>NC_134487.1:88329670-88649670 GCF_040206685.1 Ascaphus truei | reverse complement strand
TTAAAACACATCAAATCAAGCTTTTAAAACAACATCATTTCTTACCCTGTATGTATATATCTCTCTAGACATATATACATACATACATACATACAGTGGCAAGAAATGATATACCACAAAAAAAAAACCACATGTTAAAAAACCTTTTGAAAAAATTAACAAGTTAAATAAAATACATTTCTTTAGTTCACTTACCATTACTTGGCCCCACCAACTCCCGTTGCGCAGCTTACTCACGAACCAATCCACGATCAGGAACCCATAAAATAAAAAAACATAAAATAATAAACATTAAACTAAAAATCCAAATCAATCCACGGGTCTTCTACTTGTAATCCATCTTCATCTGTATTCTTCTTTCTTCTATCTCCTTCCAGCGGGGCGGGGCGGGGTCTTCTCCCCATCTGCGGCCACGCCCTGGTCTTATTTCTTGCCCGGAGGTCCTTCCTCCGCGGCGTCTGGCTTCAAAATGAGACGACATAGGCTTTTAAAGGCCTATGACGTCACATTTTTCATCATGGTTCCCACGGTCCTGATTGGGCCGTGAAAACCATGTGTTTTGGCCGACAAAAAAAAATGATGACGTCACTTAAAGGCAATGACAGCACAGCCAATCAGAATGGCTTTGCTTCAATTGCCTTTAAGATGACGTCATGAAAAGACACATGGCCACCCTCACATGGTATGGTAGCCAATCAGAGCGTGGGAACTCCATCCCTACTCTGATTGGCTCTAGTACCATGTGACAAGCTTTCAATGACGTCACATCCTTTTTCCCCCCAAGCCTCTGTCACATGGTACTAGAGCCAATCAGAGTAGGGATGGACCCGGGGCTCCCAGACATCCGCGGGCCTACCGTGGGGACCCAATTGTGGCCCACGGTGACCCAAGGAGACCACCTGGGGGCCATGGTGCTGGCGGGATCCACCAGCAGGCCTCCAGAACCTGTGTAAAAAGGGCTGCTGGTAAACTGTAGGTCTGTCCAGGTGCCCCGCCAGCCCACCGGGGACTCACGTGGGGCTGCGTTATGAACCATGTAAAAGAATAAATCTTGTATTTATGGGGGGGGACAGGGGGTGGGTAATGTATTTAATAAATAGAATGATGTTTATTGTGGGGCTGTGTATTGTTTTTATTGTGGGTACTGGGGGTGGGGGGGGGGGGTTTCTCCAACGGTATGTGGGTAGGCCTCCCTTGTGGGTAGTGGGTGGGTGGTTAGGCCTCACGGGTGGGGGGGTTAGTGTGGGAGGGTATGTAGGGTATGTAGGCATCCCGAGTGGTGGGTGAGGGTGGGTTAACCCCTTAATGACTGTAGAGGTTAATAACCGCTATGGTGATTAAGGGGTTAGGGGACATTACTTTGTATGTTTTCATTTTTGTCTCTGTTTTGCAGCAAGCAGCGGAGGGGCCGTGGGTAGTGGGTAGTGGGTGTGGGTGTGGTTATTTACACGGGATCCCCCTCCCCACATTTACATACAGTACACTGCACTCACAGAAACACAGGCCAGGCAGATTTTACTGACACAATAGGGGGAGGGGGGCTTACACAGATTAGTCAAAGCAGGGAAGTTTAGCAGACACAATAGGGGGAGGGTTTTTTACATAGATTACATTGAAGGCAGGGAAGCTTCACACACAATAGGGGGAGGTTTTTTTTGACATAGATTACAGTGAAGGCAGGAGGTTTAAAACACACAATAGGGGGAGGGGTTTTTACATAGATTACAGTGAAGGCAGGCAGGTTTAAAACACACAATAAAAATATGTATGTCATGTATTTATTGTTTATGTATTTTAAATACACAGGGGTGTACTGTATGTTGTTTATTGCAATGTTTATTGGGGGCAAATCAAATGTCCCCAATAAACATGCTATTCTGCCTTCATTGCCTTAGCGGCTATCAGCTAAGGTAATGAAGCAGCATTTCTGTATTTTTAATAATATTGTGCAGGAGCAGGGGGTCCCTGAGCATTAATTTCTGGCTCAGGGAACCCCCTGCTCACTGTACAATATTATTAAAATACAGAAATGCTGCTTCGTTACCATAGCACATAGCCGCTAAGGTAAAGAACGATTCTTTATTGATGTGTGTGTTTTATTTATACTGTACATGTGCAGAGGGTCTCCGGAGCAGAACCGCTGTGGTTTTAGGTCCGGGGACCCCCTGCTCCCCGAGATACAGGCCCCTTTAGGGGGTGCCGGTATCCCTCTGCTTGGTTTACAGGCCGCGGTCACGTGATCGGGACCTTGAAACGCAGAGGGATACCGGCACCTCATAAAGGGGGCTGTATCTCGGGGAGCAGGGGGTCCCCCGACCTGAAACCAACGCGGTTCAGCTCCGGAGACCTTCTGCACATCTACACTATAAATAAAAATGTATTTCAAATGTATTTATTTATAGTCATTTATTTATTTATTTATTTAGATTTATTTATTTATTTTTTGGCGGCTGCTGTGTGTGATTATTTTTTATTGTGGGTAGTGGGGGTGGGTGAAGGGGGTATTAGCCCCAACGGTGCCGGTTTAGGGCTTGCGGGGGTAGCGGGAGGGCTTAACCCCTTCATGACCATAGCGGTATTAACTGTTACCCCGCAACCCCCCCGCAAGTCCTAAACTCATACCAAGGGCCAAATACCCCCTTCACCCACCCCCGCTACCCACAATAAAGCGTGCATGGTGAGTTAACCCCTTCATTGCCTTAGCGGCTATACGCTAAGGTAATGAAGCAGCATTTCTGTATTTTTAATAATATTGTGCAGGAGCAGGGGGTTCCCTGAGCATTAATTTCTGGCTCAGGGACCCCCTGCTCACTGTACAATATTATTAAAATACAGAAATGCTGCTTCGTTACCATAGCACATAGCCCCTTAGGTAAAGAAGGAGTGTTTATTTATATATGTTTTTTATTCATACTGTACATGTGCAGAGGGTCTCCGGAGCAGAACCGCTGTGGTTTCAGGTCGGGGGACCCCCTGCTCCCCGAGATACAGGCCCCTTTAGGGGGTGCCAGCATCCCTCTGCTTGGTTTACAGGCCGTGGTCACGTGATCGGGACCTTTAGCCGCAGAGGGATACCGGCACCTCATAAAGGGGGCTGTATCTCGGGGAGCAGGGGGTCCCCCGACCTGAAACCAACGCGGTTCAGCTCCGGAGACCCCCTGTACATGTACACTATGAATAAAAATGTACAGTACTGTATGTTAGGGGTTATAGGGGACGGCTTTAAAGACAACAGCTAGCATACACCCCATGCGTTTTTACACGGCATTGCAATATTGCAGCCAGCGGGAATAAAATGCTTAAATCACAGCCGCGAATATAACGCTATATACCCCGGGAGAAAACGACACAAAACCGCACATCACCGGGGTCCTCTGAAATTCGCTGAGCTAGCCAAGTAAGAATAAAATTGGTCGCCAGTGTATACTGTATAAGCTCTACTGCTGAAATAGTGGTCATGTACATACTCGTGTTCTGAAAACAGCAAAATTCCTTAGAGTATAGTAAGGTATATGAAGAAAATTTGGGATGTATATTTAATTGGCCCAGTAATAATCACTCTTCAGAGTTATTGAGTAGCATGTGCATGACTTACTCAGCCTCAGATTTTGTCATCTCCCCCCAACCTTGAACAAACACACTGACACCAGAATTAATGGATATAATTTCACAGCATTTATTAATTACAACATAACAACCAATACACAACTTAACATTTTACTTCCCCGGGGACCTGCCTGTTTGCTCTGAACACCACACTCAAAAAGCCCACCGGATACTCATGGCTTGAATCCCAAATTGCACCACCACAACATGAACCTGATGACACTGTAAAATACACCTTATTTCAGAGGTCACTCCTGTACCCACAGAATCAGCCTAATATGGCATAGCCAACCCATGACCACACCTCAAGAGGTCCACTGACCTCCACTAAAAGCCAAAGCAGCAAGGTCCCCACAACAAATATAACACCAAACTGCCATTGTCAAGGGCATTTAACCACCTTCAAAACTGGCCTTGCAGCCCTCCAACAATCCTACCGCCCTTTCCAAACTGCCCTGAAAACCAAGATTCAAAATATTACTCCCAATATCTGAGAGATGCACCAAATCTCTCCCCTAAATACACCAGCCAAACTGCCCTCCAGATCTGTGTGCCAAATTGAAAATCCTCCCAGCTCCTCCACAAAGGCTGCCATTGCCTTATTGACTTTTCTCCATCTCTCGACGGCCCTGCCATTCTTATCCCCCACCACACTAATCTGGAGGAAATCTCCAAACCAGGAACGAATTATCCAAATGCCACAACAATTAGGAGATATCCCTTCTCATCGACCTCATTAACTACATAGACTGCACCTCCATAGGTGCACCAACTCACCCTCTGTACCCGCACTAACCCTTTCTTTCCTAACAGCGGGAGTAACAAACACACCAGTGAAGTGTCCCGATACATTTTCTTTCACAACTGTGTTATCAGTCAATTTTTCGCACTCCTTCCCCCTCTTATATTTTTGTGAGTTGGGTATATGCACAGACACACATAATAGTTTTATTCTAGAAAATAAAATAAAAAATCTTTAAAAAAGTTGACATTTGCATTTCAGGGATAAAAACACATTCTTTTAAGTGACACTTCATGTGTAGAGCGAATACATGTTGGTATTTGCCCCAAATAAGTTCCTAATGTAAAGAGACAGGGATATGTTGTTGGCCTGATGTGAAATAGAGATTGAATGCAGAAGCGAAGCACTTATCTTGACACTATTTAGGACCTCACTGTCATCTTCCTTGGAACAGTGTAAGCTATCAGAGAAGCCAATTTAAAGAAAAGATTTACTATAAGTGAAGAGTGTTCAGTACTGCTAAACATGTAGGATTCTCAGCACTGAAACACAAGTTGTTAGGAAAGGTTAAAAGCTCCATTTATATACAGTTTACAGTAAATACCAAAATCATTATCATGGTTAAATATCTCCAGAGTTCTCACACAGATCTGAGCAGTCCAGTTTGCCATAGGAAAGTAGTTACATGATTTATATAAGGTGCTGCATTTTAAACTTTAAAAATAAATATGAATATTTGTATTCTAGTACTAAATTAGATAACATATTTAAATGTGTGTGTATTCATTTGAATACTTTATAAATGTAATTAGTCAGCATATATTTCTATTGGTCTATATTAATTATATGATAAATCAACTTTATAGTATTGTACTGTAATTACTGCCTTAGGTTGGCGATCTGAAAGATGTGTCCTGGGGGCAGTGGAATAGTACCGCTGCTTAGTAAATAGGGCTTGTTATTAAACTAAACCCATTTTAATGCAAGACGCCGGGCAGTATCTTCTTCACACTGTTTTCCAACCAGCATCTTCTAGAGCCACCCCATGTCTTCCTGCAGCTAGAGATGAGCAAAATGTTCACAGGAATCCGAATCTGCTACAGACTTGCAAGTTCTTTTCAGCCTCGGAATTTTGTGGATCAGTCTCAAAAAGACAACTTTGTTTTCTTTCTTATCACTGAAAATCCGCCCAAAGGATTTGGAATCCGACTAGTCAAACGGAATCCGACTCGGCAAACTAATTTATTATGGGAGGGGGAGTATATAAATAGGACTGCAGCCTCACGTTTAAGCCATTGTATTGGAGGCAGGGTTTGGCTATGGGTTGGTTAGACCTGCCAGTGCACAGCCCAGGCCACTGAGGCCAGCATGCACTGATATGCCATTACTACATTTGCCACATTGGTACTACCACTGTCAGTTCCACAGCAACAACAGCAGCACCCAGTCAGGCAAATCAAGAAGACTGAGAGAAAATCAAAATCACTCACTGTTATTTCATCTTACTGGATGTTTTCCATCAATCCGGAAACTGCAGGCTTCATTAACAACTGCCACCATATACCTGATCGAGTGCCGATATGCGAGGGTTTATCTACCATCCACGGAGAGGCTGTCTACATGGTCTAATGATGATAAGCTTGATTTGTATCTTTTTTTCTTAAATGCTGTTTTAATTCTATCCTCTTGTGAGTGCAAGTCCAAGAGTCCTTTTTTTATTTTTTGTACTATTACATTTTTCCATACAGCATCACGCTATGGAACGTGCGCTTCTTTTTCTCATATATATATATATATATATATATATATATATATATATATATATATATATATATATATATATATACACACACACATTTATTTATTTGTGTTCTTACTAGTAGTATAATTATAAAGTACATTTATTTGATACCATCTAGTGGGGTGGCTGGTAGTCGGGTGGCTAACTTGGAACTCTGGCGTGTGGGTGAGGAGAAGAGGAGAGCTGTTCATGTTCAAAATGCCTGGGAGCCTGATAGATAAAATGAGGGAGCTTGAATTAATAGCTACAAGGGAGCAGTATATCATAGGTATTACTGAAACCTGGTAGGATGAAACTCATGGACAGTTAAATTAGGGGGTTATCCCTTTTTTCAGAGGGATCGAGCAAATCTGAGAGGTACTGGAGTATGTTTAGATGTTGAAATGGATGTAAAACCTATTGTAAAGGAAGATACTTATGAAGGAATTTATGAAAATATAGAGACCTTCATATAGAAATTGGCAGTCGAGGTAAAAGTACAAAAACAATGTTTGTAGGGATATGCTATAAATCACCAAATATCTGTGAGACTGAGGAAGCTAAAATACTTTTGCAAATGCTGAAGGCATCAAAACTAGGTCATGTTTGCACAATGGTTGATTTTAATTTTCCAGACATAGACTGGGGCGATGAGATTAGCATTACCACAAAAGGAAACAGGTTTTTGGGGGTGCTTAAAGACAATTACATGACCCAAATTGTTGAGGAACCAACCAGGGGAGGGACAATACTGGATTTGGTAAAATCAAACAATGTAGAAGTTATAACAAATATTCAAGTCCTGGAACATTTGGGTAACAGTGATCATAACATGGTCTCATTTGAAATAAATGATCAAAAAACAGATTACTTGGGTTAAACAAAGACCTTAAACTTTAGAAAGGCAGATTTTAATAAACTGAGGACTAATCTACAAGTAATACATTGGGAAAATTTGCAGGGTTTTTGCAGGGAAAAATGTAGAAGATAAATGGGCAGTGTATACCCTTGGGTAATAAGTATAAAATAAATAAATCAAAACCAATCCGTGAAATTGAGAAAGACAAAATACTTTTCCAAATGGAGAAGGCATCAGAAAATGTCATGTTTCCATAATGGGTCAGTTTAATTATCCTGATAGATTGTAGTAATGTGACTAGCATTACAACTAAGGGAAACAGGTTTTTGGGGTGCTAAAAGATAATTAAATACATGGCACAAATTATTGAAGAACCAGCCAGAGGAGGGGTATTACTGGATTTGATAATATCAAACAATGTAGAAGAAATAACAAATAGTCAAGTCCAGGAACATTTGGGAAACAGTGATCATAACCTAGTCTCATTTGAAATAAATGGTCATAAACCATATTATATGGGTTCCACATGGACTTCAAATTTTAGAAAGGCAGATTTTAATAAATTGAAGAATAATCTGCAAGGAATACATTGGCATGATATTTTTACAGGACATAATGTGGAAGATAAATTGGCAGTCTATAAAACATTGTTAGGGAAAACACTAATCAGTGTATACCCTTGAGTAATAAATATAAAAGAAACAAGTCTAAACAAATGTGGCTAAATAAACAGGTATAGGAGGAAATGGAAAGAAAAAGGCAGGCATTTAGATTCTTAAAGTCAGAAGGGACGAAGGCATCGTATCAGAATTATAAGGAATGCAACAAAAGTTAGATCAAAAAATGGAATGTAAGATCAACCCTAAAAATGTGTTTAAATACCTTAAAAAAAGATTAGAAAAGAAAATATAGGACCCTTTCAGTGTGAGATGGGCAGGCAAATTATTGGAGATAACGAAAAAGAAGAGGTATTAAACAAATTCCTTATTGATCAGAGAGGAATCAATTGCAAAAATAGCACTACAGTCTCTTTGAGGAGGTAAGTAGAAATTTAGACCAGGGTAATGCAGTTGATGTGGTCTACTTAGATTTTGCAAAGGCGTTTGTTACGGTGCCACACACACGAGGTTAGTGTATAAAATTACTGAAATTTGACTCAGTAAAAATATTTGCAAGCGTATTAAAAACTACTGTAGTTGAATGATAGACAACAGGGAGTTTTCATAAATGGAACCTTTTCAGCTTGGGCTAAAGATGTAAGTTGAGTATCTCAAGGATTAGTACTGGGATCCTTTTTAACTTTGTTGAGGTTGGCATAGAGAGCAAAGTCTTCATCTTTGCTAATGACATTCAATTGTGTAAGGTAGTAAAATCAGAGCAGGATACAATTTATCTCCAGAATGACTTAGGAAGACTGGAAACTTGTGCAGGTAAATAGCAGCAGATGTTTAATACAGATAAATGTAAGATTATGCATTTGGGAAACAGGAATAAACAGGCGACTTACAAATTAAATGGTATAAAATTAGGTAAATCCTTAATGAATAAGGATTTAGGTATGCTTGTAGATAGCACGCATAGTAACAGTGCCCAATATCCCAATGTAAAACAGTAGCTGCAAAGGCAAATACGATCTTAACTTGCTGTAGCCATATACAGAATTTCCCTGCCCTAGTACTGTCAGTTCTAGTAAGTGCTGGCAGTGCTAGGGTTAAGACTGCATGCCTAGCTATGGCAGTGCTCACAAATGGTTTGTTTTTAGGGAGGTTAAACGGTTGAACTTGTCCCACAGCCATATAAGATATATAATCTTGGTTTGTGGGGGCTATATAATATCCCTCTATTTTGTCTACAATTTGTGTAGACCCTATTTAAGGGACACAACCAAGGGTGGTCAGACACCTCCTGAAGAAGCGCAATAAGTGTGAAAAGCGTAGAGGGATATCATATATAATACCAAGATTACATATTTTATGTGGCTGTGGGACAAGTTCAACCGTTTAACCTCCCTAAAAACAAACCATTTGTGAGCGCTGCCATAGCTAAGCAGGCAGCTCTAACGAGAGGAACAGCCCCTTCCTAGCAGTCAGCGTCTGAATTACTTCCAGTTTTACAGCCGTGTGGTGACTTGGGTTAGCCAGAGCAAGGGGGGATTCTGCGGACCTTGTGGTGGTGGTGTCGGCGGTGCGAGGAGTATCGGATTGAGCAAGTGGCTAAACTACACTGTAAGTTTTTAAGTTGCTTTGTGTTATAATAAATTTGAACTATCCACCTGACGTCCTGCCTTCTCTGCGCTCCTTTCTTTGTTTCATGTTTCATGTGTCCCGGTTGATCACCGGAGAGTGTCAGAGCAGCGGGAAGAAGAGGATCAGGCAGCTGAGGATACCTAACAAGCGCAGTCTCAACATTTTCTTCATAGTGCTAGGGTTGTCTCTTGCACATGGGCCTGCATGTGAGAAAGCTAACCAGAAAGACACTGTGTTACCATCTGCCGGTGCAGGCTAGTGACAGTTGAGATCCCATGCCAGGAAGGGGGAGGGGTTATTATACCAGTTCCTGCCCAGCTACTAGGAATTGTGGTAAGATCCTCCAGGTACTGTATATGACCTGACTCTCTTCCTGGTTCTCTTGCTCTCTGAAGGCTCTTTGGAAAGGGTCAGTCCACTTCCCCTCCTGGGGAGTGTAAGGATGCATTGGGCCTTGCCCCACAAGGGGGTGAGGTGGAGCTGAGGCTAGCCCCAGAGGCCTCAAGCCTCTGGGTGACTAATTCAGGGAAATATTCTGTGTCAAGCTCAGGGAGGTGATATGCCCCTGGGAGAGATAAGCATATGAGAGAAGATGAGTTCTGAGTTCAGAGAGTAGCCAGGGCTCTGGCTGCTCTGCCTTTCACCTTAGGAGGACTAGTCGGGTATTGACAAGGGAGAGAAGGATACCCCTGGGTCAGGCTGCCTTATGAGGAGAAAGACTATGTATTGCTGTAAGGATGTATACAGTATGTGCGGTGAGACCCTGAATAAAAGACAAGTTGGATTGTTGCTGGACTCCAGATTACTTCTTGCTAGGTGAAAAGTTCCTGCAGGAATGAATCTCTGTCCCTGGAAGAACCCTGCAGGATGGAGGCGCTGCACCAACTGGAGGAAACTACCCCTGCACCCAAGCTCTCACCTACAATCGCGGAGACTCAGCCTCTTGTAAGCCTAACAGGTTAGCACCAAACAAACTGTAACACACAAATCTCCCTTGGGGGCATGGGGGAAAGGGTTTTACATTTGGAGGCGCTGCTTAGATTCTGACTTGGGGTGCAGATCCACATTACATCTGGACTGTTACTATCGCCTTTGGAGTGCCAGTTAATGGGGACTGTGCTGTACTGTTATGGACCATCCAGACTCTTGCGTTATTCTCAAGGATGACTTCTTTCTGCCCCCTTTGCCCTCTCCCGCCTTAAACCTTTTTCACTGACTGCTCCACACTTCTGGAATGCCCTTCCCCTCAGTACCCAACTAGCACCCTCTCTATCCAGCTTTAAGACCCACCTTAAGACACACTTGCTTAATGAAGCATATGAATAGCACTGTGGATATTCTGAACACATGATACATAAAGTTTGGCCCCTGCAGCCGCACTTAGCAGAACTCCCTCCTACTGTCTCTGTATGTTCTCCCTACCTACCAATTAGACTGTAAGCTCCTCGGAGCAGGGACGCCTCTTCCTTAATGTTACTTTTATGTCTGAAGCACTTATTCCCATGATCAGTTATTTATATTATCTGTTATTTATTTGATTACCACATGTATTACTACTGTGAAGCGCTATGTACATTAATGGCGCTATATACATAAAGACATACAATACAATGTGACCTGATAGTCCTGGTATCAGCCAAATACATGTGGAGTTGACAGGGAGGGGTCTTGAAAAGATAGAACCCCAGGATAGAACTGCCAGCATGCAAACAGTGATTAAGGGTCCCTGGGGAGGATTCTGATGTCTGAGAGCGGTTCCTGCCAAAACCAGGAGGACCACATGCAGAGTTTGCAAGTTGCAAGCTCCAGTTTTGCAAAGAATGTGTGGCTTGGCGCGAAAGCCATAGCTGTGCCCTTTTCTAGAAGTGTCTGGGACTCCTGGATTCGCCGGGGGGGGAGACACTGATTCTATTATCACCACATGAGGTGTAGCCGGATGCAGCTACCAGACCCCAGAGATACTGTGCAGAGAGCTGCGGTACCTGCTTCCGGACGGCGGAGCGACGTGGGTGCAATAGCCTAGCAGTTCAACGAGGGTGCCTCAACCCAGCAGAGCAATGTGGGTTCATCATTGCAGAGGTACTGGCCGGTACGTCCACCGAAGCAGGACATTGCCATGCCAGACCAAATCAATGACAATACCCCTACTACCACTCAGGTGTCCCTAAATGTGTTCCCAGGGTTAAGTGGGGAATACAGGCCCTTAATGCCAACCTATGCATCTGGTGATGCTATGCTGAAGGGTGCTATGGGGAATGCACTGATGAAAGAGTGGGATGAGTGGGAATATGCCCAGAAATGTGTTATTGTTATGAAATATGTTATAGAAATGTGAAATATTTTTGCGGGTGGTGAGTATCCAATGACATGCTGCAGTTTATGAGGGGACTGAGTATCTAATGACACGCTGTAGTGCATGAGGGGACTGAGTATCTAATGACATGCTGTAGTACATGAGGGGACTTAATATCTAGTGACATGCTGCAGTGTATGAGGGGTGATATGTTGAAGTGGTGGGATCCTATGGTCCAGTGAGATATGCCACATATGGACAGGACAGAATTGAAAACCCTCCTGGCCTTGATTACTAGGCAAGGAATCATTTTCTAGAGATGCGGGGGGCTAAGAACTAGTCACCAATAAGAGACCACTCTTGCAGGGGGGGTGGGGACCAGGCTCCCCTGTGCAATTCAAGGCTTGAGGTAGACTAGAGGCTATAGCCTGCAGGGAACTCCTTGTCTGGAGGGGGAGAGGTTACGCGTAAGGCGGAATGCCCATTGTTCACCCTAATACTGTACCTGTCCTGATTGCTGCTATGTTTCTGGTTCTTTCTAGGGAAGGGACCTGCTATCAAAGTTAATGTTGTATATTTATACCATGCCTATTGCATTTTTCATTATATAATGTGATGTATATGGTTTATATAATGTGCCTCATCCGGGAGAATTAGATTTTTCAAACAGAGGGAGAGTGTAGCCATGTAGCCCCCTGGCTACTGAATTTCCCTGCCCTAGTACTCAGTTCTAGAAAGTGCTGGCAGTGCTAGGGTTAAGTCTCTTGTACATGGGCCTGCATGTGAGAAGGCTAACCAGAAAGACACCTTGTTGCCATTTACCGGTGCAGGCTAGTGACAGTTGAGATCTCATGCCAGGAAGGGGTGGGGGTTATTACAGGTACAGCGGCCGTTATCCGACGATTTCTCGGGTTGAAACGCTCTATAGTGCGTGGTGGTCAGAGATGGTCCACTGCAGACTAAATACTTATCGGATTAACACAGCAGGGGTCCCTGCTGTGTTAATCCTACCGGGTCTACCTGTCTGTAAGATACGTGCAGTAAGACATAGGCTGAATCAGTCACTATACAGTACCTGCTTGCCTCTAACAGGCCATTGCAGAGGTTTTATTTAATTTTAATACTACAGGCAGTTCTCGGTTATCCGACACAATGCGTTACTCAAAATGGCGTTGAATAGCGAAACGTCTTAAAGCGAAACACGTTTTCCCATAGGAACACTGTTTAAATGAAAGGTTCTGTTCCTGAAGGCATTTTTAATGCTAAAATACGCAAAATATTTTATGCAGGCAATAAGATACGCAGCACGCACATAAATTATATAGTGTATATACTGTATTATATATATATATATATATATATATATATATATATATATATATATATATATAAATAATATAACATTAAATATAATAATATAATATATAACATAGTATAATATAATATTATATTATATAATATATATATTATATACACATAAACCACTTTGCAAAGCGTTGTAAGAGCGTTGGATAAGCCGTTTTGTCGTTGTAAAAATGAACATAGGTATGCATTGCATAGCGTTGGATAAGCCATTCATTGTAAAGCGAAGCGTTGTAAAATGAGGACTGCCTGTACAGTATTGTAGTAGTGGATCTCTGGAGCTGAACCGCACTGTTTTCAGGTCTGCGGGCTCCCAACTTCCCGACTTACTAGCCCGATATGGGGTGCCGATATCCCCGCCATGTTAAAATCCTGTGGGTCACGTGACCGTGGGATTTTAACATTGCAGGAGATATCAGCGCCCCATAACGGGGCATGTATCTCCGGAAGTAGGGGGTCTTTGAGGCTGAAATCAACTTTGTTCAACTCAGAAGACCCCCTGCTCCCACACACTAGTATCAAACACCTCCCCCAAAGAAAAAATCATTACCTTAGCGGATAGCTGCTAAGGTAATGTAGCTGCTTACATTTTATTTTTATTCATAGTGTGCATAAGCAGGGGTCTCCTGAGCTAAACAATGTTGATATCAGCCTTGGGGACCCCGTACTTCCCGAGATACAGGCACTGGTATGGGCTGCCGGTATCCCCGCAATGTTAAAGGCCTCCGGTCATGTGACGCGGAGGATTTTAACATGGCGGGGATACCGGCACCCCATAACGGGGCCTGTATCTCAGGAAGCAGGGGGTCCCTGGGGCTGAAATCAATGTGGTTCCGCTCAGGTTGCACACCCATGCTCTGTGGACATGTAGTACCACATGCCAGGCAATATGCAACCTGCCAATCACCTAAAAAAAGCCTCAAATTAAAACACATTCAATTTGAATCCAAAAAAATGCCCCAAAAAAATTGATTGGCACGGTGAGCTGCCACTATGCCAGGCAATGAGCAACCTGCAAAAAAATAAACACAGTACAAAACATGCATCAAATAACAACCACATTGCACTGCCATGAAACAAAAAAGCCAATAAACCAATTGATTGGCACAGTACCACACCAGTGCCCTGTGGGCATGGTCTTACACGTCGTCAATCAATTGGCATCCTGCAAAAAAATACATGCATCAAATAAAAAAGACATTTCTGTACATTTGAATTAATAAAAATGCCAATAAAGTACCAACATAAAAAAACGCCAGCAAATAAAAAAACTATTTGAAATCCTTTTGGGGTCTTCTGTTGCTTCATCTGTACTTGTAATCCATGTTGGGGTCTTCTTTATCTTCAGATGTTCTTCATCTTTCAATCCAATTGGGAGGATATGTTGCTCCTTCAGTATCGTGCCTTCAAATGAGACTGAACAGACTTTTATACAGCTTGTGACGTCACCATTTGAGTTAGAAATGGTTCCTGCGCCATATGATTGGCTGGGATAACCATGTGTCTTTTTTTTTGGATGTGACGCCATGTAAAGAGAGTGAAGCCAGCCAATCAGAAAGGCTGAGCTTCCTTTCTCTTTAAGATGACATCACAAAAACCAGAATGGCTGGCTGTAAGGATTCTGCTTGATCCGTGCCGGATTTTCACTACGGTCCAGGTTTTCTGTATCTCCTGCCCTTTCTGCTCTCTGTGGCCATTTTGTGTACTGGCAGCATGCTCTATAAGGCTTGTTCTATAGTAGGTGCAGGCACGCGTGCACGTGACGCACACTTTTTGTGTGTATGGTCTGTGTTGACGGGAGCGACAGGTTTGCAGTGGTCTGTGTGTTTGCATTTGTGTGTGTGTGTGTTATTAATTTATTATATATTTTTTAAATTAAAAAAAAAGACACGTTGTGTAAGAATAAATTATTTATTAACATTGTGCACATAAATACATACATACACACACACACACACACATACATACATTACAGCAGCGGTAGCAGCGCGAAAACTTACTTTTTTGCAGTCTTGCCCCCTGTCGGCCGACTCCACGCTCACTGCCGTACACACGCGCCCTAGTATAGAACGGCTGGCTATCCACAGCCAACTATAAGTGCCGCGCGCGCACGGCGGAGCACGTGTGCCCATTATATTATGGGCCTAAGGTTGCAGTTACCATAGGGACTCGTCGAGCAAAGTTCTGTGTGTTTGCAGCTCCTGTCAGTCTTTCCAGTTATGTCTTACCCACCTGTCTGTTTTGAATTCCTGTTGGTGACCCCGACTTCGCTTTCTTCCACCTGCCCTGACTTCCGTTTGCCTCCTCGACTTTGCACCTCTGCCGCCAGCCCTAACTTCTGCCTGTCCCCTGGACTTTGCAACTCTGCCGCCAGCCCTGACCCCTGCTTTCATATCGACTACGAATACTTTTACAGGACTCTGTCCCTGGGGTGTGGTCGGTTTATTTGCATCCCTACCTCAGCCCTGCGATTCCGCGTCCTGATTTGAGACGAGCACCGTCACACTGGCATCACATTGTTTACTAGAACCAATCGGATTTGGGGTCTTCCTTCTAGTAAACCATGTGATGCCAGCCATTTTTTTTTAAAGAGGATGCGACATCATCCCTTGACATCCCTTGACATTATCCCTTGATGATGTCACATCCTCTTAAAAAAAATGGTGAGGTGGAGGAATGCAGACATGCCTCTCGAAGACACCATGGTGTGGATTCCAGCACCCCATAACAGGGCCTGTATCTCGGGAAGCAGGGGGTCCCCGAGGCTGAAATCAATGCGGTTCAGCTCAGGAGACCCCCTGCTCACAGACACTATGAATAAAAATAAAATGTAAGCAGTGGCTAACCGCTAAAGCAATGAAGGGGTTAAGGCAGACTACCAGGTTTATTTGGGGCAGAGGGGTGTGTGAAGGGGGTAATAGCCCCATGGTGGGTTGGTTAGGCTTCTCTGGTGGGAAACACAACCTGAATTGCAGGTTCGTGATGCATGCACACAACTGGGGTTGCTGCAATCATTGTAGTATGGCTACTCCTATGCCTGGTAGCAGGAAAATCGTCTTGTACACTGACCGCTGCCCTTGCTGTTCTCACTTCCAACTGATACTGAAAGAAAAATGTTGCTCCTCAGTCTCATAGGAGAGCCCTTTTTTCCCTTGCTGCCACAATTCATAATAATTAAAAAAAATAAACTAAACGAAATACAGTATCCCTAATTTCTTATCTTTCTATCGTTCTCACTCTTTTCTCTCTTTCTTGCTCTATTTCTCTGTATCTTTTTTCCTTTCTTTCTATCTCTCTATCACTTCCCTCGCCACATAGACCCATAAACACTCTCACTTCACTCACCAGAAAGTATGTGAAAAACAGTAAGTTGGGGTGCTTCAAAAGAGATGAAACTTGAGAGCACCAGGTTCAGTCAAAAGTTACAATTTATTAGAAAAACAACAACACGTCTAACATAGAGACCTCCTATGCGTTTCTCTTTGACAAAACCTGGTTATTTCATGTTTCAAGCCCCTTTGAAGCACTATCCCAGTGGGAAACTTCTATTTGCCTGATTACTCAACTATGCATCAAGGAAACATTGGCTGGATATGTTGAGCTATCACTGAGTCACGGAAGCACAAAGCACAGAAATTGCAGTCTGGGAGAATGGTCAGAGTAAGGCAATATATTACACTCAAAATGACACATTACGGATCCCAGTAAAATCTGATGTGCAAATCCTGACAATTGTGCATAAGAATATATATGCTCAGCACTCAGCATCCAGAATGGATTCCTAAATATCTATGTTGATGTGTGTAATGACTCTGTAGCACTGCTTCTCTTTTTTACAAGGATGTGGTAGTGGAAAATAAAAAGCTTTTGGTTTCAGATTCCAGTGCAATTCCGGCGGCAGGTTCCGCAGAAGCTGCGTGGCTGGAATCCAGTGCCAGGTTCAGCAGATTCTGCACGGATTTAAGAGGGCACAATCCGCCTACGGATTTCATTCTGCGGATTGGACTGCACCCGAAAATCATCGAAATAGATTGACAGGTTCGCCCATCTCCACCTGCAGCCCCAAAAAGCCTAGTAAATATGGCAGTAACTGATAGGTGTGTTGTGATGCTAGAACATGTGATTTGGTCCAGACTGACAGTTATTAAATATCTCCCTTTATCACACATGCATTACAGAACATATACAGAATCATCTCTATTCGAAGCAACAGGATATTGTAAATCAGGGATTCCCAAACTGGGGCGCGCCACCACGGGGGTCTCAAGATTTTCCATGGGGGGCGCAGCGGTTACAGAGCTCCCACGCTCTCCCCCCAGGCATTTAAATTAAATGCCGGGGGACCGCATGAGGCCTGTGTAACTTTCTCCTGCCTTGCCATGGCAACATGACGTCACATGACCCCGCGGCATCATTTGACGCCGGAGTCAAGCAGGGGAGGGGAGCGCAGCGGGGAAACTTTGTGTAACCCCTGATGTAAATCATACAGTAATAACTTTTATATCATATAGTGGATTTTAAAAACAAAGACTAATGTCATGTGTCTAACATGTTTTTATTCTGTAAAGGAAAGAACGGGAATTACTTTCGCACCATATTTCTGTGAAGCTTTTTATACAGAAGAAAACAAAAAGGTAATTGCACACTTGTGAATGTGTAATTGCTTTGAGATGGAATTTGTGTTGCCGCATTTTAACACAAACCACCACAGGTAGTAATTACTGAAAGCAATTGTAATGCGGATGAGAGGTAAACATTAATGAAATAGATTTGTAAGGAAATAAAATCAGAGGCACCAGAATAAAACATTTTGTGAAGCAGGGCTCTTTGAAATCTGTGTGAGCAAAATTGGATTCCACAACTATTTAGAAAAGTAAACCTGTACATGGAAAGGAAATTGAATGGAAATAACAGGGGGAATTATAGCCTTCCTTCACTTTTTAATAGTCATTTTAATTATGACATTTAAGAATGCAACATTTGCTCTCCATGCTCCTGTCCAGAAACTCACCCGATGCAGGCAAACAAAGAGAAACAACAGAGATGCATAGAGGTTATCGCCTGTTTCATTTTTGAAGGATTTCTTCTGCACTTTTGACTCTTGCTCTGTTCCTTTTTTCTTTATGTAACGTATTTTCTGACCTGTCTGACCCACCCAATCTCATATTGGCCCCTGTGGTCTAACTGGTCCCCATTACATGGTAGTGTCTGGTGGTGCACCTGTTGGCAACAGGACTCCTGAGTCTCCCGCATGATGTTGTTTGGGGATTGTCAACCAAACAGGCAGCTGAGGTAGTGTGCTTTAGTCCTACCTACATACAGTGCAGTGCCTCCACCTCATCAGGATCTCTGCGTCCGCATGGAGATGGTCCTGATGAGGAACCTCTTCTTGGTGGGGCCTTCCGCTGGAGAGAAACTTCACACTCACACAGTGGGGTTGTCTTTAAACAGGGCATCTTTATTGACGGTGTGGCAGACTGCCCCTCGCAGCTTGCAGCTCAGCCGCTCATCTTGTGACGTACTTTCCCTTCAAAAGGTCTGCCCTCCCAATGGAGTTGGATCACCTCTCCCTTCAGGGAAATCACACCTGTGCCAGGTCCCTGTACACAGTGTAGGCTCGGCCAGCCTTAATGCTGCGGCTCTTGAACTAGAACTGCCCCACTAGTTAGCACACTAGTGGGCTCCTTAACCTCCAACTGAACTTAGTCATGTAGAACACACACTAACTTTGGGCAGTGCTGTGCCTTATATACCTCAGGAACAGGCACATCTCTGATGTCACTAACGGTGGACTCAGAGCATGTTACCACTCCCCTTGAATACATATGACACCTCACCAGGGTGTGAGGGCAAACCTCCATGATTGATGCTGGCAATCCTGTAACTTACCAGGCTTACTGCCAGCATGAGAGAGAACTGTATGCCATTTTTACAGCATGGCAACATTCTCCCCCTGGTGAATCCCAACCCCCGTCTGGGACCTAAATTTGTCAGACCTTCTTCCAGGAAGCACTGCAAAACATAATAACATAATCATACAGTTCTCATGATACATTTAACATTCACAACGCTTACTGACCAGCAGATAGCACTATACCTTAAAGCGAACCTCAGTAACCTCTCTCCCTAATAATAGTGCCTGGGGTCCGGCTTCTTCACTTCCCGGCCTGCGATGTCTTTCACAGTCACGCTGTAATCCCGGGGTAGCCCACACTCCAGCCTATACACCACCTTATTCATGTTATGCCCCATAATTGGCTCTGAGCCTGTCACAGTCCAGGAGGGCGCGGCCACAGCTTTCGCGCCATATCCCCCAGCAGGGCGGGGTTACTTATTTGACGCCAATTGGAAACCACTCCTCCTGGTAGATATTAGGGGAGGGTCCCACAGACTCACTGGGTGACCCAGCACTGGCCCTGAGCTTGTTACTGTTCATGAGGGCACGGCCACAGCTTTCGCGCCATACTCCCCAGCAGGGTGGGGTTCTCTTCTTGGCGCCAATCCCGGCCAACTGTCTGCAACTTTTGCATTTGCAGAATTTCCCGCATCTGGTCCACACGGTCTCCCAGGGAAGCGGGAGCCGCCATCTTGGTTTGCCCGGCCATTCACAATTGCAATTGAGGTGGATCTTTGCATAGGTATCGCCGTCTGGCGAGCAGATTCTCTGTTCCTTCCACCTTGAACTTTCCGCACTGCACGGATCCTCCATTCTTGCGGTCATCATCTTTTCCCTGTATTGATTTCTTTTATCGCACATAGAGCTCCTCTCTGTGGGGCAGTTGCCATACCGATGCAATAAAGAATGCCCGATGCACCACCTGTGTACCTAATGTAGGTCTGACTCATGTTGCACTACCTCAGGCTAGGCTCACTCTCTCTGTGTATGCGGTTTCCTCCTCCCTCTAGTCTGTGCTGACTGTGGTAAGTGGTCTGGAATGGGCTACAGTACTCTGGCTTCTCCATGCAGTACTGGGGCATCTACCTACTGTTGGCCAGCCTAGCCTAGCACAGACCCTCTCCAGGATTCCTGACCCTTGTTAACAGGCTATCCCTTTAGGCAACCTACCAACTATCTGCCTCAAGGCGACTAGGACAGCTATAGCCCTTTCTCCAGACCCACTAACTCCTTCCAGGATCCTAGGTCATCCCTGCTAGCTGACAAATCCATCAGGCCCCCTGACTACCCCTAGGTTCCATCCCAAACACAGCACTGACTGGCAGCATACACTCTCCCTGTTTCCTAGTGTGCCTAGCAAAAGCCTGTCCTGTTGACACAGATCTCAGCAGCACCTCCAAATGTTACGGATTTTCTGACCTGCCTGACCCACCCAATCTCATATTGGCCCCTGTGGTCTAACTGGTCCCCATTACATGGTAGTGTCTGGTGGTGCACCTGTTGGCAACAGGACACCTTAGTCTCCCGCATGATGTTGTTTGGGGATTGTCAACCAGACAGGCAGCTGAGGTAGTGTGCTTGAGTCCTACCTACATACAGTGCAGCGCCTCCACCTCATCAGGATCTCTGCGACCGTATGGAGATGGTCCTGATGAGGAACCTCTTCTTGGTGGTGCCTTCCGCTGGAGAGTAACTTCACACTCACACAGTCGGGTTGTCTTGAAACAGGGCATCTTTATTGATGGTGTGGCAGACTGGCCCTCGCAGCTTGCAGCTCAGCCGCTCATCTTGTGACGTACTTTCCCTTCAAAAGGTCTGCCCTCCCAATGGAGTTGGATCACCTCTCCCTTCAGGTAGATCACCACCTGTGCCAGGTCCCTGGACACAGTGTAGGCCCGGCCAGCCTTAATGCTGAGGCTCTTGAACTAGAACTGCACCACTGGTTAGCACACTAGTGGGCTCCTTAACCTCCAACTGAACTTAGTCATGTAGTACACACACTAACTTTGGGCAGTGCTGTGCCTTATATACCTCAGGAACAGGCACATCTCTGATGTCACTAACGGTGGACTCAGAGCATTTTACCACTCCCCTTGAATACATATGACACCTCACATGGGTGTGAGGGCAAACCTCCATGATTGATGCTGGCAATCCTGTAACTTACCAGGCTTACTGCCAGCATGAGAGATAACTGTATGCCATTTTTACAGCATGGCTACATTTACTTTATCTAAAATCCATCCTGATGATGGTCACTGCAGCGAGTCTTCCTGTGAAGGTCTATCTTTCACTTCACGACATAGGAGAATCAAAAGCAATGGCAATACTGGTATAGACACTGAATTTAATATGTTGAAAATGTCTACTACATAGCAGTCAGGGTGTTCAGAGAATAAGAGCTAGAGATTGCCTATGATAGACATACAAAAAGTAATGGGCAAATGTCTTTTGGTTCTGTGCTGTTGGCAGAAACAGACATACTGTACATACAGCCTTCAATACAAAAATATGATGGCAATGCATATTTTTTCTTTGGTGTTTTCTGATGACAGCAATGCGGCAAAGTATTGTCAACAACAAATATGTCCTGTGACATAGTGTAAGTACAATTTTCCTATTAATGATGATTACTTGCAAGTTAAAAAAACAACTAATTGTGCTAGATTTCAAACGGGTGTATTTATCAGTCTCCCTGCTGCAAAACTCATGAAAAAAAGCACCAAAGAAATCCCATTGAAATAAATTATTATACTTTGCTTTAATAAATATGGTGCAATTCTTTTACATGGATTTTGCCTCAGATTTGAAGCTGGGAGACTGCTTTTTAACACCGAAACTGCAACAAATACACAGCACCATTTATCAGTGAAAACAAAATCCCATAATTTTTAATTAAACTGTATTCTTTCATAAATCTGGTGCAGTTTATTTGGACCAGTCTTTCCTCATTTTAGCAGCTTGGACATTTTGATACTGCTGAGATATCATATCTATGTTAAATGTTATAACAACAAATATGAACAAGTGAATATATGCTGTTATACTATAAGAAAGAAGGTCCTTAGAATTTTATGAGAACAAGGAGGGGGGTATGTTAACAAGTTTATAGTAATGAAGGATATCTGGGTAATTGATGGGTGCATGAAAAAAATAAAATATTGTGTTGGAACAAAGCTGGACTAGTCATAACTCTGTGGCTGATCATCGCTTTTGTAGCTTGGGAGCCTTTGTTTATCAGGTTTGGGTTACAGATAGCATGGCAAAAGCAAGAAGAGGAAGAGCATATATGTGCACGAAAGAATGGTACAAGGTGGATAGCATTTGTTAGGAAATTCCAATGGTCGTGTGTACCAGGCTTGTGACAGGTGAGGAAACCGGTTGGTGTAATATACAAAAATAACAAGAAAAAATATATAGTGTAACAAAGTTATAAAATGTAGGCTGGCTTATTGAATATATCACCCTAAAGGTGTACACACACTTTCCAGTATTAAAAGCAGCATTTGTGCCCCTCTGGGGAAATCCCTTGATGGTAATGCAGATGTGATCTTGAACAGTTGTATCCGTTCTCTGGTCACCTCAGCAGTTCAAGTGGACGTATTGGAACAAGAAGATATGCACAAAGGAAATGGACTAAGTGTAGGGAGTAACACATATTGGTAAATAGAAGTAACGATACAATGGCAGATAATTGATACATTATTGTTTTTGTAATCTTTTTTTAATGGAGGTGTCACATACGGCACACCTGTGAGCATGTGACCTGTATATGGGACAAGGGTTAATTCACACAGCTATCCATCTGATTCACTTATCTCCACGCATGGACTCTCAAATGAGTATCTCCCCTCAATCTGTCCCAATATACAGTACCATCTGTCACGAACAGCACGTGGCATATATGCAACTATCGTTCATACACAGAGCGAACTCGCTGTCTCACTTTTTTCCTTTGCAAGGTATTTCAAATGAGTTAATATTTACCCACATTCCCTTAGTTGAAATCTAGCTCATAATTAAAAAGTAGGGCTTTATATTCTAATTTGCCTTCATTGAGACAACATAAGCCCACCTTTCTGTGTTTTAACCCACCACTTTCACCAATCTCTATAGATAGTTTTACGACTTAGCAGCAGTTCAAGCTGCCGTTTAAAAAAAAAATAACTCCCTTAAATATGAGTGTAAGGGAGTCACCCCCGGTTCCCCTGATCTTCCTTTGCCCCCTGCCTGACACCTGTGGCAGTGGGGGAAGGGGACGGCGACTTCTCCCGGCGGGCACCGCCATCTTGGTTGCGGCGCGAGGTTTGCGCACTGCGCAGAGGTTGGCCAGGGTAGCGGTGGCCATCGCCAGTGTGCCGGAGCTCTGGGAGGTTGCGCAGGCGCAATTAAGCGTAGCGGTGGCCATTACAGCGTCGCACATGCGCAGTAGAGATCGCGCACGCGGTCCCCATAGGAAAGAGCTGTGCCAAGGACTACAATTCCCAGCAGCCTCTGGGGACTGCACTTTCACTCTGGTCACAGGCAGCCAGACAGCCAATAGAGCTGGCAGATTCTCATGCTGCAAAGTTGCAACAATGTTGTGTGCAGACAGGTTTTTGTCAGTTGGACCTGGGAGCAGGAAGGGGAAGGAAGGGTGTAGGGAGCAAGTGGCTCCTACACCAGGTAAGATTTCCCATATCCCAGGCAGACCCCAACTCCCCACTAGGTTAGTGGGTAATTAATAAGGGACGGCCCCAGGTTAGGGACCCTGCCCTTAGGTGCATGTGGTGTGCAGTCTTGTCAGTGTCACGGCTGTCAGTGCTGTGAGGGCTGACAAGAAGGCATCGTGTGTGTGTGCAGCACATTCGCTGTAGGTACCAAGTAGGTTGCAGTGCGTTGCTGCAGGTGCTGTGAGTATTAGTTAGCAGTCAGGACCGGGAAGAGCTAGGGGAACGGATTAGGCCAGTAACCCCCTAGGCCCCAGATAGGTTTTCACTCCCCAGCTTGTGGTGCTACAGGGACAGGCCCTAGGTTAGGGACCCTGTCACAGGAGTACTAGTGTTAGATAGGGACACAGCGGACGCTGCGCTCCCTGAGAAGAGACTTGGGCTCAAGTCTGTGCTAAAGAGACAGAGACTATCTCCAGGGTGGGATCGCCCCTGGCGGACCCTCATGCGAGGAAGCATTGGATGACAGACGGGATCACCAAGCGGCAGATCCTTTTCGAAGTTGCTTGCAGGCCTGAGTGCAGGAGCGCTCGGCAGGTACCTTCCTAAGTGCACCAACGTATCCTATACATAATATCATTACACATAGTGGCAGCGCTGACCACAGGACAAAGGGGTTAGGCTGTGGACACGGTGTGGGGGTACACGGTGGTGGGTAGGTACACTCCTAGTGGAGTGAAGGACACTTGGGACTGAGTTATATTGTGGAGTTACCCTCTAGGGGAAGTATTAGTATTATAAGTGTGTGATTATTCTGCGTTACAGTAAAGTGGTTATATACATTCCTGTGTATGTGGTTATTGTATATGCGGGTCCTGTGTAGGCAACCTTCTACATCCCTAGAACCCTACACAGGTGGAGCCGCTGAAACCGAGAACGTTCCAGAGGATTCACCCCAGGCTCTCACTGGCGGAGGCTCAGACCTCCTGTGAGCCCGACAGGTATAACGCACCACACCTGGTAACATAAAGTTCCCCGCACACACACACTATATGCGATTGGGTGGGGGGGAATACCCGTTACATGAGCATCAATACAATCTGCACACTGACAAGTAATTAGCTAAGTTGCTGATCGATTCGTTCTCCTGTGATCGATCAGCAAAAATTCGGCTCGGGGATTCACTAAATCACTGTTAGTGCTGCCGAAGAATATCCAAGAAGCAAAGTTCTGTGGGGAAGATCATGTGACCAGGCAGTCACTAGATACTATTGGTGCACTGCTAGAGAGAGGGCAAAACAGTGTGCCAGTGCCTGTCTCAGAAGAGGAAAGGGATGTGACTTCATAAATGGTTGCTATAGAAACACAAATGCTTGTTACATTAAAATACATTAAAATTGTCTATAAAAATTATTGTTGTTTTTTTAAAATGCTACAAGTATTTTCTCATAGTACAGAACTGATTTATTACAAAAAAAAAAACTAGTGCTTGAACTCCAGCTTTAAAATAAAAAACCTTCCTTTAGCCTTTTAGACTTTGCCTCAATATATAAAAGACTTCATAACTTTGTTTCTATAATACTTAGACACACCCTCTTCACTGTTGCATCTGTGTACTTAATATACATATGCAACGGCCATTATTTTAACAAATTACGCAGTGTATACCTCGGAATACCCATGTCATGGAGCGGGATTTCTTCCAACCGTACCGCCTTAAGACGCGCGTGCAGGCGAGTGCAGAAAATTGCATTTTAGTGTTCTGGCTTTTAAACCCCTGAAATTGACACAGTAGCACAGTACTGTACACATTACAATTCATTCATTTCATTGCATTTAATTGCACACAAT
Organism: Ascaphus truei; assembly: GCF_040206685.1. Taxonomy (NCBI): domain Eukaryota; kingdom Metazoa; phylum Chordata; class Amphibia; order Anura; family Ascaphidae; genus Ascaphus; species Ascaphus truei. Next base: position 88,624,386 of record NC_134487.1, on the reverse strand, counting down.
CCATGAAACACGTGTGCCTGAGGCGATTGGCCGCGTTCATGCCGCGTGGAGTACAGCAGCGCACACGAAAACGGCACCGTGATTTATTAAAATAATGGCCACTGCTTCTGTTTTTGCATTGATATGAAATATGACCATACAACTTAATTTTTGCATGAGAAAATAGATAAATAAATATAAATAAAGACAAACATACATACATGAGAAACAGATATCAGAGATTATACATAGAAAATCCTTTTTTTTTTTGATAATTTATTTGTGTAATCAGAACAGTTACAAATGCCTTCTAGTTATTTTTGTGAATTGCTTTCTGGCCCAGGATAATAATATTTAGCGAATTACCAACCTTTTGACCTGGCGTGCTAGCCATCCCCCTGATACTCTGCAAAAAAACCCATAGAAGACCTTTTAAGGTACATTTAAAGTAGACCTGTTTATTCTAGATTCAGGGAAGCCATATTTCTATCCCCCCCCCCCACTTACAAAACCAATGTCCTTATCTCTAGATTCCCTCAGTCCTATAAATGACAGGCCTGGCCAGGGGTTTAGCAGGCCATACAAACAATTCGTGTTTTTAAGCCAATTTGTAACCAACATTAACCTCTCGTGTGCCAGATTGATAAAATACTTATTAGCTCATGATATTATCAAGACCTTGATAAAGTACTATGTGTACGAAACGCGTAGGTGCGTTTATCTAGTCCCATTTTTCCTCTGTATGTAAACTCGCAATAAATTATCCCCTTTTTGTCAATTTTGGAGTGGCCTTGCCTTTTTTCCTCTCTGGACACCGGAAGAAGGATTTCCTTCTGCTGTGTTTCATCTACATCTCTACCTTGCTGCATTTACTTTGGATGGACTGCACGCCTATGATGTTCAGAGTGCCCCTGGGGTTACACAGATAAAGAGCCGCAGTGCTTTATCATTTCCTGTATACCATGGACATTGTCCTTTATATTTAGTATAGCTGTTTGGTATATATTATAGTGTTCATTGCTGTGGATGTCAAGCAGCCTCTACTAGTCACTATTCCCTTTCAGCTTTGTTCATATTCATTGGGGGCACTCCATCATTCATTGGACCATTTAATATGGAACTACAATGTCTTTATCCTTGTCATATGGAACTGGTTACAATTGTTGAGCACCACAGTTACCCTGTTTTCTGAATGATCTTAGAGAAGCAATTGTTGCTGCCCATCAATCTGGGAAGGGTTATAAGGCCATTTCCAAATAATTTAAAGTCCACCATTCTACATTGAGAAAGATTATTGAAAAGTGGAAAACATTCAAAACAGTTGCAATCTTCCCAGGAGTGGACATCCCAGCAAATTCACCCAAAGGTCAGACCGTGCAATGCTCAGAGAAATTGCAAAATACCTAAGAGTTACATCTCAGACTCTACAGGCCTCAGTTAGCATGTTAAATGTTAAAGTTCATGACAGTACAATTAGAAAAAGACTGAACAAGTATGGTTTGTTTGGAAGGGTTGCCAGGAGAAATCCTCCTCTCTCTAAAAAGAACATGGCAGCACGGCTTAGGTTTGCAAAGTTGCATCTGAACAAACCACAAGACTTCTGGAACAATGTCTTTTGGACAGATGAGACCAAAGTGGAGATGTTTGGCCATAATGCACAGCGCCACGCTTGGCGAAAACCAAACACAGTATATCAGCACAAACAACTCATACCAACTGTCAAGCACGAGGGTTGATGATTTGGGCTTGTTTTTGCAGCCACAGGACCTGGGAACCTTGCAGTCATTGAGTCGACCATGAACTCCTCTGTATACCAAAGTATTCTAGAGTCAAATGTGAGGCCATCTGTTCGACAGATAAAGCTTGGCCGAAATTGGGTCATGCAACAGAACAATGATCCCAAGCACCCCAGCAAATCTACAACAGAGTGGCTGAAAAAGAAACGCAATAAGGTGTTGCAATGGCCCAGTCAAAGTCCAGACCTCAACCCGATTGAAATGCTGTGGCTGGAACTTAAGAGAGCTGTGCATAAACAAATGCCCACAAACCTCAATGAACTGAAGCAACGTTTTAAGAAGAGTGGGCCAAAATTCCTCCACAACGATGTGAGAGACTGATAAAGTCATACAGAAAACGATTACTTCAAGTTATTGCTGCTAAAGGTGGTTCTACAAGCTATTGAATCATAAGGTGTACTTAGTTTTTCACACATGGCTTCTCCATGTTGGCTTTAATTTTGTTAAATAAATCATGACACGGTGTAATATGTCATGTGTTGTTGTTCATCTGAGGTTCTATTTACCTAATTTTAAGACCTGCTAAGGAACAGATGATTGTTATTATGTCCTGATATGTAAAACCATGGAATTCAAAGAGGGTGTTCTTTCTTTTTCACATGACTGTACATGAGGTAAGGAGATATATCACAGTATTTATATTTGAGTTCTTACCTTCTGTTGTCCATTGTCTCCATCTGGACCAGTTGCTGCAATTTTATTCCAGACAGTTATTTACATTTTCCCAGCCACAAAAGCAATTAATTTGGTCTACGTTACCAACTTATCACCTTTTATTTGATGTTTTTGTGAGATTCATAATCAGCAATGCATTGTAATTACCAGGGCCTCTGAGCACTAAAGTCAAAAACATTATGAATTGGCTTACATCCCTCTGCACTATTTAGTATTTTAACTATGAGAATTCTTGAACGTGTTTCCAAACTTGGCCTCTCTGCCAGAGGGGTCTGCAATGCAGTGAGGAGGAGGGATGTTGGTAGGAGGTTATGGTGATTAAGGTCTCACTTTTACTGCCTTTATCATTGCTTTATTTCTTTCCATTTCCCATGCCCTTACCTAATTGGTGCACAGAGCGTGGTCCTGAGACCTGAGTCATCATCATTGTGGTCAAGTAAATAAGATGTACACTTATGCATCGCTCCTTTTGTTAATGAAGTTTAATATATTTTGAAAAAGGAATAAACTTGCATTACCTGTCTCACTTTAAATTTACTACGAGGAGATATAATTTCCTATTTACTCATTCAAGTTAATTACTTTGATACTTAGAGTATGTTTATATTTTACCTTTTTATCTTTGTTAGTCACCAGTAAATAAGAAACAAATAAAATGCTCATGCATTGCAAGTCACCTAAGAATAAAAATAATTAAAAAATAATAATAATAATATACTGTAGAAGACGAGTGCATTTAATGTACCAATTTGGCTATACAGGCATACCCCGCTTTAAGGACACTCACTTTAAGTACACTCGCGAGTAAGTACATATCGCTCAGTAGTCAAACAGCAGCTCACGCATGCGCCTGTCAGCATGACCTGTACAGCAAAGTTGAACTCCCTACCTGCACCGAAGCTGTGCGCAAGCGGGGAGACTATAGAGCCTGTTACACAAGCGTTATTTACATCAGTTATGCACGTATATGACGATTGCAGTACAGTACATGCATCGATAAGTGGGAAAAAGGTAGTGCTTCACTTTAAGTACATTTTCGCTTTACATACATGCTCCGGTCCCATTGCGTACGTTAATGCGGGGTATGCCTGTAGTGCATATTTAAAAATATGTATCGGCAAAAAAAAGTTTTTATTTACCATGTTTGAAATATTTTTGCTTTTCCTTATTTTCCGTGTTCCCGTGAGCCTCTGTAGTGGAATGTGTGAGTTAGGACAAAGCGTTTGAGACATTGACATTTGGGGGGTTATTACCATCCCTTAACAGATAACGCATTTTAAAACATGTAGCACATACTGTATGTACATTTGTAGTATGGGCAGAGGAAAGGGCTAAACCATTAACATACTGAAAATAACATGATTGCTAAACCCTGCAGTATTACGTTCAATATTCAGTCAAATTAATTAAGCTCAAAGCCTTGGAGGCACTAATGTTTTTGCATGTGTTTTATCAGTACTTAAAATGCTAGGATTCAAATCTTGTGACAAAATATTTATATTCGTTTGTTGGTGTTTTAAACTTTTTACAATGATATCCTTTCTTGTTCTTCTTGATTTTAGGAGATTGTTGTTGAGAAAATCAGCCTGATCTGGCATATGTTAAAAGTATGCACATTTTATTTTTTACATTTCAGTAAACAACAGCTGAGTTTGGTTTGAATCCAATTCTGCTGCCTGAAGCGAGTAGTTGATTATTTTTTTGTTTCTGATGGAATAAGTGAGCAATGTTTACATTTACATTTTAAGTTTGACCTTTCAAATGAGAAAACGTTATTTTCCAAATGCATATAATTTAAGAGCAAATATACAGATGTAGCCAGGGTTATTTACATCTTTGTCGCATTACGGTGGAATATTCTGGGATATTCTGCGTTACCAGTGTCATTGAATCCTATGGAAAATCTGTAATATGCTGCATTATTACATGAAATTCTGCATTATGAGCTGTGCAATAACCATGGCTACATCTGTATGCCCTTGGTCTTGACAATTAAAGTATGCACATATCCAGATGTGACCATTACTATATGTATACTTACTATAAAGCTATTTTTTTAGCCCAGAACACAAATATGAAAGCTGCATATTAATTGTATTAAGAGGCGGGTTCCATATTTGGCTCCAGGAAACATGTCTCACTAGAGTGTCTCACTAGGGACTTGTGCCTGTAAAATGTCTCTGTAAAGCGCTACGTAAAACTAGCAGCGCTATACAAGAACATGCTATTTTTATTATTATTATTTGACTCCTGGCCTAGTTGAGAGGGAGACAGTGCCCAAGCTGCTCAATGTATATAGGGGAAAACCTTAAGGCCTTTTAAACATAGGTTCACTGAACACAACAGCAATATTAAGCATGCTATGTAGTGTATGGAAAATGGACAAGAATGGTGTGGATTAGCACTCAAATATATTGCAAAGTATAAAAAAAATGGAGAAACAACTTACAGTATCACTGTAGCTGGATTCAACTCACTTATTGCAGAATCTGTTTTTTGGATAAATCTTAATAAAAATCAAAAAAGGTGAGTTAGAGCTAATCTAGACATCTAGTGCTCTCTAGCACAAACATTGCAATGCCTCAGGGTCCATGACCTTTCCTCAGGTTGACATCGCATGGATCCTGAAACGTTGCAATTTTTGTGCTAGAGAGCAGTAGATGTCTACATTAGGTCTAACTCCACTTTTTTGATTCTACAATAAAAGTACAGTACGTTGAATCCATTCATTGTTTTATACTTTGCAATATATTTGAGTGCCAATTCAAACCATTGTTGTTACTGTATTGTCTGTAAGCATATTTTTATGCACCAATACATAAAACAATAAGATTATTTTTTAATAAAATGCTAACGGTGAGTAAATGGTCCTTTTGTTATTTGTATAGCTTATGGAAAGGGGTACATTCAATGAATACAAGAATCCAGGGGCATTACATTTTTAGGAAAACCACTCTGTATGTTCTTTAAGGAGGATGGTTATTGAACTAATACCGCCACTCCTATGAGGGGGTGACAGAGACAGGATGTTGCTACAGCCCAAGGCACATTGGATTTTGAAACTTGATGCCATGGTCTCTAAAGATCTAAACCAGTTGGAATTTTTCTTGCTTTCTCGACACAAGGAAATTAATAGTTTATCTCAATACAGTCAATAATGCGCATGTCATATCACCAAATTGTATAATCTAGTATATTTGGGCCAAATTAGTGACAACAGTCTTGACGGTGCCCCTTTGGTGGGATATCGCATAGTACAATACAGTCTTTGTAGAAGATGAGTGATGGGATCTACCTGCTGCTGGGGGTCCAGAATATCATCCCTTGTGTTACGTTCCATGTGTTGCATCACTGGACCTACTTTTATTGGGGATTCAGCCTGGCACTCAATATTTAATGCCTTACATGATGCGTGACAGAACCTACATTGATTGGGGGGGGGGGGTTGAGCATTGCATTTTGTAGTCTTTGCACTTTCTCCATATACCAATAGGATGTTATTTGGGATGGGCTCTCCTTCACTACTTTTCCTTTGTCTATCATGAATACTTTTTTGCTTTTAGACTAGTAATCCAGTTGTGTAAATTATGCACCAGTTTACTCCCTGTACCAACAATGCTGGCTCTAGTATATACACAGGGCCGGATTAATCAGTGGGCTGACGGGCCACTTTCCAGGGGCGCCCACCGAAAAGGGGTGCCGCTCCTTGCCACTTGAATTTTTGCTGTGCGTGCTCCGACACTAGCGCCACCTTTAAATGTCCGAGTCCTGCACACCCTCGTCAATATTAAGGGACATTTAAAGATTGTGCATCAGAGTGGCAGGCACAAGTGGAACTCAGTGCAGCAGCAAGGGACATTGACGAGGGTGCTCTGCTACATGGGACATTGCGAAGTGGCAGCACAGGCTCTGCATGCCCTATCCAGCACCGCCGTCCCATCAATGTGCCACATGGCTAAACGCCCATGTCAATGTCCCTTGCTGCTGCCACAGCTCTGAGTCCCACGCACACCCACCCCTTCATATTTAAATATCCCATTGACAAGATGGCACTGGGGTCGGAGTACACACAGCGAAAAATCAAGCAGTGGAGCGCCAGTGGCGGTTTTAGAATGTTGTACTTAACTTTTTGCCGCCCTGGCCGCCACCACCGCGTCCTGACGCATTTCAATGACAACGAAACGTCATGTGATAGGTATCACATTGTCAGGAGGGGCACCATATTTTTAGTTTGCCTCGGGTTCAGTAATGCCTCGGTCCGGCTCTGTATATACATGCCCCGTTTTTCCCCAAAAAGTTTAATAAATAATTAATTTTGACATGGTAATAATTTTTTGAGTCATAGTTATATTTTAGTACCACTTGTCTTTACACATGTTCAATGTAACCTAAAAATTACTATTTGTTTCTATAGCAGTACTGTATGTGTTTACTGCTTTGATTTTTTGGTGCATTTATTATCCCTAGCATGCACAGTTAATGGAGTATTAATTACATCATTAACAAGGCAGTTACATGACTAATTATGCTGATATATTTTGCTTATTGACATTACATACAGTATATGTTGGTAAGCAATTTGTCTATATGATATGTTGGTGTATTTGAGTTACAAGTAAAATATATATTAAAAAAGTGCTACTTTGAGTATTTACCCAACTAAACTAATATTTGTTTAGTGGTGAGAGGCATTAAACACCATTTGCCTGCTCACAATTTTGGGTTACCAGGTTCACGCTAGCCCTACATAGCTTCAGTGTATAGTATACTGTATCATATATTTAATCTTAGTAATAGAATCTACTGTATAGTGGTGATACTCTATTTTCTCCTCCACTAATTCCAGAATAATTTTTATCTGGGCTAATCATTAGCTGGGGGTGTTATGATCTATTAAGACAGACTGACACCATTAATACACTTTATCGAAAGAACATATATGCCTACACGCCGTTCTCCATTTTTTAATATACATTTTATTTGTGTTCCGTTTTTCGTTGTTTTTATTCATCCCCAAACACATATATTTATTAATTATACAATTAAAAGTGAATCTTACATACTTGAGGGTGTCTCTTAGCGCCGCACAAGGGGATTCTTTCTCTCTTAGTATAGTATATACATTACCTTGTACCCTGCGAGCACATCCTCCCGTTGCATTTGGGACTCCACTTATCATTCACTATTTACCCTCTGGGATGTTTGAGCAGGGTTACTCCACACCCTAAAAAGCGTACTTCTGTCTCCTTTTATGTATTCAAGTTACACATCATGTTCCAAGTACAGCTCAACCCCGTTATAGCGCGATCACACACACACACACACACACACACACACACACACACACACACACACACACACACACACACACACACACACACACACACACACACACACACACACACACACACACACACACACACACACACACATCACTAAAGATGAACTCTCCCTCTTCCTGCATTCCCTTGCAGACTCCAATACTAACCCCACTTTCACTTCTGACACCAAGAAAATAAGGTGAACAAAAAATAACTTGAGCCTCTTTTTATATCTCTGCTGCTTGCATTTCATAAGATCAGTCCTGTCTGCAAGAGCCCATTCCCATATTGTTTGCTGATCTGTTGTGTATCCTGCCCTTACTTTCACTTTCACCCTGTCCCTCCCCCACTGCACCCTGCAGGAGTCCAGGAGACATTTTAGGAAACCCCCTCCCAGTCTAAAATAAATTTCCCTAATAGCCCCCAAATCATTGCATACCATTACCATAGAAGCAGCAATATGAACATTTCAACATGCGAAAAAAACTAAGAGAAGCACTTTAGAAGTTGATATTTTTTTCTGTTTGTACAACAACATACTAGGAGAACAAAAAAAATACCTGGTGTGATCCTGTCCTAAGCACCAGGGAATGTTCTCCTGGACTGGTGCCATATGGTAACTGGATCCACTTGGGGGAGGGAGCTGCCTTATCAATCACTGCAATTATGCGTCCAGTGTGAGCACCTGACACAGACACACCTCCAGTCTTCAAGATCCCCAATGAGACAGGAAGGTTTGTTAGGATGGTCAGGTTGGTATTTTTATGGCTCTCAAAGCTCCAGGCCTCTCACCCACACCAGTAGGAGAATCCGGGTCAACGGTCATAGTTCCTCCATAGTCCATAGTCCAAAACATTTTGACATTTTAAAATGTAAGATTTTTTTTTAATTATTTATATACATGTACTAACCACTATGGTAATGAAAGGGTTAACCCTTCCCACTACCCACCCGAGAGGCCTAACCACCCACCTGGGGCAACTACCCCCTTAATCCACCTACTCTGCCCCATATAAACATTACAATACAAACATCAATACAATACTTTGAACAAGTCTATAAAAGTCTGGTATGCCTTCCCTTTTCAAAGATTGTGTAGGACAAAGAAACTCCATAAACTAGAATACTGATATATAGTAGTTACCAAAGGGGCCAAATGGTGGTTATGACTTTATATAAAAAAAATCCTGCAGATCAAATAGTCTATTTAAAAAAACAGGAAACAATGTCTTATCACGAGTAGCATTTTTCTTTCTAGCTTTCTGAAAAGCACCATTGTATGTATTTGAGGGCATGTATTCAGTCAATTCCACAAATAGGTAGAATGAACCTTTTGATACATCATATTCAGTGCTCCAAGAAGAAGAAAAAAAATACTATCAAAGCTTTGTTTTGGGGCAGGCAGCGAACTGTAAAGAAACAAAAACTGTAATATTCAATGCAGTACAATGTTTGCCAGCGGGGCTACATTTGAAGTCACTCGATTCACTTTGTACAGTTTCCTCTATTAGTTGCAAAATATTTTTTTCAACTGCTTGCAAATGGTTATGTGCAAAGATGGGACCTGTGCATCTGGAGATCATATAAAATCTCTGCATAGGAAAATGTACACATAATTCTTATTGTCCTAAAAAGATTATCACTTATAAAGCAGGTTTTGACTAATCTTTTACAGGCATACCCCGCATTAACGTACGCAATGGGACCGGAGCATGTATGTAAAGCGAAAATGTACTTAAAGTGAAGCACTACCTTTTTTCCACTTATCGAGGCATCTACTGTACTGCAATCATCATATACGTGCATAACTGATGTAAATAACGCATTTGTAACAGGCTCTATAGTCTCCCCGCTTGTTAACAGCTTCGGTACAGGTAGGGAGCCGGTATTGCTGTTCAGGACGTGCTGACAGGCGCATGCGTGAGCTGTTGTTTACCTATTGGGCGATATGTACTTACTCGCGAGTGTACTTAAAGTGAGTGTCCTTAAACCGGGGTATGCCTGTATATACGTTCATTCTTAAATATTTTAATTCCATTTGTTTGTTAAAAATCAAGAAATCCGCACTCGTGTTGTCTTTAGTGGTGTGCGCTGGTAAATCTGAGCCCCTTGCAGCTGTACGACCGGAGACACTCCCACAAAACGTCCATTCGTCCATTAGTCCATTAGTTTGTTGTACGTCATATTTGCCACCTGTTTTATGAAGTGAGAAGCCTCATCTTACACCGATATTCCTCACTGAATGTGTAAACGAGACCGCAGTCACCTGTATAAATCTATTCAATGTAAATGATTGGTGCTTAGAGGGTACAATATATAATATTAACAGTGTTGATCAAAAAGAATTTGATCAGAAAGGTTTCCCCCTTTATACAGCACTCAAAGCATATATGGTCTACTTATGGACAAAACAAATGGTCCTGCAGATATGCTGCGGAAAACTGGTAAGTATCCCAGAATCACTGATTCTGGGATACTTACCAGTTTTCCGCAGCATATCAGCAGGACCATTTATTTTGTCCATAAGTAGACCATATATGCTTTGAGTGCTGTATAAAGGGGGAAACCTTTCTGATCAAATTCTTTTTGATCAACACTGTTAATATACCGATATTCCTCAGTAATGCTGGAGATTTATGTGCAAGGTTTTTAGATCTGTAAACAAGCATTTTTTTTATTAGCTTTCAGTATAAGGCAATTGTTTTCTTTCATAACACGTTAAGTTATTGTGACGGTGCTGGTCTCAAATCAGGAGGCGGACCCGGAGGGCTGAGGTAGGGATGTAAATAAACCGACCAGAGCCCTTGGACAGAGTCCTGTAAGAGTATTCGTAGTCGCAGGAAGCAGGGGTCAGGGCTGGTGGCAATGGTGCGGAGCCCAGGGAACATGCAAACGGTCAGGGCAGGCAGAAGGCAGCACGGTCAGGGGCACGGTGCGGGGTCAGCAAGAACGAATCTTAAACAGGTAATGGAAAGGGCGAAAGCAAAGACCGACAGGAGCTGCAGAAACACAGAACTTTTCTCGGCGACTCCCACAAGGAAGTGCTGCCTTATATAGCAGGATGCCAGTAACCAAAATGGCCAGATTGAGTAGAAAGGGCAGGCAGCCTGGAAAACATGAACTGGCAGCAAAACCCAGCATGGATCAAGCAGAATCCTTACAGTTATGACTACATTTGTACCTTGTGTAATAAACCACATTTGTTTGGGTTGTTAAACTCCGACATACCCAATAATTACTAAGCAGGCTTATCAAACACGCATGCGGCCCAAACAACTTTGTCAAGCAGAGGTTGTTTGGCTGGGAGGGAAGTTGTTTCCCCAGGAGGGAGAGTGGGCAAGACGTTTGGCCTTTTGGGAGGAAGGTAGGTGATTTGACCATGTGGGAGGGAGAGTGTTTAGGGGAGCGAAGGGGGGGAGAAACGAGTAAGGAGGGAATGAGGGGAGAGAGAAGAGATGGGGAGGAAAAATAAAAAAGAAATAGGGGAGAGGGAAGGGGTGAAAGGGAGAGGCGATGGGGGGATTAGGGAGGAGAGAGGGGGTGGAGGGGAGGAAGGGTGGATAGGGAGGGGGATGGGGATGAATATGGAAGGGGAGGGGGAAGGGGATGGAGAGGGGATGGGGGAGGATATAGAGAGGATGGAGGGGAGATATTGAAGGGGGAGAGGTAATGGAGAGAGGAGAGATTAAGGGGATGAGAGGGAGGGGTGAGGTAGATGGGGAAGGGATGAGGGGAGAGGGGATATGAGGTGGGTAGTAAGATCCATTTAAATCTTGGATTTTTAGGATGATACTGCTTGATTGTAAAAAAACGTGAGTACATTATGAACAACCAAAACATATGTATTTGATTCAAAATATATTGTTCACAGTTAATACTAGTTAATTAAACTTTAAAATGCCCAAATAAAATGTGGAAAACTCATGCTCCATTGTTTCAAAATGTGTTTGTCCAGAAATGTAGTGAGCTACAGTACGGTCAATTACTGACAAATTGTAACCTGTTAATTAGCTAATGTTTATTCATTTGAGAAGGTAAGAAAACAAACACCCCAAATGCTGCAATTCCAGTAACACAATGGTTTTGCAGGTGAAATAACCTGGTTCAATTAAATTTGTTCTATTTATATGGTCACTGAGAAACTATGATATTAAAGCCAAAGGAAAGCAATCCTAAGGTAAACAATAAACTGTAACTAAAACAGAGTAATATACACAGTAATATAATACGTGAGGTTGAGCAAGGATTTGTTCATTGATTTCAACCTTTTAGTTAAATGCTGTACTTGGTATTTATATTGATCTGTATAAAGACAAAGAAAATACCCCAGTGCAACATTTGCCAATCCAATTTCAGCAAGAAAAAAATTCTCCCAGTGTGACATTTTCCATAGTTGTGCACCAGTGTTTACTTTAAAGCATGGGTGATACCTAACAAACTATTTCAATGTATCCCTAATACAGCAAAGTTAACAGATTTAAAGCAGCAACACGTGAAATCTTATATGTTCTTTTAAAATAAATCAGTTCTGTAGTATTAATAATCGTAACTGCTTTTTAATTTGTATTATTCAACACAAAGTACCATTTTTAATTAGTTTTAAAGCATCCTTTGATTTCTATAGTGGGTTTTAGCCCACCTCCCCAGCAGTGCAAGATATTTGCAACACTTTCCTGTTTGTGATAATTTGTTGCCAGTGTTCCCAGCAGTTTGAACTGCAAACAGAAACAATAGATAATGTTACCTTAGTAATATCAGGATACATTATAGCTGCTGAGTTAGGCCTGGGACATAGTAAGTCCAAGCTAGCTGAGGCGGGCTGAGCCGCGCTGAGCAGATGCACAAACCCCCTGCATCTGTCATCAGCGCGGCTATAGTTTTCCCTTCCGCATGCGCGCTGATGCGTGCGGAGGCTCAGAAACTTTGAAGAGACAGGCAAGTTTCAAATTTGCCGCTCGGGGAAGCGAAGGAGCGGTCACGTGACCGCTCCCATCCAATGGGAGTGGGGGACTAACCCCGGCTCCCGCTCCGCCTCCTGACACGCCTCCACTCTGCCTCTGCTCCGCCTCTGCCCCGCCCCCAGAGCGCGCTCACTGCCTCGCCTGCAAGGTCAGAAAAAAGCACCATTTTCAGCAGGCGAGGCAGAGCAGGAGCGCGGCTCAGCGCGGTTGAACCCTCTATGTCCCAGGCCTTACACTGACTGTAGGATTGCTTGAAACTGAAAGGTGGCCATTATGTTTGGCACACAATCAGGATTTTTACAGATTTATAACACTGTGGAGGGGACAAACTGCAGTGGAAAAAAACAACTATAATAATAACTTTATTTATATGGCTCTTTTCTCCTAGTGGGACTGAAGTCCCCTCACAATAATAACATAGCACACGGTACACTGTACTGTACAGTACATAGCATTTTACACACAGTCCCTACCCCAATGAGCTTACAATCCATGTTTGCTGCCGGAGGCACAGATTTGCTCCTGATCACAAGGAGCTGACAACATGATTTGAATCAAACTCCCTGCTTTAAAGTCTGTGTCATTATTTTCAGCCGACGCAAGTTGCAATAGTCCAATTGGGATATAATAAATGTGTCAATAAGAAGGTGGACTGTTCAGAGGATTGTTAATAATGGCTGGCTGGCTGGCTGGCTAGATGCACCCTCATTGCCATATGGAAAAGTGTACAGTATAAGGACATATATTTTTTTTAAGTAAGTAGAGTCTATGGCCTTACTGGCTATAAGGCATAAACCCCTCCAGAATTATAAACATATCATTCCTACAGAAAAGTTGCACTTTTATTGTCAAAGTTTTAATATTTGATATTGCACCCTGTGTTTTCTATTTTGCAGGGATTTTATAGCCCAGTTTGAGTAATCCTAATTATCCATCTTTCATTTGTTAATTGGTTCTCCAAGGTTACTGTACGTTAAACTCGTTTCTAAGTATCCGAACATAATTCAGCAATGTTTTCTGATCACTATTTGGAGAAAAATCATAAACAAACCACACAAAAAATGAAGTGTTATAAACTTTAGATAGTTTGCATGGGGTTTTTTATTTATTGTTACTTGTTTTTTTCCATGTAGAAATTAATAAAATGTTAAGATTAAACAGGTCTAGGGTGCTCTAGTGTGTTAGTGAAATTTTCCAAAGTGCAAATGTTGTGCCCTTGCAATGTACAGTATATCAGGGGAAAAAACTGCTTTCATCACAATTTAGTCTTACAAAAGCATAAATACAGCAGCAGTAATGTGCCATTGTAATACAGCCAGTGTTATTCCTACATTCTGTGTACGCAGAGGAATTGGAGTTGGTCAATACGCTTTTATATGTTAGAGCACTTATTATGTGCTTTAGATTAAAACATTTGATATATACTCTTTCCGCTTGAAGCACTTTCTTTTTTTTCTATATCTGTAGATTAAAGTCTATTTGCTGATCCATAATGGACAGAATCCAAGTAAACTACACAGCTGACGATTATCTTGCTGTGATTCTGTCTGGTTTAAGTGTAGTTGATGAAGCATTTTTCTAACATTAATAAAATTACAAGCGATTACAGGACGGAGGTGAAGTGAAGTTCCTCTCAATTCCTTTGCTCAAATCATCTATTTCATATTGGTCAGTGGTTTCACTATAAGATAATTTTTCTGCAATACATTTTTGGGGATTTCCAAAAATAGTCACCAGTGTGCATCGCTGAAATTAATGCTCCGCACTTTGCTCAGTTAGCATGAGCCACTAAGTACCCTCTACTTCGACTCTAAATTAAATAACTATTCTAACCGTAGAGAAGACATTTCATGGCTCACTGCATTCACTTCTCAAGTCGATAGAAACATACTGCATCCCAAGGAATGTATGGTCCCTCTGACATTGTGTACTGGTGTTAATATCTTAGGCTACATTTCATAATGTGGACTTCTGTATGTATTAGGAAGTTCCTATTTATCTGGTGATGGTTTAGAGATTAGTTTGACACTGAGTTCGTTTCTTTTAAAATTACTATAATTATGTTAAACTGCTCATGAAAGATAATTTCACATTAATTAGTACAATGATTGACAGCCATATTATCATTTTTTAATATAAATTATACTAATATGTAACGGAGTGGTTGTTTTTTTGTTTGTTTTTTAAATACTATTGAAACAAATAATGTTTTTAAATGCTTTGGCAAGTCACCCAACACAAATGTGTTTCATAAATTCTGATACACTGTCAAAACTGTACTTTCTCTGTATGTTGTCTCGCCATTCTTCAATGCCTACTGTACTGTAGCTGAATAAGTAAATATTTTATCCCAATACAGAATGTATCATGCATAATAATTGTAGGAGAGCATGTGTTATCTACTTTATAGTAAAGGATGTTTTGCCAGATAGACTGTCATAAACTTCTTGCCAAAATGTTACATACAAGATAAACAAATATGTACATATTTAAGGCAGACAAAAGTCTCTTTCAAACATCTCATTGTTTCAGCAGAAAACAATTTTGCTTACAAATGTAAACAGACTATATTTTAACTATATTTACCACCATTAAGAGTATTGCTATATTTTCCCTTAACTCACATACAGTATACTGTACATTGAAATGAACAATAATTACAGTAAGTAATAATCCCTGAAGAATAGGACATTACTGGCCATTAATGTCCTGGCTGGAAGAGTGGAAGTATAGGACAGTAATGCCCTGTTCTGAAGGGATTATTACTATTATAGGCTAAATGTAGGCTTTTTTTATTTCATAAATAATAGACACTTTTGTGTAGTCATATGGAGTTTTACAAACATAATAATCTATATTTTCTAGAACTTTTATTTGGTTTCTTAAAGCAGCAATCACATTTTTATTACACGGGATGTAAGTAGAGGGTTTCTGGTGCTGAACCCCATTCATTTCAGTTCTGGGGAACCCCTGCTTCCCGAGATACGTACCTCAGTATGGCGTCCCGGTATCTCAGTGCTCTTTAACGGTCTTGGTCACGTGGACCAATTGGAAGCCACACCAGATAATGTCATGGCTTCTTATTGGAACAAAATACATAGGTGTTTTGAATGCCGCTATTACAAGAACCCCAGCTAGTCCAGCCAGGGCTGCTACTGGCAACCCCAATAGAGGTAAGTATCTCGGGAAGCAGTGGTCCTGGATCTGTAATTAATAAGATTCAGCTACAGAGACCTCCTGCATGAATCCTATATTTTTTTTTTAATGGACCACTCGGATTGCTGCTTTAAACCCTTCTACATTTTCTTTTGAACTTTAATTTTACTTGTCTATTAAAATATAATTATTAACACTGAACAGCCCCGACTCTCCATATACTGTATACACACCCACACACACACCGTACAGCCCCGCTCTCCACACATACAAAAACACACTACAGCCGTCCCCATACACAAACACTACAGGCCCAATTTCTCCACACATACACACACTACAGCCATCCCCCAAACACTAGAGTGCCTCTCTCCACACACTACAGCCCACCAAAACTCATATTAGAGAACCCCCCTAACACACTACTGCTACCTCCTCACCCCCACACTGCAGCTCTCCCCACCACACACTAAAGTTTCACAACCCCCATCTTCACACACGCACACACACACACACGCACACACTGCCGCTTTCCTCTATCTCCTCCCCTGTATGAGAGCTGCTGAACTCCCTATATGACAATTGCTGCAGCTCTGTAAACTGATTGGCTAAAATTCCAAACTTGTTACGGTGTCATTGTTGGATGAATAATGCCTTGAAATCATCCAATCAGCTTCGAGTACTGAAGGGATTTTCATTCTTAGTCAAGAACAAGTTCTACATGATATATTTGGGTATTTCCATATATTTCAAAATATCGGAATGAGCGGTATGACGAGAGTCGAAATGATATGCATTTAGTATGAAAGTGTTTATAAGAGCTGTCAGGCCTATAAGCAATATGATATTTTAAAATAATGAAGGAAAACTACATTTTGCATGTTCTACCATAAGTACATACAGATATTTGATAATTCAATAACTACAATAGGTTTACAAATAAAGTAGGCACTGGCTATACCCAAGTGCATTAGCACTGGCGTTGATTGTTTTCAAGTCAACTCAGTTGTGTTCAGGTTAATTGTATAGGCAACCATTAACATTACATTAGCAACCACATATTGTTTTTCTATAAGATTGCTGTATTAACAAGTTAAGTCTTACTGGCTCTGATGATTCTTGTGATTGCTGGGAGTGCAGGCGATTTATACCAAAAATGATAAACAACATGTCATAGTGTAATACTGTAAGTTCATAAGTATTAAAAACATGTGTGGCGTCCCAATATCAAATTAAAACAAAACAAATCAGCTTTATTGGCATGACGAAAGAACATTTCAGTATTGCCAAAGCGTGAATAGTAAGGGGTGGGGGACAATAATTACACGAATACTAGGGGGTAGGGTATAATGATTGCAGGGTATATGGGTAACAGTTTATGCACTCATATATGATCAGTGATGTATTGGCATTTGGAACCTCCCCTGACAGAAATGGGAACCCCTTTAATCAATTGATCCGTCTTCAAAAACTCAAAGCAGATTAGAGAGGAAGGACACAGTGTATAATGTACAAAACTATATTGAAACAGTGGGGCAGATCCCCGGAGCACTGTTCAATCAGGGCAAATAATGTGATGTTACTTAAATAGGTAACGAACGTTATCTTTCATAAGATTAACGTAGATCCATAAAGTTAATGATATGCAAAAACAATGTCCGTTAGGCAAAGTATCATCGTAACGATAACTGTAGTAGCGGGGCTGTTTGTAGCACATACACACATGTGCATACACTACACATGTGCATTGGGAAACATATAACATGCTTTACAATTAGTGCAAGTACTGTAGTTCCGACGAGTATTCTAAAACAAATCTGGGGCAATCACCAACAAGACCCAGGTACATGCTGGGTACATGCTGGGTATATGCTGCAACATTTCAGTGACATTTCTGCAGCCAGACTAATGTCCCATCGGATTAACAGTGAGGGTCCCTGGCAGTCTCATTCAAATGTCACTAAAATGTCACTGAAATGTTGCAGCATGTACCTAGAATGTACCTGGATCTTGTTGGTGATAGTCCCAGATTTTCCAAGGCAAGTTTAAGGCAAGTTTTAGAATACTCGTCGGCGCACCTGTACGTTCCAGTCCAGTAACGCATGTGCGGTACCTACAGTAAACGTAGGTAACGCCCATGTGCACATTCAAATAAATACACAATACATAGTGAAGTTTTTCAGCCATATCTGCTAGACATAACAAGTGTCAACATGGCTGAGAAGGCTTCTACCTCTGCTGCTGCAAGGCTCAGCAGCTCAAGTTCACTCAGGAGGAGTTAGATCTTCTAATTACAGGTCTTGCGTTCTTCTCAAGGATGTCTTCTTTCTACCCCCTTTGTATCTAAAGCTCTCTCCCGCCTTAAACCTTTCTCACTTTCTGCCCCACACCTCTGGAATGCTCTTCCCCTCAATACCCGACTAGCCCCCTCGCTATCCACCTTTAAGACCCACCTTAAGACACATCTGCTTAAAGAAGCATATGAGTAGCACTGGATAATCATGGACACATGACACAAAGCTTGGCCTCCTGCAGACGCACTTACTAGTATTCCCTCCTACTGTCTCTGTACGTTCTCCCTACCTACCAATTAGATTGTAAGCTCCTCGGAGCAGGGACTCCTTCCTTAATGTTACTTTTACAGTATGTCTGAAGCACTTATTCCCATGATGTGTTATTTATATTTGTTATTTATATGACATGTATTACTACTGTGAAGCGCTATGTACATTTTATGGCGCTATACAAATAAAGACATAGATACAATTACAGGTGTGGTTGATTACCACTCCAAATTGCTTGTGGCACTGTGATCACACACAAGCACAGCAGGAAAGCAAAGAATATCCTTGCCCAAATAAATGCCCTGGGTGGCACCATAGGCACGGTGGACATGCTGAAAAAAAGCAGTAGGCCCACAACAAGAGGAAGTTAAAGAAGAAATTAGATTACCATGCAGCCCACACAAGGCGAACAGAAGGTGGACCTGACGCCCACAGAGTGCAGATTGATGAAGGTCATTGCAACTTCCCAGGTGGGACTAGCAGGACTGGTGGATATTGAGAATATTAACCAGGATCAACCTGGTAAGTGAAAACAAAGTACAAATATAATACAGTATAAATACATTTCATATATACATGTAACTTTATACACAACCATTTGTTAAGATTGCAGTATTATTTGGACTGCAGTTACACATACATGTGGTGGGTAGTTCAAAAAATAACCTACTGTATATGTGACATGCTCAGATGTATTGCCTCATAATTTTTGAGTAGACTATATGCCATTGCACTAAGGTTTCAATAGTTATAAAGAGATCCTTAGGCTATTTTATTATCATTTAACTCGTATCAAATCAGTATAGCAGCACTTTAATAAACAGAAAAATACATAAACTGTGTAAAATACTCAATAGAAAACCATATTGTTCTTAAAGGTATCTAAACATGTAAATCCATTAATGTTTATGCACACCAAGTATATCAAAATGTGATTATGTACTGTATACCCAAATTCTGTATTACTGTATTTGATCATATTATGCATCTTTTCTGAGGGACCATCGAGCATACAGCCATCTGCAAAGATGGAACACACCTTGGAGGGGAAGTGTGGAGGAAGAGCACAAAGGGGAGACCATAATTGTGCACCTCACTGGCTCCCCCAGAGCACTATGTTACACTTGCTCCTGCACCTGCTATATGTGCTCCTGTAGCAGCTGATCCTCGCCAGCTTCTCCACCAGATCCTGCACATGCTCTTGCTGCACCCGGACTTTTTTTTTCAGCACCGAGCGCTAGCGGTGATGCAGCCTAATTCACGAGTTGTTGCACATTTAAGGCAGCAATACTACATTCCCCCTTTGTTTTCTTCCTTTTATATGTAAAGTATGTGACAATGTATAATTCTACATTCTTACCTAAGCTGGCAATCATTCGATGCTCCTGTTATTAATCTGTAAAAATCCTGATTATGTGCCTAACAATGAAATGGCCGCCTTCTAACTTTGTGCTGCAATCGGTGAAGTGCTGTAGCTCATATGTAACATTATTTTACTAAGTGTAACACATTTTTGTTACAGCTTTTAGAGTTAGGCCGCGCTTATAGTCCCGGCGACGTCGTGTCAAAAAAAAATGTATTGAAGCCGTCACATGCGCCTATAGTAGGACCGGCGCGAAGGCTTGGTCGCAATCGCTGGAAGTCACTTTTTTTCAGCGACTGCAGCGTGACGTCAGTGCCGCCATCACCGGGACTATAAGTGTGGCCTAATAGACAAATCTTGTACCGTGTAGCAACCAAAGAATTATCAGTACATTTTAAAAAATCACTAAAAATGTCAATAGGAGTTTAATTAAAAAAAATGCAGACCGTTACCTAATACTACTGAACTGATTCATTTTAAATAAAACACACACACACACACACACACACACACATTTTGCTGCTGTTTACTGGTCCTGATAACTTCTGATGTTGGTCACCTTTCAACAAATGTGGTGCACCACTTGTATAAAATAGAAATAACTTGATTTATCATAGAAAGAAAAACATTGCAAGAACTGGATTTTTTTTAAATGACACAGTAAATCAAGCGCTGCTTCTTTTTTTTTTCATTAGCTGTGCCACATTGAAACTCGGATAAATGACACACCTGAGTGTATTTAGAAAAACATGAAATTTACCATCTGGAAATCATGAGAGAATTGCTGAAAAGTAGCTGATGGCAATCTAGCAAACTGGGTATTGAGTCAGTCTGAATGTTGTTGCAATTTAGACATAGAACTGTTTTAAGAATGAGAAAAATAGCCTTTTAATTTTGTAAACCCCAATAACTGCGGGTCATGTACAGTAGCACATGTTCAGCAAAGGTAATTTGATTTTATTTATCTTGGGGGCTTGAACTCCTTTTTATAAATACTGTACTAAAGAATGATTTGAACATGTACTTTATGCAGCTAAGGCACTACAACACACACAAGCACAACAACACACACAAGCACACGCCACCACTAATACTGTATGAGAAAAGAAAAATGAGATTTCTCAATAATGTGCATCTGTTCAGAACTTTTCAGTGTATTGTCCATTTTTATCAAAACTGTACACATGTAACAGAAAAAGGTTATTTCTATTTATATAAAGTTATGCCTTTATTTATAAAAAGGTCTAAAGAATCCGCCAATGGATTGCTGAATCCGCAGATTGGATTTAAAAAATCCGCGGGGTATTCATAATAATAATAAAATCCGCAAACACAAATCGCCCTTTTTGATATTGATCCGCTGAAATCCGCAGACCAAAGAAAGCGGACGATCCGCTGCAGATCCAAATTATCTAAGAAAACTCTCCCATCCCTAGAATGTTCAGAACTCTGGCACTTGAATGTGTGGATCCTTAGTACTGTAGTTGCACAGTATACATGTTTATTAGTGGTTTTCACGTAATATGTTTTTTTTCCCTTTAAGATTCAAAATACTGAAGACAGTAAGATAGCAGACAGGCTTTGATGAGTAGAATGGTAAATGTCATATTAAATGAAAATAATTAATTAGTTTGTGTGTAGCATATGGCTTTAACCTGGCAGAATGTGTGAAAAATTGTTAATAATTTATCAGTGGCCTAGATTTAGTTACTTCTGTAGAGAAATTAAAGCAGCATTTTCAAATGCACAAATTATTGTGAAAGGTAGCAGAACATTTTTTTATTTTCTGTACATTTTTACACATGGTATAATGTAACTACAGTATTTAATATGTTTCTGCTGTTTTTGAAAAGCATGCCAGGCAGGTATGGCCATTAAAATCTCCCCAGATATTTGAAGGACAACAATAAAAACAGAATTGTGATTAAAAAAAACAAAGTGTAGCATAAAATAATAATGTCATAATGTGTAATATTAAATATAAACTAACTTTCAACTACATTTGACGTTTGAACTATTGAAATATGGTATTGAAGGAATGCAATATGTCATGCAATTTAAAGCAAAGAAAGTGGGGTAGTCGTGTTCGTCCCTTCAACCATGTACTATAGTAACAAAGGAGGGGAGTAGGTGGTATGATACCTTTTATTGTACAACTACCTACTCTCTCTCCCTCCTTTGTTACTAAATGCAATGTAAACAGTCTTTTGTGTCCCCTTTGTGATTCATGTAGAAAAAGAGAACTGATTTATATAATTAATGATCATCACCCACTAGTAAACACTAATTCATACTCCATGCTGGAAAAATCCACAGTCCGCATATAGATCAGCAGTTTCCTCTAGCACTGGAACATTTCCAAAAGGTGAGGGTGATAGTGGGAGAAAATATAGGAGAAAAAGTCTATTCGACCAGTCTGGAGCACTGATAAATTAGGGTAGATATTCAAAGGTACGGATAGGAAGAGCCAAACTTCCCAATCAAGTATTTTATTCCCAGTGTCCTTATGATAGTAAGGGTAGGCCCAAAACGTGTGCAAAATTTCCACCTTAGTTCAGAAACCGGGCAAAGTCTGCACCTTTTGTTTTCACATAGCCAAATTCGCAAGACATTAGGTTCACGAGATCTCACACATCCAGAAATATGACTTTTGTAGAAGAAGAGAGAGGTTGGTATATCATTTGCACAGTATATCCCACTATCATAGTTTACTTGTCAAATATCTCAGGTGTATTAACAGGTATGTCCCCAAGTGTTGTATACAATAGACAGGTGTAGTCAATAGGTGCTCTACAAACTCCCCCCCAACCACACACCTTACTTAGCTGCTAAGATCACTGGAATCCCCCACCCTCTTGGTACTTCATCATGGCTCAGGTAATAACTGTAGTTCTGGGACCTAACGGTTATCTGTTGTAGCTCCACAAGTAGAATGTATGTTAAAATTAACTTTTGTTTCAGTTCAGTACTCACACCTTGTTTAGGCTTGGCTTTGCATGTAGATGTATTGTACTTTGGCTGCAGAAAAGGAAATGCAGGAAGAATTTTCTAAGTCATACCCTTTGTTTTGGCTACACACTTAGAGAATGCTGACTTGCCCACATCCTAATGTGGCCTAATGGTTAACTGCTGTTTTCCACTGCTACTAGGGGTATCTCCACATCAGAAGAAATTGGAAAAGAGATACATGATGTAGGGATGACATGCTGCATGTTCCAGACTCCCAAATATACACCATTTTCTTTCCACAGTAAATCCTTTACTTTACAATTGAAAAAAAGCAAAAACAGCAACAACAAAAAACAAACACTTTTTATTACATGGTTGTCTATTATACGATATATACTGTATATACCCAACAGGTCAAATGGTTGTAAGCCAACCTAGTATATCATACCCAATACACACAGGAAGATTTGCACCTAATGGTGCTATCCCAACTGGATTTGAATTTACTGGTACAGTTCAGAGGGGAGTATGCCACTTATACTATATACAGTATTATGCCTAACACACACATAATCAAATTATTTTAACCCAACTTAAACTTAATTGACTGGTACATTGGTATAGAGAAGACCACTGACACTGAAACTGACTCACTCATGCAGCATTATTGGGGGTTGTGTAGTAGCTTGTAATAGAGTGTGTAGTGATCCTCATCTGAGGATCACAAGGTACCAGAGTCAGTAAGATATAAATAAACTAAATTGTATCACCCATACTGTGTCTGTATTCTTCCTGTCGTCTGACCATAGGCCACGGGTGGTCCAGTAAGTTATTTACAGGGACTCAGGCCCCAGACTCAGCAATAGTAATACATTGGGGAGCTAAAAAGGAAAGGGGTTATGCATATAACATACATGCTAGGCATATTTGATTATAGACAAAATATATATACAATGTACATCACACTCCACAATTAATCTTTAATGTGCCTTATTATATTCTGTTTGTGCCTCTGGGAACTAGGCACGATGACCTGATAGTTACCCTAAGCGATCATGTGGTGGCGGTCTCAGAAGACCAGTGGCACTCTGGTGCCACCAGTCTGATAGATCTGATAACATCTTGCACACTTAACTCTTTAACAGCCACTGCCATTTTAGCTCCCAGGTCATATGATCCTTGCCGCTGCCCTCGGAAGAGGATAGTTCTCCAATTCCACTTAGACATGGTTGCAATCCGACCTTGGCAAGTCACCAAATGGGATGCAGTTCTATGAGCAGCACAAGAGGTATGTGCATCTTGGCTCTTGTGCCATTCTCAGAAAGGAATTAGAGCGTTCAAAAGTTAAATTGTGATCACACTGAACTTGAGAAAAAAAGTAGTATTAAGAGCTAAGCATGGGGAAAGGGTCAGTTTATCTGAGTTTGTCAGAAAGGATTCTATGTATACACAAAGCACACATTTACCACAGCAGGATATTTAAAGTTACTCCTAGGCCCAACATAAAAGGGCATGTTTTTACATGTCCTTGTCTTACTTTTAATGTCTGCATAGTAAAACACATGCTTTCAATTATGTTTACAATCTCAAATCTCTGGTTATAAACGGTTTAAAAACCTGTTTGTAAACGGTATTGTATCTGTACATACAGTACAGACACATTGTTGTTTCAGAGATAGATAGAGAAAGAGTCTTCTCTGCCAGTGCTCAAAGTGGAATAAATTGCTTCTCTTAGGAGATGGTTGAGTAGCTATATAGCTTAATTAATCGTTTCAAATGCATCAATTGTTGTTGGAGGAACCAGGAAATGTATAGAGAGTAAACTGTATTAAGGTCAAAAATGCTCAAAATATGGGGTGTGGGTAACACATAGAAAGGGATGTCAAGGGAACCCAAAAGAATTAGAATTAGGGACCCTGACCCCTATCTAAATAATAACTCCAACAGCCCTTAGAGCTGGACCATAATAATAAATACAATACAGTGTCAATGACAAGTACTCACGACCCTTTTACACACGGTCCTTCTGGTTCTGGCGTGCTCTCAGCCCGACATATGTGAAGTAAGAAATCACCCTGGATAGGGGGAAAGATGGCGATGCACAGCGTGTCAACAGGTGCCTGGTGCGTTGTTGTTTCCGGCTGTTTGCCTTTTGCAGTGTTGTTTGAACTACAGTATCTCATCATTAGCAAAACAGATAAAAGAAAAGATCAATAATTACAAGATAAAATTAGAATTACAAGGACTCGAGAAAAATAAAACACTGGAAGGGAAAATGTTACTTCAAGGATTATTGAATTTTTCTTAGGGAGCCAATTAAATTCCTACTGTATGCTGAGTTACAATTACATACATACGTGCTTTATAAACAAACGAAAACTTTTGCCCATTACGTGAGACTGCAGGTTTTATTTCTACAAACTGTTCTGAAAAATAAATATTAGTAGGAGATAGTTATTACTTATTAGTTTAAGCTAAAAGGTAATATACTGTCCATAGAGTGAGAATGATTGCTATGAGAAGTGGTACTGTATTACAGCCTGTTAGAACATGCTGAAACAGGAAATGGCAAGTGGTGAGAAAATTTAAATTGGATCACATCATTGTTATAGGGAACGATTTTAATTGTAGGTGTTCTCATTGAAAATACTGATCTAGAAACTTTGCAACTCAGAAATAAATGGGAGTTCACCCTTCTGTCTGTGACTTTTCATGATGTGTAGTTATTTATTCCAAAAGTAGATAAAGTACCATACCTATTGTGTTTCAAGCATGTCTTAGTTAACCAGTGTGGGAAAATTTGGAAAACATAAAAATAACATAAAATATATAAACCGGGAAATATATATTTAAAAAGTGTAGCAAGTTGTGACATAGAAATTTCACCCCATGCAATATACACAGAAGGAACAATTTCTTAACTGATAGGATGTACAGATAAAAGGAAAAAACAAACTTATCAATAGTGGCGCTCCAAAAATATCATATGTGATACAACTTGATATATAAAAAGAATATATAAAACAGTGATACTAATACAAACACATGATGAATGCCGCTGTAACCCAGTGTGGGATTGTTCTCTCAATCCCGTGAAGAGTGAAGAAGGTGTTGGTCATCGGGAAGCGCAAAACATGTAAGAACAGAAAAAATATTCTGATTGTGCAATATTGTGATAAAAGTGTGAGATAATACTCGGAATCAATGTGCAAAATACTCACAAACGTGAGGTGAGTGTTATTCACGTAAAGGTATCTTTAAATGGCAGCCCGCCAAAAGATGATGGAAAAGGTGGTATTCTTAGTGGAATAATACACTCAGGTAGCCTTAATAAACGACAAAAGATCTGGACATAGTGCAGACTGTATAGGATATTTATAAAAGGTAAGTGTAGTACAATACACTCACATGGTTAAAAATGTATACAAGCGTTTAGATCTCGCAAAACGGATCTCAGCAGCAGAATTGGTAATCTCTCTGCCTCCCCTGTGTCACAGCGTGCGTGTCACGGATGCGTCTCACCCAAACCGGAAATGACGTCATCCACTCTCAGGGGTTCCGGTCGCTTGTGGATCTTGCTGGTCACCGTCACTCTACGCGTTTCACCGTACTCGCTTTCATCAGGAGTGTTGATGACTGATTCCTTAGAGCTAATATACGCTATACTATGATCCCATTGGTCAATACTTAATAGGGTAATAATATAACAATGGATAAGGTGGCTAAGATATAATAAAAACAGTTTATATTAACCCCACATCGGACATATGTGGAGCTCCAAAATAAATTTATTCAGACATATAAAATTAAAAACACATAATACTAAAACGAAGTTAAGAATTGAGTTACAAGTTAATTAATTAACTAATATCAATAACGAGAGATACATCAGTCGGAAATATATATAAATATATTGCAATGTTAACTAAATCAGCTACTGAGGGAATCATTCTGGATGTTTGAACTTAAAACTATCTATCCCTTTGGTTTAAACTTGGAGTTCGATATTAAACCATTTCTTTAATTTATCCTAACTGTTTTTCTGTTCCCTCATTAGATTGCGCCCGCAATTTCTTCCATACAGTAAGTCGCTCAATTTAAATAGTAGCTGATTTAGTTAACATTGCAATATATTTATATATATTTCCAACTGATGTATCTCTCGTTATTGATATTAGTTAATTAATTAACTTGTAACTCAATTCTTAACTTCGTTTTAGTATTATGTGTTTTTAATTTTATATGTCTGAATAAATTTATTTTGGAGCTCCACATATGTCCGATGTGGGGTTAATATACACTGTTTTTATTATATCTTAGCCACCTTATCCATTGTTATATTATTACAATTACATTTTACAATTACAATTACATATTCCAATTGTCTGTCTATCCTGATATCCTCCCATGCTGTGTATTTAGTTCTATTTAGGTAAAAACATATTCCAATTGTCTGTCTATCCTGATATCCTCCCATGCTGTGTATTTAGTTCTATTTAGGTAAAAACATATTCCAATTGTCTGTCTATCCTGATATCCTCCCATCCTGTGTATTTAGTTCTATTTAGGTAAAAACATATTCCAATTGTCTGTCTATCCTGATATCCTCCCATGCTGTGTATTTAGTTCTATTTAGGTAAAAACATATTCCAATTGTCTGTCTATCCTGATATCCTCCCATGCTGTGTATTTAGTTCTATTTAGGTAAAAACATATTCCAATTGTCTGTCTATCCTGATATCCTCCCATGCTGTGTATTTAGTTCTATTTAGGTAAAAACATATTCCAATTGTCTGTCTATCCTGATATCCTCCCATGCTGTGTATTTAGTTCTATTTAGGTAAAAACATATTCCAATTGTCTGTCTATCCTGATATCCTCCCATGCTGTGTATTTAGTTCTATTTAGGTAAAAACATATTCCAATTGTCTGTCTATCCTGATATCCTCCCATGCTGTGTATTTAGTTCTATTTAGGTAAAAACATATTCCAATTGTCTGTCTATCCTGATATCCTCCCATGCTGTGTATTTAGTTCTATTTAGGTAAAAACATATTCCAATTGTCTGTCTATCCTGATATCCTCCCATGCTGTGTATTTAGTTCTATTTAGGTAAAAACATATTCCAATTGTCTGTCTATCCTGATATCCTCCCATGCTGTGTATTTAGTTCTATTTAGGTAAAAACATATTCCAATTGTCTGTCTATCCTGATATCCTCCCATGCTGTGTATTTAGTTCTATTTAGGTAAAAACATATTCCAATTGTCTGTCTATCCTGATATCCTCCCATGCTGTGTATTTAGTTCTATTTAGGTAAAAACATATTCCAATTGTCTGTCTATCCTGATATCCTCCCATGCTGTGTATTTAGTTCTATTTAGGTAAAAACATATTCCAATTGTCTGTCTATCCTGATATCCTCCCATGCTGTGTATTTAGTTCTATTTAGGTAAAAACATATTCCAATTGTCTGTCTATCCTGATATCCTCCCATGCTGTGTATTTAGTTCTATTTAGGTAAAAACATATTCCAATTGTCTGTCTGTAAATCATCCCCCTACTGTCTTAATTTAATTCAGCTTTCACACTTGTGCAAGGCAAGGCAACACCCACCTTAGAAAAACCATTTGCTTTAACTACCCTCACATGTGTTAATTAAGTTTGTTGTGCCAACCAGGTGACTTTCTAAAAGTATATAAGTAAACTCCTAACAGCCATTGCTGCTAGCAGCCATGCTTTTAAGCAGATATGCTTTTAAGTATATATGTTTCAAGTATTTATGAAGTTTAAAAAGGAAGTTCAAAAAGAAGTGGAAAAGTGGACATCACCTACTGCTTCTGATTCCTGCTTTTGATCTACGTTGGAAAAGAGGATATCATCTATCGAAGACTGCACATCTCAACACTTAACTATTGCTGTGATGCCGCCTTTATTTTTTATATTTGCTGCAACCGCACTTATTTTCAAATTATGCACTTCCTTCCACCAGTCTCCTTATGTCTCTAACTCTATTCATATATCTCCATCTCTCCTTTCTTCCCCACTTCTCAGTTCACATGAACTCCTTTCTTACCTGCGTCCTCTGTCACCACACAGCTATACCTCCTGCACTAAAACACACCCCTACAAATCATCCTCACACATCCTCTTTCTATCCATGCTTCTCCTCCTTGCTTCTGGGGATATCTCTCCCAATCCTGGTCCCTGCCTTATTTCTACTTGCTCTCGTCCTCGCCTCCCACATACAACTTCTACTCCTTCTGGTGTTAACCCCTCCAACCTCATACCCATCCCCTGCCACCCTCCCTCCTCTCTCCCTTTCTCCTGTGCCCTTTGGAATGCTCGCTCCCTCTCTAACAAGTTCCTCTCTGTGCATGACTTCTTTCTCTCTCACTCCCTGCTTCTCTTTGCTATAACTGAGACCTGGCTCACTCAGTCTGACTCTGCTCTGGAAGCTGCCCTCTCTTATGGTGGCCTTTCCTTCTCCCACACTCCGCGCCTTGATGGCAGGGGTGGAGGTGTGGGGCTCCTGCTCTCCTCTCTCTGCCGTTACCGAACTATTCCTATTCCCCCCTCTCTTGCCTTTCCCTCCTTTGAGGTTCACACTGTCCAGATCTTCTCTCCTCTCCCTGTTCATGTGGCGGTCATGTATCGTCCACCTACCTCTACTCATCCCCCTTCTGCCTTTCTCTCTCACTTTGAATCCTGGCTCTCTTTCTTCCTCTCCTCAGACTCCCCTGTTCTTCTCCTTGGGGACTTCAATTGCCACATTGATGACCCCTCTCTCCCTTGGGCTTCCCGCTTTCTTTCTCTAACCTCTTCTTTTGGCCTTCAACAGTGGACTGCAGCCAGCACCCACAAGGATGGCCACTACTTAGACCTGGTTTTCACTAAAAATTTCTCTCTCTCTGATTTCTCCATTTCCCCTTTTCCTCTCTCTGACCATCACCTCATCTCATTCTCTCTATCTCGCTTCTCAACTTCTCCACCTCCATCTACACCCCGGTTCTGCAGAAACCTGCGCTCTATTCACTTACCTGACTTTGAGTCCACGTTACACTCCTCCCTCTACTCTCTCAGATCTGCTACAGACCCTGACAAACTGGTCAGGAACTACAACTCTGCCTTGTCCTCCTCTCTTGATCTACATGCCCCGCTTTCTCTCTGCCGCACTCGCCCTTTTAACCCTAGACCCTGGTTAAATTCCCACACGCGCATGCTGCGTTCCTCCACTCGTTCCTCTGAACGCCTCTGGAGGAAATCTCATACTCTCGCAGACTTCCTTCACTACAAATTTATGCTATCCTGTTTCAACTCTGCCCTCTCGCAAGCTAAACAAGCCTACTTTTCTTCACTAATCAACATGCACAAGTCTAACCCACGCCGACTGTTCTCTGTCTTTGATACTCTACTCAAACCACCCTCCGCTGCCTCTCCTTCCTCCATCTCCGCTCAGGACTTTGCTGACTATTTTAAGGAAAAGGTGGAATCCATACGTCAGAACATCCCCTCTTTTTCTTCCTCCCATCCTACACCTCTTCCTAACTCTCCTCCTGCCTTCCTTGACTCTTTTTCCACTGTCTCAGAGGAGGATGTGTCGCTGTTGATCGCCTCTTCTCCCTCTACCACTTGCCCTCTTGACCCCATTCCCTCCCATCTCCTAAAACCTCTTGCTCCTACTATAATCCCTACGCTCACGCACATTTTTAACTCCTCCCTCTGCTCTGGAACCTTTCCATCCTCCTTCAAACATGCAACAGTCATACCATTACTCAAAAACAGCAAGCTTGACCCTACCTGTCTTTCTAACTATCGGCCTGTCTCCCTCCTGCCTTTTGCCTCTAAACTCCTTGAACGTCTTGTATTCGCTCGCTTGCTCCATTTTCTCAACACCTATTCTCTCCTAGACCCTCTACAATCTGGCTTCCGTACTGCTCACTCCACGGAAACAGCCCTCACTAAAATAACTGACGACCTCCATGCTGCCAAAGACAGAGGTCATTACACTCTGCTCATATTACTCGACCTCTCTGCAGCATTTGACACCGTGGACCATACTCTTCTCCTTCACATTCTCCATACTCTTGGCATTCGGAACAAAGCTCTATCCTGGATCTCATCCTACCTCTCCCATCGTACTTTCAGTGTCTCTTCTGCTAATACCTCCTCCTCCTCTATTGATCTCTCTGTGGGGGTACCCCAGGGCTCTGTCCTGGGACCTCTTCTCTTTTCTCTGTATACACTCTCTCTAGGTGACCTAATAACATCTTTTGGGTTTAATTATCACCTCTATGCTGACGACACACAAATATATTTCTCAACACCCGACCTTACACCTACTGTACAAACCAAAGTTTCTGAATGTCTCTCTGCTATATCATCCTGGATGGCCCTCCGCCGCCTTAAACTCAACATGGCTAAAACAGAGCTCCTCATACTTCCTCCCAAACCTGGCCCTACTACCTCCTTCCACATTACTGTTGGAACTACGATCATTCACCCAGTAGCCCAAGCACGCTGCCTTGGGGTCACACTCGACTCCTCTCTCACATTTGCCCCTCACATTCAAAACATTTCTAAAACCTGTCGCTTTTTCCTCCGCAATATAACAAAGATACGCCCTTTCCTCTGTTGCTCGACTGCTAAAACTCTGACTCAGGCCCTCATTCTCTCCCGTCTTGATTACTGTAACCTCCTGCTGTCCGGCCTTCCTGCCTCTCACCTGTCTCCCCTACAATCTATCCTTAACGCTGCTGCCAGAATCACTCTACTCTTTCCTAGATCTGTCTCAGCATCTCCCCTCATGAAATCCCTCTCCTGGCTTCCGATCAAATCCCGCATCTCACACTCCATTCTTCTCCTCACTTTTAAAGCTTTACACTCTTCTGCCCCTCCTTACATCTCAGCCCTAATTTCTCGTTATGCACCATCCAGACTCTTGCGTTCTTCTCAAGGATGTCTTCTTTCTACCCCCTTTGTATCTAAAGCCCTCTCCCGCCTTAAACCTTTTTCACTGACTGCCCCTCACCTCTGGAATGCCCTTCCCCTCAGTACCCGACTAGCACCCTCTCTATCCACCTTTAAGACCCACCTTAAGACACACTTGCTTAAAGAAGCATATGAATAGGACTGTGGCTATTCTGAACACATGGCACATAAAGCTTGGCCCCCTGCAGATGCACTTACCAGAACTCCCTCCTACTGTCTCTGTACGTTCTCCCTACCTACCAATTAGACTGTAAGCTCCTCGGAGCAGGGACTCCTCTTCCTTAATGTCTAAAGCACTTATTCCCATGATCTGTTATTTATATTATCTGTTATTTATTGGATTACCACATGTATTACTGCTGTGAAGCGCTATGTACATTAATGGCGCTATATAAATAAAGACATACAATACAATTACCCTATTAAGTATTGACCAATGGGATCATAGTATAGCGTATAATAGCTCTAAGGAATCAGTCATCAACACTTATGATGAAACCGAGTACGGTGAAACGCGCAGAGTGACGGTGACCAGCAAGATTCACAAGCGACCGGAACCCCTGAGAGCGGATGACGTCATTTCCGGTTTGGGTGAGATGCATCCGTGACACGCACGCTGAGACACAGGGGAGGCAGAGAGATTACCAATTCTGCTGCTGAGATCCGTTTTGTGAGATCTAAATGCTTGTATACATTTTTAACCACGTGAGTGCATTGTACTACACTTACCTTTTATAAATATCCTATACAGTCTGCACTATGTCCGGATCTTTTGTCTTTATTAAGGCTACCGGAGTGTATTATTCCACTAAGAATACCACCTTTTCATCATCTTTTGGCGGGCTGCCATTTAAAGATACCTTTACGTGAATAACACTCACCTCACGTTTGTGAGTATTTTGCACATTGATTCCGAGTATTATCTCACACTTTTATCACAATATTGCACAATCAGAATATTTTTTCTGTTCTTACATGTTTTGCGCTTCCCGATGACCAACACATTCTTCAGGATACCAGATAAACCTGTAAACAAGATAACCAGGTTGTTGGTAATAGTCACTAACTTGTGCAATCAAAATGTAGTGTTGTAACTTTTTATGTTGATTTTGTTACATGATTTCTGTGCACGTTTCAGAGACAAAGCAGAACAACATCACAGTTGGGTTTCCATAACATTCCAATATGACCTGAGGTTTGTGCAGAAACATATGTAATTTTACAAGAATAGGAATTAGCAAGGTCAGTGCACAAAACTAGCTCATAAATTTATTTATTGCAGGATACAGTACTACTTTATTTGTTCTGAATATTTGACAAATTCTAGTGATTTTCGATGCAAAGGTGCTTGACTTACAATGTAGGCAATTTTTAAGGAAAACTTTTATGAGTTTGAAAACTAATCGCAAATCGCAAAACACTAGGGAATGATTCACACATCTTGACATTCCAAATTCAACATTCACAAACTACTCCAGATTGCATAAGCATTTAAAGACATGGCAAAAAAACACCTTGAGATTCAACGTTTCTATTTATGAGCACGTTAGCATAACCCCAATAGCACTTTTTGAAACACTTCAATCTCAATTTGCTTCAGTATTACAACTGAAAGCACAGTCTTATTATATGATTAGGTTTTGTCTTTTCAAAAGACGCGATTCCCACTGCCCTGCAAAACCAGGGCACAACTGGTGCAAAAATACTGCACCAGATCTATCAATCAAGAAAATCTCATTGATTTCAATGAAAAAGTTCTTCCTTAAAGTGGCATTTCCTCTTGTATGTTGTTTTATATAATAGGTTTGAAGAAAGGGCTATTTGGAGCGGAACCTCGTTTATTTCAGCTGCGGGGACCCCCTGCTTCCCGAGACACTTGCCTTTAATGGGACTGCAGGTAGCAGCCCTGGCTGGGCACTGAACATGTCTATTTAACAGACCTGGATATTTTCCGCACACCGTCCCCCCCCCCCTGCATCTCTGCGGTGGTGGGCTGTTTGTTTGCTGTGCAGCTGATTTCAATTCACCTCAGACCCTCTTAGAAACAAGAATTGAGTTGCAGTGAAAGGGTGTCAGCCGTTTTCTGATGTTACATCTGTTCTGTTATTGGTCTTGGTTAAAATATTTCACATGTATATTGAAGCATTTCCATGTTCAGGAAAAAACACTAGGGTTGGGGAGTGATCACAGAACCACACCAATTGAAACAAATAATGAGTGAATAAATGGTAATCCAAAAAAGTGGGTGCAAACTGTGAACTGAAAAGTGAATCAGAAAAAAAGGGGGGAAGGAAAACACAAAATGGATGTGTCTCCTAAAAGAATTCACTATACTGCACTCCTACTTGATTTAAAATTAACTTTTAATATATATTTACATAAAACATATGTTACCAAAACGTCGTGTATTGTGCATTAAGAATAAATTAAATTGACAATACCTAGCGTCCGTGTCAGTGAATGTGCGTTGGAATAATCTCAAACAGCAAATTGTAGTAGAGATTACAGGACACAGGACGCTAATAGTCAGGGTATAAACCCCTCTGGGGCACCTATGAGATCAGATACATGTGTAATTGTAAATATAACTTGCAAACTCAGTGACTGATTGTGTCATGACAATACAGCAGTCCTGCTTAGACTTTTAAATCACAGAGCACTTAGGGATGTCAGTTAGAAGTGTATTACCATCCAATGTATATGAGAGTGCTACTGATAGTATAGTAATGGAGGGTAAGTGATTCACAGCATAGTGAAGCAATTGTTCACAGCATTTTGATCAGTGAATCATTCTACAACACACTCCAAATAATAATATCGTATAAAGAGCAGGAATGCTTGCGCACTGAGTGTTAATGAAAATACCCAATTCAGATCTACATAGATAGAGCCAGGAGACTACAGAGCACTACATAAAAGCAGCTCCAAGTAGGAGACTGACAACATTGCGCGTCCAACGCGCGTTTCCCTCCAGCAAAGGAGCTTCCTCAGGGACAAATTTGCTGGGGGGAGGAAGAATGAACCCTTATATACCCAAACAGTACCTTGATTACAGATTGAACAATTAACAGCTGTTGCACATGCGCAGTTGGTCCGTTGCCAAACTAAACCCCTCAAACTACAAAAATGCTTAATAAAACATCTGGGTAGGTTCCCACACATATAGCAACAAAAGTGCTGAATTAGTGTGTAAATTCGAGTGTTTTTAGGGCTTCTATAATAGTGTGGCATGAATCGGCGAGATTTGAGTCCAATGCGCATGCGCGCGGACTCAGAGAATCCAACAAACCAGAGTAGAACACACTGCGCATGCTTGGACACTTAGAATAAAAGTGGCTAAATCGAAGTTACTGCTGTGCGCATGCGCGAAGACTTGTAGGCTCTAGCCCGATGTCCGTGCGACTGCGCATGCACGGAGACACCAAAAATACCTCATCTAGAGGTGCATGTGCAGGGGACTAAGGCAACAATACTGCCATAGTCCAGGCATAATGCGCATGTGTTCGGACTCCGAAATTTTTGGCTTACTGCCATCTATAGTTGCGCGCAGTGCGCATGCGTCGGGACTTAGAAAATTTCTACAAAAATAAAAAGTGTTCATATCGCGCATGCGTGGGCACTTAGAAATATTTAGCCTTATTAACAAAAAGTGTGATTTTGTTTGTTCAATCGATCTGTACTCATACAATATAGTTGGAAAAGGTCATGGTATACATGTAAGCCCTAGATCGTACATATAGAGCTTTTGATGTACACATAGTGAATAATCTTTAAAAGCTCATGCCCTAGATGTTGGCAAGTAAGAAGGGTGTTATTGAATATGTGACAGATGATAATCAATTTAATGGTGGGTAAGGGTCTATAGTGCCTTATGGAACTATTTTGTGCAGAGTATAATTGCAGAGAATAAGTTGTATGTACTCCCCCATGGTGATATACTGCACAATGTGTCAGGCTTGGAGGTAGCGATAGGATGAATAAAGGAAATAAAAAGCCAATTTGTGTATATGCATATAATAATTTTGCGTAGATTTTTCATTGTGTAATTACCATTCTATACACATATAGCATACATAACGACTAAGCCCAACACTGGGTTTAGAACTTCGGTAATATAGTCATTAATATGGTTGTAATATTCAAATATCTTTCAATATCAAATGCTGGGAAACAACACAATGGGCATGGAGAATGGTCTGGCTGCTCGTATATAAAAGTATATATAGCACATGAGTAGACCGTTTAAGTCTTCGCGCATGCGCACAGCAGTAACTTCGATTTAGTCACTTTTATTCTAAGTGTCCACGCATGCGCAGTGTGTTCTACTCTGGTTTGTTGGATTCTCTGAGTCCGTGCGCATGCGCATTGGACTCAAATCTCGCCAATTCATGCCACACTATTATAGAAGCCCTAAAAACACTCGAATTTACACACTAACTCAGCACTTTTGTTGCTATATGTGTGGGAACCTACCCAGATGTTTTATTAAGCATTTTTGTAGTTTGAGGGGTTTAGTTTGGCAACGGACCAACTGCGCATGTGCAACAGCTGTTAATTGTTCAATCTGTAATCAAGGTACTGTTTGGGTATATAAGGGTTCATTCTTCCTCCCCCCAGCAAATTTGTCCCTGAGGAAGCTCCTTTGCTGGAGGGAAACGCGCGTTGGACGCGCAATGTTGTCAGTCTCCTCTTGGAGCTGCTTTTATGTAGTGCTCTGTAGTCTCCTGGCTCTATCTATGTAGATCTGAATTGGGTATTTTCATTAACACTCAGTGCGCAAGCATTCCTGCTCTTTATACGATATTATTATTTGGAGTGTGTTGTAGAATGATTCACTGATCAAAATGCTGTGAACAATTGCTTCACTATGCTGTGAATCATTTACCCTCCATTACTATACTATCAGTAGCACTCTCATATACATTGGATGGTAATACACTTCTAACTGACATCCCTAAGTGCTCTGTGATTTAAAAGTCTAAGCAGGACTGCTGTATTGTCATGACACAATCAGTCACTGAGTTTGCAAGTTATATTTACAATTACACATGTACCTGATCTCATAGGTGCCCCAGAGGGGTTTATACCCTGACTATTAGCGTCCTGTGTCCTGTAATCTCTACTACAATTTGCTGTTTGAGATTATTCCAACGCACATTCACTGACACGGACGATAGGTATTGTCAATTTAATTTATTCTTAATGCACAATACACGACGTTTTGGTAACATATGTTTTATGTAAATATATATTAAAAGTTAATTTTAAATCAAGTAGGAGTGCAGTATAGTGAATTCTTTTAGGAGACACATCCATTTTGTGTTTTCCTTCCCCCCCCTTTTTTCTGATTTCCATGTTCACCCTTTACCCTGCTCTCACGGCTCTACCTCTGCACAATCCCACCTCTTGCCAACTTCTTCAAGCAGCAAGCAGCTCTCCAAAACACACCAACCTTCTTATCCCCCTGTACCTTATGTTTCTACTAACCCTTCCTTATAGATTGTAAGATCCATGGGAAGGGCCCTCCTTACCTACTGTAACAATATGTTAATGTTTCATATTTTATTGTTCTCGTCCTCCAACCCTATGGTACTGCACTATGAAATGTCGATGGGTTATAAATAAATGAAAATAATAACATTTAAAGGTCCCGTGGGCCAGTAGGTAGCCGCAATGTCATACCATGCTGTTTGCATGATGTGGGAGCTTTAAACAGGACTGAGATACTAGCATCACCTTCAGAGGTAAATATATCAACAGCAGTGGGTCACAGAGCTAAAATGAACACACCCTAAGCTCCCTAAGAACAAACATTGTATCATCTGTATCTAGCTTGTTAATTTATTTATTACATTCATTAGCAGCAATCTCGACTGCCAGTTTGTACTTTTAAATTTTCTTACAACATTGGATTGGAGGGTCCTCTGAAGCAGGAACAGGAAGATTGGTGGGAAGTGGTCCCAGGGAACAAAATATAATGTATTTCAGCTCTGAAGGACACCCCAGTTTCATTGTTATACAGTACAATGAATTTGGAGGGATTGCTGCTTTAATTGGATAATTAGAAAAAAGTTAAATGCTCTGTCATGATATATATCATGAGATATTATGTATTTGAATCGATCTGGTGCTTTGGGGTTAATGGTGCAACAGTTTCAGTTTAAAAATACAAAAACTGGGTTTATGACAGGTCAAGACATTTCCTGAGTCTGCGCAGGTGTTCAAAGAGGACTTAATTGGGGGGAAGAGGGTCTGTCATGGATGGCCCACTCAATGTGCGATATGTGTTGGTTAGAACATCATAAACGCTAACCAGAGACGACGCTGTAAGCCTCAAAGTACTGTAAACATTTGTGAATAATCATTGGTGTATTCCAGAGAGAGGTGACACACAGGGTATGCTTTCGTTGAAGGACTTTATTAAAAATGAGAATATCATGTGACGTTGTCTGCTGTACATGCTAAGGCTGTGTCCATGGTGACCGCCCACTGAAGTCCGTGCATGTGTGCCTCACGTCACCCGCATTTTACGGGAGCATTTTGTGGCCAGGCTAGACGCGATGGGGAGCTAAGTCTGGGGGCGTGGCTGTGATGTCACAGAGCTGATTCGCCCTCATTGGGTGGACGTTCATGTGACCTGGCCGTCGTGCCATGGAATCAAATGTAACTGATTCCTCACGCACCGCGTGCCCCCTCGCACTATCGCACGCGCGGTCCATGGCTGCGATCATTGCCTTAAGGCATTGTGATCATGAAGCATGCGCACGCCCCCACACCATCTTTCTGAACATTGTCACAGTCTAAGAGTTATATGTGTGTATCCATGGTGGTGAGTGGCATATAACAAGGCCAGACATGTGAGCTCTAGCAGGTGGTGAGGGACAGATATCCATTTGTCACTCAAATGTAGGATCAAGACAGTCATGACTGGTCTTGTGGTGTCCGTCATGACTACCTGAATCTACTGATATAACTCACGTGTATATAAGTATTAGAAAAGGAAAGTTATGAGTGCGGTTATATACTGAGGCACAATTTTTACGTCGTTTGATTCAGGTTTTTTAACTCATAAAACTGTCAATCTCGCAGCGAATTTACGACAGGGGTGGGCTTATGTTGTTTCGATGGGGGAACATAAATCTTATCAAGGTATATGAAAATCAGATTTAAACAGAGGTGTGTTTTGGACCAAACATGTGAAGTCTCATTTCTGCACCAGTGACCTCTCGGGGAGAAACTCCTAACATACAGTATGGTAACGTAAAGTATAGGGATTTATGTTTTATCCTGCTATTTTAAGAAACTGTCCTGCATTTACTGTAATTGTCTGTTCTTGTAATCCCTTTTCTGTAATCTAAGCACTGTATTTTTATATATATTAAAACATTTAATAAGTAATGCTTTGGCCTCTGAACGAACTGTTGCACACTCTGGAGAGAGTATTTACATTTTCAAACACATTTTGCTACAACAAATTTTTGTGTGCATAGTTTTTTTCTTTAACAGGGACCTGAGACCCTGGAAAATATTAACTTACATATTTTATTTGAATTTCTTGGGTGGTGGAGGCATATAGATATGTTTGCAATTGAGTAAGGTGGAGATACAATACAGACCGGCGCCTCAAGTGTCCAAAAACGATAATAAGTCCAAAGAAATACTTCAGTGTCCAATGACGGTGATCCGGTAGTTAGACAGCAGACTCCACAGCAGCAATCATGGTATATAATGCAGGGAAGATAAAGAGAGAAATCATAGCGTGACACTGCATATGAAAAACATATAACTCACACATACAAGACTTACACCACTAACAACACTGACAGAAAGGCTGACAATAAAACAGAGATTTATTAGAACAATTACTACAAAGGATAATGAACTAGGGAGCAGGTCTAGGATCCGGTGTGTAAAACCGGAATCCTACTTACAGCAATCCAAAAATGTTCAAGCAGTATAACAGGAGGTGCAGTCCAGTTTCAGCTTTTCTCGGGCGCGTGGTGCTTCTGTAATGGCCGCCGGCGCTTCTTCCGATCACTCTCGGGCTTGGCGTCCCTGCAGGCCAACCCTCGCGAGATTTTTCGTCTACACTGATGTCACTCGCTGGATGGAGCTGTTCGCCGCCGCTTACTCCTCGCTGCACGTCTCTGCCGTCCGCTAGAACTGGGGATTGATGCTGAGGTCTGCTCCTTGTAGTATTCACTCTCCAAATGATCTCTAAAACACCCAACGCGTTTCGTGCGCATGCGCGCTTCTTCAGGGAATCCTGTTACTATTAACTCATTGAAAGTACCTTGTGGAGGAGAAAGGTGAGTTGGCTAGGATAGCCATGTGTATTACTATTACCCTGGTTGTTTTTCTAAGTCATGTGCTCACTTGTGTGCTGTTCGTGACAGATGGTAAAAGGGACGGTTTTAAGGGAGATATTGTTCATTTGAGGGACCTTTGCATTATTATTAACCCATGTCCGATATGCATGTCATGTGCTCACAGGTGTGCTATATATGACATGCTCTTCAGTGACCAATAAAAGTTCACCTTGCTGTGTATTTGTTCACTGCTGGCTAAATACATTATTTTTTTTTTCTAATTCAATTTTGGTGTGCTGAACCGTTGCTTCTTTTCACTATAACATCATCTATCATCAAGTGCAGGAGTGGGAAACTCCAGTCCTATAGGGCCACACAGGTCAGGTTTAAGGGATATCCCTGCTTCAGCACAGGTGGATCAAGCAGTGACTCAGTCAACGACCTGACCTGTTGGTGGCCCTTGAGGAGTGGAGTTGCCCACCCCTGATCTAGTGCATGTTAAACTCGATCACAATTAGTTTTTTCTTTTCTACAGTATGTATTATAATTGTTTTCATTTGGGGGCTGCATATTTAAGGATTATAAGTTTTTTTTAAATTAATCCACACAGTTAATATCTGATATTTACCAAATTTCCCATAAAGGCACATTTTTGGCACAGCAATATAATAATATATAAAAATATTGTTGGTAGGGTGTTCATTTGCTATTCTGAATTGAACTAGCAAATGAACTGAGACAAATACAGTACAATTCATGTTAGCAGAGAACATGGACGTTTTATTCACTTGACATTTTAAGATCTACTTTTAGCACTGGAAAAAGCTAAATCTGACATTAAGCTGAAGTGTCTGGCTGAGGCAACTATGAACTAAAAAAAAGTCTATAAAATGTGTCATTTGCCAGATAAAATGGTGATAGTTTGATAGTTTTGAAAATACTTGCTGTTGCTTGGAACATATTAGTTGGTTCTGCTCTAAAGATAATGTGATTACATAGTGAAAAGTGAAGCACTGAAAATACAAATATGCTAGTCACAATTGCTTTACGTCAACCTAGGTTGGTACATTAGCCACAGTTCCATTAATAGCATAT
Source organism: Ascaphus truei (assembly GCF_040206685.1). Lineage (NCBI taxonomy): Eukaryota > Metazoa > Chordata > Amphibia > Anura > Ascaphidae > Ascaphus > Ascaphus truei. The sequence goes on along the minus strand of NC_134487.1, from coordinate 88,583,227 downwards.
TATCTTTGAGAGCACACACAAAAAATAATACTCATTCGTTAAGGGAAATTATTACTTTTCTGAAAATAGATAATACAACAGCACTAAATATATGTATGGTTGTCAGTCTGCTGAAAAGAAAGCTACATTATGATAATTTCTTCCTTTGGAGATAGAGGTACTCCTAAATCAAGATTTAGAAAGTTGAGTAAAATTAATGCAAATATTTTCATTAAAGAAGCATATACTCCAAAAAAAAGTTTTCCCCCTAGTTTGGAAGCAGGTGGTCTCCAGAGCTGAACCGCGTTAATTTCGGCTCCGGGGACCCCCTGCTTCCTGAAATACATACTTCAATGGGGGGTGCAGGTGGCAGCTCTGCAGGTTTAAATGTCCCTGTCATATGGGAGAGTAGGAAGCCGCAAGGGATAACATCAGGCTTCCTATTGTCCCACATGATATTTAATCAGCCATTTTGATAGCCCCATATATGCCAGCTGGAGCTTCCAACAGGCACCCCTTATGGAGGTAAGTATGTCATTTAGCAGGGGCCAATGGAGCTCAAATTAACGCTGTTCAGGCCCAGAGACATCTTGCTTCAATCCTAAAACTGTAAAAAAAAAAAGTGAAAGCAGGATTGCAGCTTTAAATAGCGAAGTCTTCCAGCTCATAGATATATGACCTAATGGAAGGAGGACCGTCATTTGCCAAAGTCTCTATGTATCACCATTAATGAGAATGCCTACTGTATACAAACTTGTTCTGATGGTACCTGACCCATAAGAAATTAAGTATCACTGTCCAGATACCTTTGACAAATGTTGTAGAAATTGAGGGCAAACGGGAGATATGATCCACATTTGGTTACATTGTCCAAAAGTCACAAGTTTCTGGACAAAGATTCAGAATCTGATCTAATCAGTTCCAGACATCAAAATTAATCAAGACTCGATGTTATTCTTGTTGTCTAAATCTTACGAAACCATAAGCCTGCACCTAATAAATGATGCTCTCACATTCTAATAGTAGCTCGATGTTCCATCACCGCAGCTTGGAAAAAAATAGGCAACTCTATCCCCAAGTTCAATTATTCAAAAAAATAAACAAAATAATGTTTCTACAAAATGTATGACCCCTGAATTAACAGTTAGAGCTATATTTGGTAATCCTGTAATCTGATCATGAAAATTCCAGCACAACGTTCTTCCCACGAGTGCGGATACTTCATACCCTTTGTATTTTACCATACTATATCATTGTTACCCTATTATCATTGAGTGAAATGTACTACAGTACTTTCTTGGTGATAACAATTCTAAGGCTTGATACGCAATGCACACTTTAATCTACTGAGCTGTATCTTGTTGATGGAGTGTTAGATTTAACCCCCATTTTCACCTCCCTTTTTACTTTCTGTTCCAATACCTTTTCCCTCTATTTACTTTCAATAAAATGTGAGGTTATAAAAGAAAAAAAAATTGTTATCACCATAGGGGGTTATACAGTATATTAAAGTCTCCTACAGTTTAAGTGGCCCAATAAAATAGCATCAGATTTATTTGAGAAAGGCATCTCCATTGTTTGCAGTGGGCCCAGGGACATCTACAGGGTGGGAGAGTGCGGAAAAAGTGTTCCAGACCCAGACTGTCTATCATGGAAGTTTTGCCTTTTATCTAACAGAAGTTGTTTTTCATCAACTAAAACTTTTATTGATGCAAACATATGGAAAAAAAGTTTATTGACCTGAAGACAAAATATAGCCCGGTATCATATGTCTGGTAGGCACTACGTGTACATTTCTATGGCAACTTCTCAAAGCTCCAAGATGACACATGCTGCAAAAAATGCAGCATGGAGATGAATGCTAAACATTTCTCTACTAGCATCAGTTTGACAGGAAATGTGGATCACTTGGTAAATAATTGAGGGATCTATTATATTTAAGTGTATTTACTTTATTTTGTCAGTTAAATCATTAAAACAGTAGCCAGTTGCTTTGACCAGCTTTTCAAGCCAAGCTTGTGTCGAGCAACAGGCTCAGCAACCTCTTCAATAATAACTATCTTATCAGCTTAATATAAATGTATTTCTCAACCAGCTGAGTAGGGGAAAAAAGAACAGCAAAGAAAAAGGCAAAATCATCTATTGCATTACACAGCTTTAAGATTGTGTTTTTTTGCACATTTACCAACAGATCTTTAGCAGATTAATACATTTTTGTTTATGGCAGCAAATTCTTTCATTTGCTACATTTCTTAATAAAATGTAGTTTGTTCACTATAACATGATTTGTTCATTTATTGTCACATAGGCCTTGGTGGCCTGCCAAAGATCCTTAATCTTGAGGAGTGTTACTCACAGTTATTCCGGTGAAACAAACTGCATTATAAGTAAAAAGACAATGAGCATCAAAAAAGAAGTAAAACCAGAAACTGTTATGTATAATGTGTAGCTTGGTTCCCCCTGGGCCCCCTTACCTCTGGTTGAGTGCGCGCACCGAGGCGAGTTGTCGGCGGCACTGCGGGGTGCGTGGAGCGGCGAGCGGATCGCCGGGGGCCCTGCAGGGAGTCGCCATCTTAGTTGCAATCGCGCATGCGCAAGATGCTGCGCATGCGCAGTATAGGCGCGCAAAGTGGCCATTAGATAATATAGGCTCCGCAAGGGACTACAACCCCCAGCAGCTTTAGGGGCTGCGATCACATGGGCGCGAACAGCCATAGGCCTGCAGCTTCTCCTGCAGGGAGATATTGATACTTTTGGCACGTCTGCACCACGCCAGTCGGAGCTGGGACAAGAAGGGGTAGGTTGTGTGTGCAGGTGTCTGTGGCACCTGCACTAGGCCAGATACCCACTGTTAGGCCCCAGCTAGGCCCTGACTCCCACATAGCTTGTGGCTGCTATTAGAATGGGTCCTTAGACATTGCCCCGCTTAGCACTATCAGTGTCAGGGACACAGTGAGACGTCGCACGATGACTGCGGTCCAGAACAATACCATAGAGACAAAGTTAGGACGAGGTTTCGCTGGCCTTAGGTGATCTCGGACCAGATCACCCATCTGTAACAGAGACTCTCTTCATGGTGGGACGGTCCATGCGGGATCCACCCAACGTAGAGGTGGAGGCTTTGTGGCTCAATACTTTGGATCTGTGGATCTCATCTTCATCTGGGCGCCTGCAGCAGGTACCCAACGTATCATGTGCACCAACTCAACACTTTAGTGGGGCAGCGCTGTCTCACACATTTGGGTGGGTTGGCTCTTGGGGGACATTGGGATGGTCCGGTGCCAGAAGCACTTCAGTACATTGGGGTAAACCTCACAGGGGTGTGGACACGGTGTTGGGGAGGCACGGTGGGTGGTTAAGGCCCTGCGAGGTCCGTGAGTGTGTATCTTATTCTTATTCTTATTATTGGTTCTATGAGGTGTATAGTAATACTGTTATGCTTTACACGTGTGTATTCTTCATTGTCCTGTAACGGGGTAATTCCACACAGTGGAATCCCGTACAGGCGGAGGCGGTACTAAACGATTACTCAGGTACACGCCAGGTTCTCAGCAGTGGAGGCTAATGTTTACTGTGAGCCACAGGTATAACACCACACCAAATACAACGTAGCCACACATCTCCCAGGGGGGGGGGGGGGAAGTGCGCCACAAATGTTATCAATCTAACCACCCTAAAGACCTGAGCTGAATGTCATCCAGGAAAGTCAAAAAGGTCTTTACTTTCAGTACATCTTCAGGCTCAGAAGTGAATGTTTAAGAGTTCAAAGAGAATAAAGGCAGAGACATTTCATGTGACAGCTGACAGGTAATATGGACATACTGAAAAACTCAGTATTTGAGGGAATCTCCCTGAATTTTAGCAAAAATTACATTTTTGTTTTGCTTCTTCCCTGAAAACAATTCCTTAATTAAAATGCAATTGGAATTTTACAAATCTCTACCATTCTCAGGCCAAATCTGCTTGAAAGAAGCTTTCAGATGTTGCCCAGTATGGCAGCTGGTGAGTCCTAATTGAGCAAAATCATCAGTGCTTGTTTCATCCTGGTATGATCCCATGATATGCTTGTAGGCTGGATAACTAGGCTGCACGATCTATGTACTGAACTTTTTTTTGCGTTTCCTTTCAGGTTTTCTCCAATAAATAACATGCAAGCGATACATATTGTGCCAAATGATATTTTAAACTTGCAAGAAACAAGAGACCTTAATATTCCACCAGGCTTTAGCATTGTAAGTCTGTCCATATGTATAACAAGTAAAGAAAAAGCAGATTGCATTTGATCAATATTATATACAAAGCAATTTCAATGAGACATTTCATACATCTGTTTCCAAAAGCACACAATGGTGTGCATTTTTAATTGACCCAAAATGTATCAGGTTTCTTAAAGTATCCCAGCGGCAAAACAATTTGCACCCTACAGTTTTTTTCAAATCACAAAAAAATCTCACTGTACCATATACAGTAACACTTCATTGTGGATAAGTCTGGTGCATTGTTTCTACTTGTTTTTTTTTTTTTTCCCCCTTTATTAACACTTACCAACAGAACTTTAACACTGATTCAAATTCAGGCTCAAAATACTGTACTAATCCCATGTTATACATACATTTATACATATACAGTACACGTTTAACATGTGATTGGTATGTATTTTGAGCCTGAATTTGAATCTTTCTACAATGTACGAACAGTATAATATGAATAGGTCATACTCTTTCCAGCTCTCAGTAGACAAGACAAGCAAATTATGGGAGTAAAGATTCCCTTAAATGTTAGAAATATTCCTGAAAAAGAGTAACAGTGTTTCAATCAAGATACGGTATGAGCAATATATTGTAGGAGGAGGTTTGTAATGTACATGAGTAGGCAGGTAGAACAGTGCTCTTGATACTAATTGCAGGGGAAGCTGTATAATAATATATGGTTATGTCTCATCATCTTTAAACGAATTACATGCAATTAAAGTCCATTTATTATAAATATCAGAATTTGAATTATAATTTTATGTAAACAAAAGAATTAATTCAGACGGCATTTTGTACATATATTTATCTATAAAATGCTTTACCATGAAATCTATTGCGAGCTACTTCTCATTCTCAAGTATTTCCTGGGCAGAGAGTTATGTTGACGATACAAAGTTACATTATACACAGTTTATATGTTATATTAAACATTTATGTATAGTTGAGACAATAAGGCCACAATTATACTGGCGGCATTTGCGCGCGTGACTGCATGACGTCAACTGCACTTTGCGCACACGCGAAACATGCACTTGAGGCTGGAGGCATCAGGAAGTGACAGGGAGGTGTGGCTGTGACGTTCACATGAGCGGTTCGCCCTCTTTGGCTGAACCGCTCAAGTGACGCGGCCGTGACACGCTTGTCACACTCCAAAAACAATTTCATTTGTCTCCTCACCTGTCTGTCATTCCGTAGCTGTTGGTCGCACATGTGGTTGTGCACAACGTGCGCCTTCATTGGCCACCATTAGTTTGTTCCTGTGGCACGCGGCCTCACGTGCATGCGCACTGTGAGTATAATCGCGGCCTAAGTGTTATGGTCATATGTTACAGACAAGGTTAAAATGTGAGACAGCTGAAGTCTTGAAAGAGCTTAAACTGGAGACAACTTTGAGAGCCTCTGGTAGGTGGTTACATATGTGAGGTCCACGGTAACAGAAGGAGCCATCTGATTCTTTGTTGAATATTGGGACAGTGAACAGTCTTTTTGAGTCAGATTTAAGGTGATAAGTGCTGCGTGTAGCAGAGGTGAAGAGTGAGGGGACACTCTGACAGCCAATGCCTAAAGAGTTTGGCGAACAAGGGAGGTACCGGATGTACTGAACCGCACCCTCAGTTCTTTGAAGCCTGGCGAGCGAAGGGAGTGACATACCCATTGCTCTTGTGCCCGTGCTTACAGAAAAGGCTGACCATGTCAAGCGAGATGGAATTTAACCACTATCGGCTACCAGGAGGGCTCCTGGTGGTAAAAGTTGAGGGGAAAAGGTACCTCAGTTGCCTATGCATCAAATGTGATTTCCCAAGTGGCAAACTGACCTGGGGAACCCAGTGTACCCGCTGCAGAGCACATTTCCTGAAGCCCATGCTGCAGAGGCCTACGGAATTCACAAATAAAGATGTGACCGACCCTAATACTTGGTTGGTCAATGCTGCTAAAGAACAATCTACCTCAGCTATGGAGTCTTCGGAGGACCCGTGCGCCCTAGATGAGGCCCAAGGGGATTCGAGTATCCCGACGACTACAGAGCAGGCTGACGGTTCCAGACCCGGTCCCCGCAGAGGAACCAGAGATGGTCGGTGAACCGGAACCAGGCCACGAGTACCTGTGTAAGGTGACTGCCTGGGGGGGGGGGTGATAGGGGTGGCAAGATACCTGGAGACATAGCCAAGTAGCTTGCCCAGAAAGTATTTAAAGGCAAGACAGGAAAAATTTATTTTGCGCCGGGACTCAAGGAATAGCCAATCTAGTTCTTGTAGCATTATAGCATTGAGGCATATTGAGTTGTAGAGGGTTTAGTTAGCTAAGGTGAATTTTGCGTGCTGTACCATATACTATGTCAACCTTGGTCTATAATTAGTATTAGCATCTGCTTTCTGAACAACTGGCTTAGGGAACATTTGTTCCTTTTAAAGTACATCCAGTTTGGTAAAGGTTTTGGATGTCAAAATATCAATATGCAACCCCAATGTTAAATGGGAGTCAAGCCATATGCCCAGAAGTTTAAAACGTGTGACAGCAGCTAGGATGGTGTTAGAGTTGGTTCTTATCTGTAGCTCTGGTGTTGGTAGCTTTAGAAATGTAGCTTTGGTCCCAAATACCATAGTTACAGTTTTGGGTTTCAAAACAGTTTGTTTTGAGAAATCCAGTTTTGACATTTTGAAAAATCAGATTGAAGTATATGTCCAAGGTCAAAAGGGATAGGACAGTGTGCATATAAGATTATGTCATCCCCATATATGTGCATTGAAGTTCCCTTACAAGCTGTAGGTAGATCATTTATGAAGACTAAAAAGAGTAGGGGCCCCAGAACAGAGCCTTCTGGGACCCCAGAGGTGACATCCAAGGAGTTAGAGTCCGAAATAGAAATATGTTGGGATCTACCCGATAGGTAGGTTTGAAACCAGCTTAAAGTGTGTTCCCCTATTGCCGAGCACTAAAGCATGTTTAACAAGATAACATGGTCAACAGTACCAAAAAGTTTTTACAAAATCTAAGAATATTGCACCAGTAGGTTGTCCCAGTTCCATTATACACTGGATCTCATTGCAAACTTTTAAGAGTGCAGTTACCAGGAAGTAGTTTGAGAGAAAGCCAGATTGGAGTTGGCTAAAGAAATTTGTGTCGTTATAGTAATCACATAATTTGGGAGTGGATAATTTTTTTCCATGCCTTTGGATAGTATTGGGAGAAGAGAGGTTGGTCTATATTTTGAGACAATGTTTTTCTCACGAATTTTGAAGACTGGACAACTGTAGCAGTTTTCCAGGTCTGTGGGATAACCTGAAGACAGAATAGAGTTAATTAGGTATGCAAGTGGAATGGGGTACTGAGTTATTGGAACTTTGATTGTACTAGGTCAGGTCCACATTGGCTGTTTAGTTTAAATGTTAGGAGCCCCTGTGTAATCTCCTCTTCAGATAGTGGGACAAATTTGTAAATACTGTTTGGAGGGGGTGGATCTATAGGGGTGCCCACAGATTGAGCTTCTTGATTGGAGTTAGGGTTGTACCTTAAAAGTAGGGAAGTAGCACAACCCACAAAGTATTCATTGAATGCTTTTGCAATGTCAGTGGGTTTTGTCAGAGTATTATCCTTTTTGAGATTAGATAGTTATTGATAGCTAATCATAGAAATGGGTGAAACTATCAAAATCAGTTTCCTGAAATTTCCTGAGCTTTCCATAAAAAATTCGGCCACGGTGTAAAATCCATGGATGGATTGTTCCAGTTTAAATCGGTGCGGATTAATCCAAAACTGCTATTGGATACAAAAAACAATAGAGATTTCTGTGCTCTACCAATCGTGTACTCTATTTGTAAAAAAGAGATCTAGATATAGTGTCTTCTGGGGGCTGGGTAATACCCCCCAAGGTTCAACCAGGGAACCTCTTAAAATATAATACACATAAAAGACAAAAAACAGATCTCTTTATAAAAATAATGTATTCAAATAATTCTAAGCTACAATATAATTGCTAGCTAGCATAAAAAATACATAACAAAAATAACAATTTAACAGTGCAGTAAGGAAATCGCAAATAAAACCAGAAGATATTTTAATGTTCCAATCAATGTCCTTTGTGGAGCCTGATTCATTAACCCCTTTGATGCTCTATTGGATAGTGTTATACACTTTTGTTAGTCCACACAATATGTAAGAAATCACCCTAATAAAGAAACTTGATGTTCCCAATTACTGGGGTATTGATCTCCCAAAAATCTCTTGAATACTTTTGTCCGTGGTTTACTCCCATATAATAGTTATGATAACTGGCCATTTCCTAATTGTACCTTTAGTAGAGAGGTTCCTCCAATTCCAATACCCAGTGGAGTCCACCTTGTGTGTGTTTTGCAATCACTCACAGTTTGTAAGGCTTCAATACTCCAATTTTCTGGTCAGTTGAACACTTAATGCCTGGAACCTCTCCGCGTCTAGCATCACAGCCACCAGGGTCAGCGAGTCCAAGCCTCGGTTTGCAGAGCTTCAGGTCTCTAGTATTCCCAGCAGTTATACACTTGATATCCTCAGTATTTCTCAGCCTCTGACGTCACGGCCACACAACAAGATCCAAAACAATAAAGCTGTTTGTCTTTGCTCCTCCGTTACTAGAGTGATAGCGCCACCATGTGGACCCAACTAGTTTCGCCTTAATCCAGGCTTCATCAGGGGTCCTGTGACGCTAGCAATTATATTGTAGTTTAGAATTATTTTAATACATTATTTTTATAAAGAGATCTGGTTCTTGTCTTTTATGTGTATTATATGCTATTGGATACAATTCGCATGGATCTTTAAGAATCCTTTCTGCAATCTGTTGGAGGATTTGTAAAAATCTTCCAACGGATTGCAGAATCCATGGATTGGATTGTCAGTTATTAAAACAAAAATCCGGAAAGATGAAACGCCCTTTTTGATTAGTGGAAATCCGCAAACCAAAGGAACTGCATGATCGAGGCAGGAAAAAATTGCCCATCTCTAGCTAGAAGACTGAAACATATTGTGGATAATCTTCCAGAAGTTTCCTGGGCTTGATGTATATTGATAAAGATTGTCAGAGTAATGTTGGGGTTTTTCTAGTCTTGTTTGCCTTGTGCATGTGCTCTGCAGGCATCTGGAGTTACAAGGATCCTTGGAAGTACCAGTTACTTTCTTTCTTTTCCACAAGACATCCTTAAAGTAGTAAAGCTCAATAAGGTTGGTTATAACCCATGGAAGGTGCCTCCCCTGTACTCTTATTCTGCATAGAATCAGTATCAAGTTGATTCTGTACCAAAGGTAGTTGATAACATGAGTAAACATATGTTTCCAGAAGACCATGCTGAGTACCCTATTATCTTGGGGTATTTATTGGTAAGAGAAAACAAGTATCAAAAATAATTCCCCATCCAACTACTGTACAATCCTTACCAGGTTTCCCTCTGAGGATTCCAAAGGTTAGTCACAATTTGCAACTGAGTTGTAAAACCCACTGCATATTTCAATTGATATTATATATTAAACACAGCAAGTACTTCAATCCATTTTTTTTTTAAAACGTTTAAATAATAATAATATCAATACTAAAGGGGAGATGTATCAATGAAATATTTAAGCAAACCTGGTGAAGAATATTAATCTTGAATCTCTTTTTTCCAATGTTTGTGTGACATTTGTGACATTTTATAACAAATGTCTTACATTTTGGGCAATTGTAGCCAAAGATGAAAAGCGCCAAAGTAAATTTGTCTGTGTTGATATATCTCTTGCAATCTAACTTCCTGAATTATTCCCACTAAAATAAATTATGGAAATATTAAGTAGAGCAGATCTCCATGAAGGTATTAGGGGGTGTCCAAATTGACCAAAATATGTATGATTTGTTTATGTATATGATATGTCTCTTGCCGTGCTGCAACTGAGTTATGCAGTTGTTACAGGAGGCATCAACAAACCATATACATGACTTTTAATGCGCTTATCGACTTAGTATTATAATAAGCCAATTGCTCTGACTTGCATGTTCATGGTATTGTCTTTAAATCTACCAATTGTCTACATACAGTATAAACTTCAAAAAATTGGGATTACTTAAACTTGTTTTGATTCCTGAACTTTGTGTATTATTACTATTAATAAAAATACTACTTATAAGCACATTCACATGTATGTATTTTGGCAGGAGAGAACAGAGAAAAGAAGGGGCTAAACACCCCAACAGTAGAATCAAGATTTTAACCATTAAATTATGTAAACAGAAAAGGATTTTCACAATTAATGTGCAATAGCAATATAATAAATAATATGGTGAAAACCTCCAAAGTAGAATCACGAATCCACAAAATGTTAGTACTGCAGAAAAGTCCTGGACAGAGGGATTTCCACATCGCTCCAGAAAACCACTAAACTGGTTAAAGGTTGGACGTTCTGATGGCACATAGACTATCCAATTAATATAGAAAGAAGAGAAACAGATACTGCGAACACGGTACTCTTTTTACTAAGATGCAGCTAACCACTATCTAAAGGCTGTGAGAGGAAGAACAGGATCCACTGTATCACCTACCTCCCTAGAAAGGACCACTTTAACTAAGCTAGGTGTACCTATCTATATAAGCGCATAAATCATTGTATTGAGTGTACAGTGTTCTCAATATCTGTTTCTCTTTCTTCTTTCTATACTAATTGGATAGTCTACGAGCCATCAGAATGCCCAACCTTTTACCACATTACTATGGCAGGACAGCAAGTGTCTACACAGTGTATTTTTGGCATTAAAATCTTCAGTGGCTTATTTTTCCACATCAAAAACACTACACTGTCCCTTTAAGGCAATACAAAATCCATAAAAAATAAAGCCTACTCCACAGTAGGGAAGCTAACTAAACATCCAGGACCCTGACTGACCAACTGGATAGAAAGGCTAACTTCCAGTTATAAACACTGCAAACTATAAAATACCAAATATATAGTCCTTAACTTGAGGTGCTGGGAACCTTGTCCCAGAACATCTCCTTTAAAGTTAATGGCCTTCTGAGGAGTTTGGCACATCTGTCATATGATAGCAGGTTCTTTCACCTTCCTGGAGGGGACTTAGGACTGTGAAACGGCTTCAATGCAAAAGGTCCTTTGACTAGAAGCTATAAAAGCGCAAACCACCTTGGCGCCAGAATCAGCAATATCTGCTATTAAAGTCAATGGCAGATATTGCTGATTCTGGCGTGATAGCGAGGATATCGCTTTGATGATGCCTAGCCTTTGTGTTTGCCATGATTGTCCTACATTTCATGAATTATTCTACAATAAGAGAAATAGAGTATGAAAACATTTCCAAAATATTATGTGGTTTTGCAAGATAATTATCATCATGTAAGGCATTATTATTTATTTTCTTTTTAAATCTGAAAACAAAAGTCTGTATTAAGTGACATATTGAAACTCATGTTACATTAGCTGTGATTGTAGTATGCCTGAAAGAACAGTAATTGATAATGAATAGAGTGGCATACACGGGTAATGGGAAAGATGGTGCTAAAAAAGGATTGGCAAATCATTATTTAGTTTTGAAAGAGCCAAGATGCTTTTATCATACATACTTGAGGTGAAGAGGAAAAATAATTATCATGTGGCAGTAAGTGCCAATCATTCTGCTGATAGAACAACAGCTTAAAGCTAGTACTTATCAAGTAAGTTCTGGTTAGCATAAATATATATCTAAATTAGCATATTTTAGCATTTCTATAATTGATTAAGACAGGGGTGCGCAAACTGGGCGGCACTTATAGAGGTCCCGCGCTCTCCCCCCAGGCATTTATATTAAATGCCGGGGGACTATGCGAGTCCTTTATAGCACACTTACAAAAAAATGCAAAGAAATGCACAAAGCAGCTCACTGCCCAGGGACACAGGTGTATCAAAAATAAAATATAAGTTTATTGTCAGTCAGACATAGCAAACAAGGGGGTACAACCCTCCAACGCGTTTCACACAGAAGGTGCTTTATCACAACTCTATAGCACACTTGCCTTCCCTTCCAGTGACGCGTCATAATGGTAACCCGGCGCCAAATGACGGGGAAAAGTTTGCGCACCCCTGGATTAAGACACTTACTGGATGGTCATGATATGTAATCAAAACAAATATTTTCCTCTAGTGATACTGAGATTAATTCATTTTTCGTCGTTTATAAGTCATTTATGACATTATAAAATACTTAAAACAATTGCTTGTGCTAGTTTAGTAATTTCTAAGCCATACTCATTTATTTAACATAATCAGGAAACACTTATGTAAATCAATTTGGCTTGATAAGTTTTACCCAAGAAGTTTAATCTTTGCTTGCACAATATTCCTCTATCGTGTGGTGAAGATGCTGTGTGCATCTTTACAGTTGGCTGCTTTTTTGGATATGCATGAAGCTTAGTTTTTACATGATAACATTAATAATAATTAGCATCAGTAGATTCTCTGTTTTTAGATGCATTTCTGGCAAAATAGAATGCGATCAGTGAAATTATATCTTGGTGGATATTTATCAAAATAAACGTTTGTTTTTATTTCAATGTACTGCCTACAGCTGTGCCACAAGTAAGACGTCTTTTAATCAAATGGATGTCTTTTAATCAAATGGATGGGGGGAAAAAATAGTGCTATTAACATCTTCCTAACACCTGGTGTGAGCGAGTTTTCTCCATGCTGTATTCCTCTCACTCCATTATCTGACATCTGGTGGCCCTGATGTGTATTCTCTACTTGAACTATTTGGATTATTTATTTCTCAAGAGAGATCTGGATATTGAGTTATGGCTAATACTGTATGTAGCTGTACTAAAACAAAATATTGGAACAGTTGCTTACTGTAAGTGTAAGAAACATGAAAAGCTTGTCTTGTGCCGCCTTAACATGTATTTTCTAACACTAAGGCTGCGTCCGCGCTGCCGCTGACTGTGCTTGGCGCGGTCAGCACAATCAATTCAAATTTGTCCGGCCACGCTCATTCTGCGAGCGCGCTCGTGAGCGTGCATGTATGCTCATTGCGTTGGGCACTTGCGGAGACAAATTTAAATGACTTTGAGGCGTGCTGAGGGGTCACATGACCTCCTCAGCCAATCAGCGCCAGTCAGTGTTTTGGTCACGCCCTCCTTACAATGGACAATCGTAATATGTGTGGATTAGCTGTTACATGTTCCCAGCGACTTTATATATACTGTATTATATGTTGTATATAGTTGTCTTATTATTGTGAATTTCCTACTGTATGATATTCAGTTCGTTTTATCAATAGTTCTTCTTGCTTTGAAATGGCAGCATTAAGTGTAAGAAGCAGCTCAATTTTTGTGTGACACATATTTGTAATTAAGATTAAAACAGTAGCATAATAAAGCTTTCATGGTCTAAAAAATATTTTCATAGGAAGATACAGATGCTATGTTGATTGCTCTATATGCCTGTGTGTGCCACATTAATGTTACAACAATTATACTGTGGCAGACTGTAATTAATAAACTGTTGAGATCTTAAATTTGCATCCAAGTTGTTGCATGGTTGCTGGTTATTTGAGATTGAATGCATTATACCAGCAGTATCCTTCTAACCCATATCATTGTGCTCTTCACAAAATTAATCTCAGCAAACTTGCAATTTATAGAAAAAGTTTTTTTTTTAAATAATTATTTCTGGTTAGGAATGGGAAAACATAGAGTAATAGTGGTAGAAGGAACACGGGGCACAACGGATTTCTGCAAATCTAAACTCATTTAATGAGCCAACACATAGTTTCGACCTCTAAGGTCTTTATCAAGTGACATAGTGGAATTAACCGCAAAGGTAATGAAGGGGTTAACTCCACCCGCAAACCCCCCCCCAAAAACATAAACACCCACGAAGGGCCAAATACCACCTTAACCCATCCCCACTACCCACAATAAACATGGCACTGATAGTTAACCCCTTAGATAGCCGCTAAGGTAATGAAGTTGCCTGTAAATACATTTTTATTGCATGGGATTCATGCCGGGGTCTCCAGAGCTATATTAATGGGTGTCAGCTCCGGAGACTCCTGGCATCAATTCGATGCAGGAAAAAAGCATTTTTTTTTCCTAAGTCCCTCTCTCGCTGCCGCCGCCTCTGAATCTTTTCCCCAGCTTCACGCCAACTTTTTTTGGCGAGAGGATTTTGGGAGAAACTCGCTATTCTAGAGCCAAAATTCCCCTCTATAAGATTACTAGAATTGCACGAGTTTCATAACCTACCGATAAGTGGCTTATCGCCGCTCACCTGACGATGTGTTTTGGACGGCAGCAAAAAATGGCGATGTATGCCTTTATCGCCCAGGCTTTCTGAATAGCAGTAGGCATTTTGGCCCGAAAAGGCCTCGATACGTGGCTTATCGAGGCTACTAGCATAGGCCCCTTAGGGATTTTTGGGTAAGGGCTAAGATTCGGGACTTACCTTTGCAGCAAACTGGCCGGAGGCTGAGGAGTATCCCTGCGGAGACATCACTGGTGTCTAAACGACGGCGGCCACTTGGTCACGGTGAAATGGCTGCGACCAAGTGTCTTAGACCACCATTTTACCAGCTAGTGGTGCTTGTTACAGTGGCTTTCATTTTTCAGTTAATTACTCCTGCTAGTACAGTATTTCCAAGGGTTTCATATATGTGATTGGAGTGAGACTTGGAGTAACAGGAATGTGGCATCAAATAAAAACAGGAAGTATATTATTATATACTTATTGTAACATAAAAAGCTAAATGTATGTTGTATTAAAAAGGGAACACATGACATATACTGTATAATCACTATAAGGCACCGGGAAATTAAATATTGGCCTAGAGTACTGTATATGTAATAATATGCTAGGGGATCTAATTTAGAACATATTCCTTAAATAACAGAAAACAAAAAAGATCTGTGTTCCCTGCTGTCCCCAACTATTAATTCAACTTTAAAATCTCAAGAAGAAGTGTATTTAAAACGTTAATCTCAAAACATATTTCAAACAATTAACAACACTGTGGGTTGAAAATAATCTGTTTTTCTCAGATCCTCATGTTTGGTACATCAGTGCATGAACCATCTTGCGTGTTCTAATTAATTTGACTAATCCCCTGGTTATCAGTGAGTAAATGATGTTATATATGAAAACTGCACATTATTCAAAAAAAAAAAAAGAAAAATTCCAAAGTGTGACCCAAATAAAGGGGAGTCAGTATATTAATTGACTGACTGAGCAGTTTTGTTTCATACATTAGTGTCCATACATTTTGATGGGTGACTTTCCGATTGTTTTATAAATGCATTAATAATTCTAATTCCTGAAGGCTATGTGTACAGTAAGTCTATGTAAGAAAATTACTTTTTTAATGTTTATATTGATAAATTATGATTAATGTGTAAGCATTGAAGTACAAATAAAATATAAAATAATATAATATATCCCAGGCTTATACTACTGTACCTGTCTTTAACTGACACGTAGATGATTGATGACACTGTTTCCAAGATTTAAACCTCCTCTGTCTCTGTGCTTTTGCTTCTACTAATGCACTCCTTCCAGCACAAACAATTTGTTTGCTCAATTATAGCTTCCCTGCCTGTATGAATGTTTTCCCTGTAATCTATACAGAATGGTGCTGCTATAATCCTAGAAACAGAAACATACAGTAGAATTTGATGACATATGAAACACTAGCCTACCTATTTTCATATCTGTTTTCATATCATATCTGCTGTAAAACCTCAGATCTTATTTTATCCTTCGTTGTCCGCTATCCCTATGATAGCCTTATCCCTCTCCCATTCAGTTTTATTTCCTCACATTTCCCATGAGCCTGCCACCCTCCTGCTGTAGCGCATGACCTCTTGTTCTAGCACGTTTCTTTCTCTGAAATAAGCTTCCCTTCTGTACCTTGTTGAAACACTTTATAAGCTTTGAATGTTTTAATCATACCCATGCCTCTACTTATAGCTATACATGCTGAGGTCCTTCAGTCTATCCTGATAAGTTTTATGATTTAAACCATGTACAATTTTAGTAGCCCTTCTTTGCACAATTTGTAATGTATGTATGACCTTCTGAAGATATGTCTCCAGAACTGAAAACAAGACTCTAGCTGAGGTCTTACGGATGATCCGTAAAGTGACCTTACTACCTCTCCCTCTTTTTGTTACTAATACCTCTACCTATGCAACTTAGCATCCTACTGACCATCCCCTTTGTTTTGTTATATTGATTGCTTGCTTTTAAGTCATCTGAAATAATAATTCCTACTGTAGGTCCTTTTCCTCCATAGTGGTTGACAATAAGGTGCCATTTATCCTGTAATCTTCTTTAGGACTTTTGTGACCACAGTGTTTGATTTTGTACTTTTTGGCATTACATTATAGAACACTCTTGACCATTCCTCTAATCTACCTAAATCATTAATCATTTTGATATTTCCCCACCACCTGTGTGTCAACCCTGTTACAGATTTACTGATCTTTGTGTCATCTGCAAAAAATACATACGTTCCCATCCAGGCCCTGTGTAAGGTCACTAATAAAGATATTATAGAGCACCAGTCCCAGAACTGATCTCTGAGGTACTCTACTGGACACCCACTACCATAAATGTACTCCATTTACCACAACTCTGTCACCTATCCTACAATCAATGTCATATCCATTCAAGTGCTTGAAAATAAAATAAAATGCCATACCAAAATATAGATAATCTACTGCTCTACCCAGACCTTAGTCACCCTTTCAATGCAAATCGATCAGATGTGTTGCACATGATCATCCTCCAGTGAAACCATGCAACATGGGATCTTATAAATTGCTGGACTTAAAGATATTGAACAATTATTTATTTCAGCAGTGTTTCCATTAAATTCCCATCTACTAAGGCCAGACTCAATGGCCTGTTCCTTGGCTCTTCCCTGCTTCTGCTTTTGTGAAGTGGGACTACAAATTTAGCACGATATATTGTTTCTGGCACCAGAGCAAGCTGCACAGGCACAACTGCGGCTGCCCCGGTGCCAGAGGATTATCATTGTGAGGGGTTCAATCCGCAAACATGAAACCTCATACAGTAATGTCGCAGCTGCGTTATCTCCAGAGCCACGGCTTTCAGCTTTTTTATGCTCAGCTCCAGTAAGTCCTGCGATTTTTATGTAAAAACACACTCAAGAGTGTGTACAAATGGGACCTACCAAAAGAAAACATATACTGTAGGGGAACAAAGAGGAAAACCAATGAAGGGAGGGAAACCTGTATGGGAGCAAGAAAGCTGGCTGCCAGGGTATTAGGGTCTCTTTGCACTGCTTTGTTTAAAGAGGATGGTCTTTAATTCCTTTCTGAATGGAAGCAAAGCTTCCTGATTTCTTAAAGCAGCAGGGATCTTATTCCCCAGCTCTGTGTGCGGTTCTTGAAAAAGCTCTCTCTCCAACTTTATTTAACTTAAACCATGGCTTAACCAGTTGAGGAGGATGGCGGATATAAGGGCCCGATTGGGGGCGTTACTGATTAAGCAGTTCTGAAGGTAAGGGGGTTAGTCCATAGATAGCCTTAAAGGTAAGGATGAAGATCTTAAAATTAACCCTTTGCTCTACCGGGAGCCAGTGCAGATCTTCTATTACTGGTGAGGTGTGGTCTCGCATTGCCTGCTATAAGACATGCAGTGGTGTTTTGCATCAACTACAGGGCTTTGATATTATGTTTTTGGAGAACCATCAGCAGAGAATTTGCAAAATCCAGTCTGGAGAGCACCAAGGACTGTGCTACTATCTGTAGATTGTTTTTCAAGAGAAATGCTTTAATTTGTCTCAGCCGATGGATTTAGAATTAACAGTTTTTCACAATAGATGCAATATGAGGCTGATCAATGATGCTTTGTTACACATAGCTCCAAGGCTTCTCACCTTCTCTTTCCTTGGAATGGCTGAGTTCTTGATTTTTAGATCATTGATAGCGTTACTCATAGCATCAGTTTGTGCTTTCGGGCCTATCATGAGCAGCTTTGATTTAGAGGCATTAAAATGTAGCCAGTTCAATGCCATCGAATTAGAGATGTCACTAAAGCATTTATTCAGACTGTTCACCCTGTTGAAACTGTAGGATCATTGGAGATGTCCGACACCAACTGGATATCATCCGTGTACTGATGAAACAGAATTTGTTTTCTCAGAATATTGTCCCCCAGATCTTTAACATACAGTATACTGTATATTGAATTGAACCAGGGAGATGGCGGATCCCCAAGGGACATCACAAATCAGCAGGATTGTGTTTGAAGAATTCTCTTTGAAGGCGATTTTCTAACTACGGTCACTAAGAAAGGATTGGAACCAGTCAAGCACATTAACTCTCAACCCAACATCCTATTTAAGTCTGGTCAGGAAAAGAGTAGGGTGAATTTTATTGTATTGCGTGCTCAAGTTGAGAAAGATCAGAGCAGCGGTGCCCCCTTTGTCCACTGTGTTGGCATGAAGTCAATGACACCTATCAGGGTCATCTCAGTGCTGTTATTTTTTCCAAATTCCGATTGGTGGGAGTCCAACATATTCAATCTGGTTAGGTGGTTCACTAACTTTTCTGTAATGAAGTTGTCATTACCCCCTAAGTTCTTTTTATATTTGTATTTATCCCATCTGATCCTATCAACTTGTCCACTTTCAGTTTTTAAAGGACGTTCTTCTCTGTAAATGGACTTGTGTTTACCTCCTTTCCTTTTATAATTCTGTTCCATAAATGTGTCCCTCTTCTTCACTTTCTGCTATGAACACTGATAAAAAATGATTAGGTTATCTGCAATACGGTACCTCTGTCTCCCTGAACATGACCCTGTTCTTCTATGTTTAGTCTTACAATTACTCCATTTGTATTTCTACTTTCACATATAAAATTAAAAAAAAAAAAAGGTTCACCTTTTCTATGATTGGGCTATTTTCTATCATCATTTCTCTTCCCTAAAATATCGTTTGTCTGGATGTCCCGAGGATAGGATTGAGAAACACTGCTGTACACTCCATATGTGTCATCTTTTATTTCTCAATATCACCTTCTTATGTGTTCTGCTAGACGTAATCACCTTTCTACCCAACTTGTGTCTAATGTTCTTTTCACCTTTGTTTCTTACAGCCTGCCACCTCTGAAACTCACCTCCCAATAATCAATAAGCAGTTTCTCTCCCATCTGATAACTCACCATATTATTGTAAACTTTCTATAGCTTCTAATTTTGATCAACTGGTTTACTTTTTTGGCCATGTACCAAAAGCTGAATTAATGTATTCCTACTATGACTCCCTATACTTATTGCTGCTCTGATTACAAGTTTCCCAATATTCCATTCAAATTGTAAGCTCTTTGGGGGAGTTATTTATTTATCCCTCTCGATCAGATACCTCTTATCTTCATATTGTATAAACATGTATTCAATTGTTTTAATGTGAATTCTGTGGAGCATTGTATACCTGACTACAGAAATACAAATATAAGAAATCTAATACTAAATGTACCTCATGTTAGTTTTTTGGAAGGAAATTTCTTTATTTTTTTAGTTCTCTTACATTAGTACAGACTGATACTTGTAAAATACAATTAAACATGATGAAAAATGGTTTCTTTCTAGAGAGATTGTTTTCTTACTAATTGGTTCCAATTCTTTTGTTATGTCTTCAGAAAGCTGACTTTTGTGTGACAAGTTCATTTCATTTCATTTCTGAAAAGCACACATTTTAGCAGACAGTGAATAGCTCTTTGTTGTATTATTCTTTATTACTCTAATAAAAAATTACTGAAAAATGTATAGACGGGGCACAAGAAGAGAAACGCTTTTAGTTTTTAGCACATTGCTAATTTTATAGTCGATCCTTTCTTTTATTATTTGGTATATTGCACAAACAATGGCCTTTATGTACCAAGGCAAAAGGGGAGCAATCATTCTGCCAAATAACTGCACCATATTTACAGTATCAAAGGCAAAAATCCTATTGATTTTAAGGGTAGTTTCTTCATGATACACGTCCCAGAATTGTACCATATTTACCTTGATACATAGACACCAATGTTTATCATCAGAAAATACATGATGTAGTATAAATACATTCAAGGAATCATTGCCAACTAGACATGGGAGATGATGTATCAACATTTTCCAGCTGCAAAACTGGTGGCAAAGATACAGCACAAGCAGAGATTCCCATTGGTTCCAATGGGAATATTTTACCTTGATACATTTAATGCATTGTACCCACAATTTCCCAGCCAGGAGACATTGATAAATGCTCTCATGGTTATTCGATGTACAGCTTTTGGGGTCTCACAGTAGAAAACTGGTGCAAAAACATTGCCAAAAAAGGCACAGTATTTATCAGAGAGAGAGAGAGAATCCAATTGAAATTCTTCATAGGATGAATCTGGTGCAATTATTTTAAACTGATTTTGTCCAAGTCTGACAGCCAGAAGATTTGACTAAATCCGTTGTCTGTCCTACCAGAAGAAGCTTCAATGCAAAGTGGTATTGTATTGTATGTCTTTATTTACATAGCGCCATTAATGTACATAGCGCTTCACAGTAGTAATACATGTGGTAATCAAATAAATAACAGATAATATAAATAACAGATCATGGGAATAAGTGCTGCAGACATAAAAGTAACATTAAGGAAGAGGAGTCCCTGCTCCGAGGAGCTTACAGTCTAATTGGTAGGTAGGGAGAACGTACAGAGACAGTAGAAGGGAGTTCTGGTAAGTGCGTCTGCAGGGGGCCAAGCTTTATGTATCATGTGTTCAGAATATCCACAGTGCTATTCATATGCTTCTTTAAGCAAGTGTGTCTTAAGGTGGGTCTTAAAGGTGGATAGAGAGGGTGCTAGTCGGGTACTGAGGGGAAGGGCATTCCAGAGGTGTGCAATTAATGTAATACAGCAGTAATACATGTGACAATTATATAAATAACAAGTAAAACAAATAACACATAATGGGTAGAAGTGCTTCAGACATAAAAGTAACATTTAGGAAAAGGAGTCCCTGCTCTGAAGAGCTTACACTCTAATTGGTAGGTAGGAAAAATGTACAGAGACAGTAGGAAAATGTTCTGCTAAGTGCGTCTGCAAGGGGCCAAAGCTTATGTATGATGTGTAAAGTATCAGCCACGGAGCTACTCATGCTTTGTTAAGCAGGTGTGTTTTAAAGTGGGTCTTACAGGTGGATAGAGAGAGTGCTTGTCGGATATTGAGGGGGAAGGGCATTCCAGAGGTGTGGCCAGTCAGTGAGAAAAGTTTAAGTCGGGAGAGGGCTTTAGAAACAAAAGGGGTAGAGAAAGGATATCCTTGAGCAGAACACAATTAGTTGTAGATGTCAGTGGTGTGTTTAATAAAAACGAAGAGTAAAAACGAAGAGTAAAAACGAAGAGTAATTTGAACTAGCACTGTGGGAGCATCCTACTGTTGTCATATTTTTGCAATTGGTTCCTCTTTGGTAAATACAAAGGCAAAGAATGTATTTAATGCCTCTTCCTTCTTGTTACCTCCAATAATTTGCCTGCCCATCTCACTCTGAATAGGCCCTTTATTCTCTTTTCTAATATTTTTGTTATTAATGCACTTGAATAACTTTCTTTAGTTTTTATTTTACTTTCTATTGCAATCCTTTTTTGCTTTCAAGTTTTGCTAATCTGTTTGCCCTGTTGCAACGTTTGCTACATTCCTTATAATTCTGATTGCTGCCTCTGTTCCTTCTGACTAAGGGCCTCATGCAGTAAGCGGCGGAAAAAAGCATTAGCCAGTTTAGCAATTAGCCATGTTTTTGGCATGTTAAACTGGCTGTATGCTGTAAGGGGCGAATCCCTGGCGAATGAATTAGCCACCACCATTTGATGAAATGGCGTGTAACCGGTGGCGGGACGGCTGCCTGGCGAGAAACTGCCGAGAAGCCGTCCCCTGCCGAGTTCTGTTTGCAGCCGAGAGAGATCCGCTGCTCTCTTGGCGCAAACATCAGCACAATAAAAATTATTTTTAAAACAACTTTTATTCATAGTGTACATGTGCAGGGGTCTCCGGAGCTGAACCGCATTGGTTTCAGGTTGGGGGACCCCCTGCTTCCCGAGATACAGGCCCCTTTATGAGGTGCCGGTATCCCTCTGCATTTAAAGGTCCCGATCACGTGACCGCGGCATGTAAACAAAGCAGAGCGATACCGGCACCCCCTAAAGGGGCCTGTATCTCGGGGAGCAGGGGGTCCCCGGACCTAAAACAAAAGCGCTTCAGCTCCGGAGACCCTCTGCACATCTACACTATGAGTAAAACACACATATCAATAAAGACTCGTTCCTTACCTTACAGGGTATCTGCTACGGTAGCGAAGCAGCATGAATATTTATTTAATAATACTGTACAGTGAGCAGGGGGTCCCCCGAGCTGAACCGCATCACTTTGTGGACCAGGGACCCCCTGCTTCCCGAGTTGCAGGCCCCGGTATGTGTGATCGGATGGGCAGTGTCGCCGCCATATTTATAGCGTCCCATACGCTACGTGCCCGCAACAAACATGGCGTCCACACTGTAACCGATGCCCCAAACCGGGGCCTGTAACTCGGGAAGCAGGGGGTCTCTGAGCCACAAATAAATGCTGTTCAGCTCAGGGGGCCACCTGCTCCTGCACAATATTATTAAAATACATTAATGCTGCTTCATTACCATAGCGGATAGCCGCTAAGGTAATGAAGGGGTTAACGCATAATAGCATGTTTATTGGGGACAAATGCCCCCAATAAACATAGCAGCAATACACAACATACAATACAGTAATGGGCAACATTACTATTATCCACAAATGGATAATAGTGCAGTTGTCCATTTAAAATACATACACAACAATAAAGACATTAAATACATATAGCATTCACCCATGTGCGGCTGCCACGATGAAGGCCATCCTCATCTTCATCCTGCCCATGCACCATCCGCTTCTGCAAAACAGACACAAGAATTAAAACATCCAATGTAATGTCCCCTAACCCCTTAATCACCATAGCGGTTATTAAGCGCTACAGTCATTAAGGGGTTAACCCACCATCACCCACATACCCTCCCCCACTAACCCCCCAACCCTGAGGCCTAACCACCCTCACCCACTACCCACAGGGGAGTCCTACCAAATACCCTTGGGGCCAATACCCCCTCCCTCAGCACATACAGTACAATAATGTGCCAAATAACTATTATCCACATAGGGATAATACATTATTTGGCCATTATTAAACACATTAAATACCGTAATAAAGTAAAGAAAATTGTACTAACCTTATCAATAAGAAGGCTCCGTCGCCAGCATCATCCTTGGGGTCCGTTGCCAAAATAATAAATAGCCAATACATCTCAATTACATTAACATACCAATGAACCCCTTAATCACCTTTTCGGGTACTAACCTCAAAGGTAATTAAGGGGTGAAGCCATCCTGCAATGGCAACACCACTTATGCATAACATCCTCGATGAATTAAAAAGCAATTTCCTACACAAATCTCATGTAATCATTCAATCTGAAGCCTCAAATGCCACTTAAAACATTGCATTTACAGTGTATACATGTAGCATAACATGTAAACTACATGTACACGCTGCAAATCAATGTTAACAATACAGTAATCCAACTCAAATAGCCTGACATCACAAGAAGTATATTATGTAAGCAAATAAAGTAATCATCAATGAATAAACACACATGAATTACATCCCTAAACAATTAAAATACCATCCATACCAGTTACACAATTAACTATAGCTATCGTAACAGAGAACAAGTTCAAAACATTCAAAAAAGGACACCAACAATTACAATATACTAAAGCAAGCCTCTCCCTAACCTACAGTACAGCATAAAGCCCAAAACTTACATCTCTCTAATAATAAAATACTATTAACACACATCTATGCATAGCAGCATAGCCACAATCATTTACAATACAGAAAATCAAGCTTTAACAACACTATCATTTCTTACATATATCTCTCTAGACATACATACATACATACATACAGTGGCAAGAAATGATATGCATAAAAAAAATGAAGACATGAAAAAGCAAAAAAAAACATAGTTACATTAAATACATTTCTTTATTTAACTTACCATTACTTGCCCCCACCGACTCCCGTTGATCAGCTTACTCACGAACCAATCCACGAACAGGAACCCATAAAATAAAAAACCATAAAATAATAAACATTAAAATAATAAAACACGACAATCCAGGGGTCTTCTAGTTGTAATCCATCTTCATCTATATTCTTCTACCTTCTTCCGGGGTCTTCTTGCCGTCCGGTGCCACGCCCTGGTCTTCTTTCTTCAGAGGAGGTCCTTCCTCCTCGGCGTCTGGCTTCAAAATGAGACGACATAGGCTTTTAAAGGCCTATGACGTTATATTTTCGTCATATGGTTCCCACGGCCCTGATTGGGCCGTGAAAACCATGTGTTTTGGCCGATGTAAAAAAAAATGATGACGTCACTTAAAGGCAATGACAGCACAGCCAATCAGAATGGCTTTGCTGCAATTGCCTTTAAGATGACGTCATGAAAAGACACATGGCCGGACTCACATGGTACGGCAGCCAATCAGAGCGTGGGAAGTCTATCCCTACTCTGATTGGTTCAAGTACCATGTGACAAGCTTTCAATGACGTCACATCCTTTCTCCCCCAAGCCTCTGTCACATGGTACTTGAAGTAAGAGTAAGAGGGCTTAATGAGGATTTTAAGCTAAGTTGTTTTCTTTAGGTCAGATCCTGATGATACCTATGGACATGTGCGTGTGTGGACAATCACATTAATTTCACTGATGTGCTTCATGGTATAATATCCTCTGTTGCTCTCCTTTGGTTAGAAGTCTATGCATATTTATTCATCATTTGTTTACATGCAAGTTCTACGTATTGTGGTATTCCCATATGCACTTATGGTTCATATGACATAGTCTGGCTCTGCCCTCTAGTTATGTCAGTACATTCCATCATGATCCCCACCACTCCCCCACACTCCCCCACACCTATATGTCCCTGGTTTTATTATGTTTCACTTATGTATGGCACTACCTGCTTTACTTCTTTAAAAACCCTCTCCCTGCTGCCCCTGACATATCAATCAGAGCTCAGACCCATTGGTAACCATGACAATGGATGCAATACACAGCTGGGTGATTAGCAGTATGGAGGTATCTTATGTAAGCTTAATCAACACATGACATCAGAGCTGCAGGTTTCTTGTGTTATTTTAATTGAGTGATGGTGATTGGTTAATTGACTTTCAGTGTTTGATATATATGTCCCAGGTTTTATTATGTTTCACTTATGTATGGCACAACCTGCCTTAATTCTTTAGATATCCTCTCCCTATTGCCCCTGCCATATCAATCAGAGCTCACACCCATTGATAACCATGACAATGGATGAATACACAGCTGGGTGATTAGCAGTATGGAGGTATCTTATGTAAGCTTAATCAACATATGACATCAGAGCTGCAGGTTTCTTGTGTTAATTTAATTGGGTGATGGTGATTGGTTAATTGACTTTCAGTGTTTGATGTATAAATATGTGGTGAACTGTGTCATTCTCCCTTTGTATCCCCTTGAGGAAGGTCCCATTCTGTAGGACCGAAACGTTGGGTTTCTGGATGTATTTTTGCTTTCACTAATACACTTTGATTTTCAACATTGAGTGCTGTCTCTTGTTTACCAATCCTTGGAACGGTAACGTATAACTACATTCTCTATATGGGACGTGCACCTGTGGCTTACCAGCACCTATTGGAATGCCAACTGCCTTATCTGAATATATACCCACCCCCGCTACCCACAATAAACCTGGCACGGCTCTTTAACCCCTTCATTACCTTAGCAGTTAACCGCTAAAGTAATTAAGTGGGCTTTAAATGCATTTTTCCTGCCTCGGATGCATGCCGGGGGGTCCGGTGCTGATATTAATGGTATCAGCTCCGGAGACCCCCGGCATCAATCCCAGCCAGGAAAAAGGCCAGAATTTTTTCTAAGTGCCGATCCGCCACTCATCCGCTGCCTCTGAGCAGCAACTTGCCATCTTTTTCTTGCGTGGCTGATCCGCCAGCAAAACGGTATTCTAGAGAGACGAATAGCTCCGCTTAGCTACTCGCCACTACTAGAATACAGCGTGGCGGAAAAAGTTGGATTTTTAGGCGGAAAGTGCCTTCTCGCCCCGCCACCGGCGAAAAAAATAAAACCGCCAGCAAAACTGGCGTTTTTTTTTAATCTCACCACTTTCTGGCCCCTTTCTGAATACGGATAGGCTTTTTAGGCGGGAAAGTGGCGAGAATTGCCTTTCCGCCGCTTACTGCATGAGGCCCTAAGAATCTAAATGCTTGGCTCTTTCTTTCTTTCTTTCTATTTCTTCCCTTACCTGTTTATTTAGCCACATTGGTCTAGAGTTGTTTCCTTTATATTTACTACCCAAGGATTTATACTTTTAAATGTAATTATCTAACCATAACTGTGAAAACGAGAAGAGCACAAACAAACACCCCTCTATGGTGCAGATTATTTTAATAAGGAAAACAAATACAATAAAAACTTGGGAATTCTTCCCACTCACATTCTGTAGTGGTGCACTGAGCACTAGGACTCAGTATATAATTAATAAATAATCAATCTGGTGTCAGCTTCCTCCGGCGTGCCTCTCCTGTCCTCGCCTGTATTTCCCCTCCTGCGCCGTCAGTACCCGGGCACGCGCACGCGTCCTCTGTACTTCCTGATCCAATACCTCCAATCACATGCGTGATCCAAACTTAGGCTTGTGATCCCGGGAACAGATAAGCGTTCTCGTGTGTTAACGGAGGAAGGGAGCAACGTTGATTGAGAAGACCCTAGGAAGGGATTCATGATGTATCTTCAGCACATGACTGCTCTGTGAACAAGAAGCAATTGGATACCTTTTCTAATGTATGCCAATTGGTAGTGATATACGGACGTCTGATTGGAGGGATTGGATTTAAGATGCTATATAATGGATTGAACTGTACCCATGCCCCTGACGAAGAAAGCACAGAGCTTTTGAAACACATATGGCCTATAGAGGACAGACGCAGGGTCAGCCCATTCTACTGTGGCCAATTCAGAGTCTCCCGAAACCCCTCGAGCCCCTCCTCCTTCACTGAGGGAGATCGGAGTATGATCAGGAAGTACATAGGATGCATGCACGAGCACACGTGCGCGCACCCGGGTACTGAGGGAGGGGAAACACAGGCAAGGACAGGAGAGGCACGCCGGATGAAGCTGACACCAGATTGATTATTTATTAATCATATGCTGAGTCCTAGTGCTGAGTGCAGCACTACAGAATGTGGGTGGGAATAATTCCCAAGATTTGTATTGTTTTTTTTCCCTTATTAAAGTAATCTGCACCATAGAGGGGTGTTTGTTTGTGCTCTTCTCGTTTTCACAGTTATTTTCTACAATTAATATTAGCGTTTGTGAGTACTCTCGAGGATGAAGCACCCACCCTAAATTGGCCGATTTGGTTTTTCTTTCTTGTATTTGGTACATTTTGTTTACTGGTAATTTATAGATATTTTTTTAAAAAAATTAGTTCTTTTTGGAAGTTTTTAAGTTATCTAACAATGTTTTAAAGACTTCCAATTTACTTTTGACATTTATTCCTGCAAAAATATAATCCTAATTTATTCCTTGTATATTATTCCATAGTTTATTAAAATCTACCTTTCTAAAATTGTGAACCTGGTTGTTTCATGCGGTCACGACAACAGATTGCCTTTTCTATGCTCCTAATAATGAAGTCCCCTACCACCATAACCTGCCTTGGTCTCTGAATCATCTCTGTGCTTGGAGGAACTATTCCCCTGCCTGCAAGAAGACTCATTCTCCCCCAGCCTTGCCATTCATGCCCTGATGCCACCAATATCTTCACTCAATCTTGCAAATCTATTGGAAATGGTCAGCTCAGAACTAGTCTGCCTCTCCCTCTTCTCCCTGCTTCACATGCTAACTGTAACCTCGCTACCTACCTCTTCCTGGTCCTCACTCACACCTCCATCCTTTGCACCACTAGTCCCAGTAAGGGCCTGCTCAGTGAACAATAAACTCCTTTTAAGATTGCCAATGTCCTTTAATGTGGTAAGTTGCCTCTTCAGATCAGCAATCTGAGACTCCAAAGATATCACCTGCTCATACTTCTCACAGAGGTACAGTATGTTGCCTGGAACAGCTGCTCCAAGTGCTCATACATGTAGAAAATTGTGCATTGAGTGGCATTCTCTGTCCTGCTTATTGCAACTGGGATATTAGATTCTAACAGATTAGAGAACTAAATGAAATAACTAACTGCAACTCAATCACATTGCTCAGCTCTCACAAACAGTTTCCCTTTGGCAGCCCAGTAAACTCTAATTTCCACCTGCAGACATAACGTTTTCTAATAAGCTTATAAGTATTTCCCTTATTGTTTGGTTTTTGGCCCCATCAGATTCCTTATTGTATTCCTTCTTTGTGATTAAATTAGTACAACAGCCACAGGAGGAACTAGGTCTTTAGCGTCTGGGGCAAGTTCCACCAACTGTGCACCCTCTCCCCCCTCCATTTCTTTCCCCCTCCCTTACCCTGCATCCATTTTTTTCCCCTCCACCCTCATCCATTTCTTTCCTCCTCCTCTCCCCTCCTCTGAGATAAAAGTCCCCACTCCCTACCCGTGGAGTGGAGCCTGTCCCGGTGACTTGACTTCCAGGTCAAAACCCTGAGGTGGACCCCACCATCCTCTGTCCCACTGTCGCCTCTTCACTGCCAGCCCAGCCCTCAGCTGAATTCAACATGCTATACAGCCACTTCCCTGTGCTGGAAAATATTAAGTCCAATTAAGTTTAAGTGGAGCTGAACTCTCCTCCAGCATGGGCAAGTAGATTCACATCACATTCAGTAGACCTTTGTCACCCATTGTACTGCTTTTAAATGCCACATTCTCTTCTATTCTGATTCAGAGAATTCTGAATAACTCTTTTGCACAAAATTGTGTACAGTATGTTATCACTTTTGCCATAGTTTAAAATAAAATGCATCCCTACATTATAATTAGTTGTAGATGTCAGTGGTGTGTTTAATAAAAAAAAAAAAGAATAATAACTTTTGAGCAAACACTTTGGGAACCTTTATTATACTATATTGTTAACAACACATATGGTCATTTCCTGAATGAACCAACAGGATAACTGAATTATTCATTGCAGTATTGTCTGAAAAAAAGCACACTTCAAATGATTGTGGGACACATTTCTTTATTAAGCAAGACCAGAACAAAGAAAAAAATCAATGAATAGTTGATGAAAATTGGTCAGGGCTAAAATAATGAATATTGTATGCTTTCTACAATTTGGTGTGTATGTATATTTATTTTCTAAATTATGTCACATACTAAATTATTTTCACAATTTTACTATAGAAATATTTTTAACACAACATATTCATGCCATGAAAATACAATGATTAAAATATTCATGAATTCTCTGTCTAAAACCTACAGATGCAGCGGCCATTATTCGAACATATCATGCGTTGTATACCTCGAAATACCCATGTCATGGCGCGTGATTTCTTCCAACCTTACCGAGTGTTGACTCGTGTTTTATCGAGTGCAGAAAATTGCATTTTAGTGTTCTGGTTTTTAAACACCTGCAAATTGACACAGCACTGTACTGTACACATTACAATTCATTTCTGCCACGGAAACGCGACAAATTGCACCCAAAGAAATTGGAATCCATGAAATTCAAACAAATCAACCGTGTGATTGGCTGCGTGGAGTACAGCAGAGCACACGAAAACGGCTCTGTGATATGTTCAAATAACGGCCGCTGCATCTGTATGAGTCGGAAATATTATGCGGTGGAATGCATCCTGTTGTAATATGATTATGAGGCATATGTACTAGCGTCGCAAAAAATTTTTGGGTGTAAAATTGACAGACAGAAATTAACCAAAAATGTATTTGATGCAGCACGGCTATTTCATTATATACTGTAGGATATCAAAATGTATTATTTTTACAATATGCCAATTAAGAATCATATTGTACTAATAATTCATATTCACTGATACAAGTTATAAATAAAAATACACTGTTTCTGTTTTCTGTTTTGTTCTGTTTTCACTTAAATTGTGGCAATCGGGTATTCAACATGGTGCTTCAAACTTAATTTCAAACAACAAACTATGCGTCATACGTATAAAGTCACATAACGACCTTCATACATTGGAAGCACAGTTTATGAAGGATTGTACAGTACTTCTTTTTAACTCTATGCACAAAACATTTCAAATATACGGTAGTAGTACAGTACATAGGTCCCTTGTGTTTATGCTCCAATGCTCAAGCTTCATATATGACCTCTGTGCCAAGTTTTCAGTTACCGTAACACACTTCATAAAGCTTGCCAGTGATGTGTATGACATCAGTATGTTGTGTGAGGTTCTGCTTTTTCCAAGCCACAGTCCCAGTTTTTTCATCTTTATTTTAATAACATTCTGCTTTGCTCCTTGTTTTGTATTTTTTGATCTATCAAAGCAAAATAAGTCCACTTGCAGCTTTACTGGCAAACTATTCAGTATAATGCACACATACGTATTTGCAACACACATGAATTCCACTAAAGTTTTCTTTTGATACAATTATTGATTGGCATTCTCCCTTGTAGCTCCATCCCAGGATATCCAAACATGCAAACATTTAGTCCCATATTTGCTATGCAGTGATATGCAAAAATACACATTATAATCCACTCAAGGGAATGGTTCATAAGGCATCTTCTTGCCCAGAAAAGGTGTCTTATGTCATAGCACTGCTTAGTAAATATGCCTATAATCTTACCAAACAGATGTATGCAGTAAGTAAAATAATGTAAATGGAATTAGAACACAGTTTTGAAGAGAAATATATTTATTAATTTTAGGAGGTTTTCTTTCAATAAATATGTACAAGGCAGAATGCATCACTCATCCACTGGGAAGTGGTAAGGTCCAATCTACTGGTGAGCTAAAGATGTAACTCAGTTACAGGTCCACTTCAGGACTTGTCCTGGAACTCAAATCGGCATGAAGTTCCTGACACCACCGTTGTATCTGCTCCCGAGCTGCCGAAATCCCTTGACCGGGAGGTACAGTAGTACCAAACGTCCTGGTACTCTTTTCGGCTTGCAATCCCAGCCGCGATCGCTATGTTCTATTTTCAGAACTTAGCCCCGAAAAGTGGGACTTTCTCGCTTTGAAATTTCTGAAGCCGGCTCCCTGCTTTTTCACTCTGAGCATCTTTTGGTGATTTGCTGTCTTGGCGCTTAGAATCTCACAAACGGATTGGCTGCTGGCTTTCTTATAGTATATTTCAGCTTCATTCATGAAATACTCCAGCCAATCAGAGCATGTGAGAAATCCTACCAGCCAATCAGAGTGTTGCCAGCCTATCCAAGCCGGGCAAGCACAGATTCAGATTCTGACAAGGGCATGCGCCAACTTGGTACCTCTGCCACTTGTCAGTTAGAAGCCACCCGCAGATTTAGGCTCCTCACAATCTGGTCTGGGGCAAATGGTGGTCTGATGACTTCCATTCATCCCAGGAAGTGAGTACTTGAGCCCAGCCACGGTGCCCAAATGGCTTTCACACCTTGGCAACCTCTGAGGCTTTCATGTCCGGGACCTGCGCAGACTTGGTGGCACCAAGCTTGGTAGCCACATGGTCTCTCGGAACCATGGACCTGGAAGTCTCAAGCTCATAATACAGTACACAAGCATATCTACTATTAAAATACTATGAAACAAAATATTTTCCCCCATATTTTTTCTAAGTCCCGAGGTAGAATGAAAAACGCTTAGGTTCATTCTCAGGGCTTTATCTCATTCCCTTTAGAAACTGTATTTAGGTTTCATAAAACCCTCGCAACCTCATATATGGTTGGAGTACCCCCAGAACCTCTATACCGGTTCTGGGTAACCGGGCATTGAACTGGGGATCCCTCTGTTACTGAGGGGACCCCGGTACCATTCTGGGGATACATTACACCCTTATGCCCCTCTTACCTTTCTGGTCTGTGCTGAAACACTCTCCCAATCCTGGTCCCTGCCTTATTTCTACTTGCTCTCGTCCTCGCCTCCCACATGCAACTTCTACTCCTTCTGGTGTTAACCCCTCCAACCTCATACCCATCCCCTGCCACCCTCCCTCCTCTCTTCCTTTCTCCTGTGCCCTTTGGAATGCTCGCTCCCTCTCTAACAAGTTCCTCTCTGTGCATGACTTCTTTCTCTCTCACTCCCTGCTTCTCTTTGCTATAACTGAGACCTGGCTCACTCAGTCTGACTCTGCTCTGGAAGCTGCCCTCTCCTACGGTGGCCTTTCCTTCTCCCACACTCCGTGCCCTGATGGCAGGGGTGGAGGCGTGGGGCTCCTGCTCTCCTCTCTCTGCCGTTACCGAACTCTTCCTATTCCTCCATTACTTGCTTTTCCCTCCTTTGAGGTTCACACAGTCCAGATCTTCTCTCCTCTCCCTGTCCACATGGCGGTCATCTATCGCCGACCTACCTCTACTCATCCCCCTTCTGCCTTTCTCACTTTGAATCCTGGCTCTCTTTCTTTCTCTCCTCAGACTCCCCTGTTCTTCTCCTTGGGGACTTCAATTGCCACATTGATGACCCCTCTCTCCCTTGGGCTTCCCGCTTTCTTTCTCTAACCTCTTCTTTTGGCTTTCAACAGTGGACTGCAGACAGCACCCACAAGGATGGCCACTACTTAGACCTGGTTTTCACTAAAAACTTCTCTCTCTCCGATTTCGCCATTTCCCCTTTTCCTCTCTTTGACCATCACCTCATCTCATTCTCTCTATCTCGCTTCTCCCCTTCTCCACCTCCCCCCCAGTTCTGCAGAAACCTGCGCTCTATTTACTTACCTGACTTTGAGTCCACTTTACACTCCTCCCTCTCCTCTCTCAGCTCTGCTACAGACCCTGACAACCTGGTCAGGAACTACAACTCTGCCTTGTCCTCCTCTCTTGATCTACATGCCCCGCTTTCTCTCTGCCGCACTCTCCCTTCTAACCCTAGACCCTGGTTAAATTCCCACACGAGCATGCTGCGTTCCTCCACTCGTTCCTCTGAACGCCTCTGGAGGCAATCTCATACTCTCGCAGACTTCCTTCACTACAAATTTATGCTATCCTGTTTCAACTCTTTGAAGAGTTTGGGCATTATGAAGGCTCACCATACTTGGTGTTAAACATGTGGTTTGATCATTTTTACCTCATCACTCA
Organism: Ascaphus truei; assembly: GCF_040206685.1. Classification (NCBI taxonomy): domain Eukaryota; kingdom Metazoa; phylum Chordata; class Amphibia; order Anura; family Ascaphidae; genus Ascaphus; species Ascaphus truei. The sequence continues at coordinate 88,549,711 of NC_134487.1, read as the reverse complement.
TCACATCAGTAGATAGATAGATAGATAGATAGATAGATAGATAGATAGATAGATAGATAGATAGATAGATAGATAGATAGATAGATCTCAAAAGGATAGAATATTTGCGTATTTAGGTTGTAGTTTACAATTCCTTTTGTAACTGAGGTGAAAGTACCCATTGCCTTATTGTATATTCAGTACCTCCTAATATACTCCTCTATACAACACATGGTAAATACACCTGAGATAACCGGTAAATATGCTAATTTAAATCATTTGAATATAGTTAGCAAATTTTTACTTGACAAACTTCTTGCAAACCTCATAACTCTCAGGGACCTCAAGTGAGACGTGGGGACGGGAGATTATTGGGGAGCAGGGGCTGCTCACTTTATTTGTCCTGTGCCTCAAGATTTCTGTTGGTGCCCTATTCACTTCATATATCCTGCCACCTTCTTCTCCTGCCTCCATAATGACAGGTTACTTTAAATGGGTAATTGCAACCTGCTGCAACAGACTCTAAACTATGATGAGCCTCTTCACCCCACAATGATGCTGTTTTACTCTCTTTTATTCCTTGAAGATGTAAGGATTCTTAAAGAAGAGCTTCTTTGTTTAATGTACCATTGTTTTTCACAAATCCTGATATCTTATCATTTTGTATAAAGCTTGTGGAAGTACTGTGTACACATGGGTACATACACCTGTATGCATATCCATATTTGTGTCACGTGTATCAGACATTTATAATGAATGCTTTTCTATAATGCTTTGTAGAGAAATCAAGTAGACTTTCCTATATAGTGTAAAGCAAGGGTAGCAAACTCCAGTCCTGAAGGGCTACCAACAGGTTAGATTTTCAATCAGGATATCCCTGCTTCAGCACAGGTGGCTCAATCAGTGGCTCAGTCGTTGACCTGTGCTGAAGCAGGAATATCCTGAAAACATGACCCAGTGCTAGCCCTTGAGGACTGGAGTTGGTTACCCTTTCTGTAAAGAGTGCTTTATGGGATTAATGGGGAATTTGGCCCCTGGTTCTCACCCAAGTGTCAAGATCATACAGTATTTGTGGTTCAAAGTTCTGAGCATTTGGAAACATCACACACACAAAATCACTGAGCACTACCATTTGGGCTGCTCCATTTTGTGATTAATAAACATGAGTATCAATGGAAGAATCCACATCATGTATGTACTTACTCGTGCCCAGTCTAAGGTAAAAGGCAATCAATAGTGGGCAATAGGGATTTTCTTTTTAAGATGTGTATTATCGGATCAAATGGTAATGTTAATTGCTCACATGCTGCTGAAATGAACTATTCTTTGTAGCCTGATAAATATTATATGAAGCAATACAAGCCAATATGCTAATGAAGTAATATTTTCTTAGTAAGCAGGTGCACCCACAGATGCAGCCGGTGATCATTCTCTGTAACCATAATATAACATTCAGCTGATGTTGGATCTGTTGAAATAATGTTTTTCCTTGCTATTTCTCATGTGTAACAGTGACCTGGGACTAAAATGAAGTCAGAAGAGAGTCGGCGGGAGGCGTTGGCAGCACCCCAAACAACGATTGCAACAGCGGCACTGCCAAACAATGCCACAGAAGTAGTGAGTCCCGGGGCAGGAAAAGACGATCCTTTTGCTAAACTAAAAGACAAGTTCATGAACGAGCTCAATAAAATTCCATGTAAGTAATGCAGAGTATGAACCTCTAACATTATTACTAATAGCAATATTATACTATTAGAACAGTCATTTATTTTTATGATGTTAACATATTCAAACAAGGCTTTCAACATGGTCAAGAATTACTGTGAATTGTAATAACATACTTTTTGACATGTTTAACAGCTTTTTGCACAAATTGCTTTTTAACTAATGGCACATCATGCAAATGATCAATTAGATTGCTCTGCATTTTTATTATGACTGTTCTAGTCCTGAATCCAGCATAGATCTGTTAGCAAGTTTTGAAATTATTTTTCCATGATTTGACGTTAATTTGCAAATCTCTTACACTGAGCTGAGATAAAATATTTATGTTGTGAATCTAAAAAAAGAAAATGACAAGCAATCTTTATTCTAAAATGTAATCATAATGTAGGTCAGACTGACGTGAATAGATTATTAGTAGCCTGTGTGCGTAGTGAAAACGTAATCATACCGATGAATAATGAAATATTTAACGCTGGAATATGTGAAGCATTGTCTTATTTTGGATATTTTTAAATACCACTCAGGCAATGCTTTATGCAGACGTGTTCCAATCTGTGGCCGTTTCAGCATTGCAGACATTGCATTAGTCAGTGGTGTACATGACATCAGTATGTTATGTGAGGTTCTGCTTTTTCAGAGCCACATTCAAAGCCTTTTCAGCTGTATTTTGACAGAATTCTGTTTTGCTCCTTGTTTTGTATATTTTGTCCTACCAAACCAAATAAGTCCAGCATAATGCACCAGTATTTGCAGCACACATTAATTCCACTAAAGTTTTCTTTTGATGATACAATTATTGATTGACATTCTCCCTTGTAGCTCATTCCCAGGATATCCAAACATGCACACATTTAGTCCCATATTTGCTATGCAGTGATATGCAAGAATACACCTTATAATCCACTCAAGGGAATGGTGTATAAGGCATCTTCTGGCCCTGAAAGGTGTCTTATGGCATAGCACTGCAAATGAAATTAGAATCTCATTTTTAAGAGATGAATATATTTATTGATATTGTATTGGAGGTTTTCTTTTGATAAATATATTGAAACAGAATGCCTCACTCATCCACTGGGAAGTGGTAAGGTCCAATCTACTGGTGAGCTAAAGATGTAACTCAGTTGCAGGTCCAGATATTGGAGAGATTTCTGCTGCTTTCAGAGGAATTGTATTTACAGTATGTATATTACAAGTGATGTTGTTAAAATAAATTAGACTACCCATAAAGGAATGATGAAATGCATCAATTATACGTAATATAACTATACTTATTTTAATCTTGGGTTTCTGAAAATACTTTGTCTGTTTGGGAATTATGAAGGCTACCATACTTTGTGCTATACATGTGGTGTGATGAGGTTCATCCAACTTCAGCTAACTTTTTATATGCTTAAAGCTTTCGGCGGATTACTTGTTATCTTTTACTTTTATGCTAAGCATTAAAACATAGACTTTGTAAAAATGATCCCTGTGACAGGGGACCCAGTAAATAGAGCTGTGAAAACTACAGGTGTCTGTGCTTGATATATTTTTAGATTCATTTTGAAAAATAGTAAGTAGAGAATTATGTTCATTTGGCATCAAAATTGAATAAAACTATAATATGCCTATATTAATTGGATAGAATATATGAGTATTTAGGTTATAGGTTAAAGTTCCATTTGTACAATATCAAGTGTGAAAGTACCATTGCTTTATACTGTACCTCCCAAAAAGAGGTGGAGATTAGGCAGAGGTGGAGATTAGAGACCGACCCGTACCTGGGATCCAAATCCTGGAGATTAGAATCATGAGGTCCGGGTCCGAGTTCAGGGCAGGAGAAGGTAGGATGTTCAAAGTCACTGTTCTGGGGTAAGGCCTTGAGAAGGCAGAGTAGTAGGGGTCACAGTTTCGAGGTCAGGGCTGGAGAAAGGAGGTTGGTCGTGGTTGGCTGGGATCGGCAACAGGGAGGAACAAGGCAGGCAGGATAAGGCAATAGCAGGTGTCCAGGGAAACAGAACCTTGCACAGGCAAGGAAGAGAGGGAAATGCAGCCTTATAAAGGGAGCAGACAGGTGCAGGCAATTGTTTCAGAAGGAGACTGACTTCCTGCCTCGGTGGCCATGTTGGTAGAGGCAGATGTCCTGCCTCGGTGGCAAAATTGGGAAATCCTTATAACAATAAATGGCAACATGAGATAACTGGTAAATATTCCAATTTAAATATATTTTGCATATTCAAATTAGCATATTTTTACTTGGCAAACTCCTTGCAAACGTACAATTTTTTTTTACATTTTTCGAAGTTAGACAGAAAGGGCAGATTTTTGCCAGATTTGGGAACTTAGGCAAAATGTTCGCAGATCTCCTCTTGTGCAACAGGAATCCTGTTCCCAGGGAACTCAAAGTGTAATCCGTTCAACAATATGAGTAACAATAAGTTAATTTAGAATATCACAATATTAGTTTACATGGAGAGTATAATAGGAAGTATGAGTAACTGTGTGTTTAGTGTAACAGAGAAGGTACCTATGCCCTGAGTATACGTCATTTGGGAAATGAGTGTCTAGTTAAGACTTTTAGGTGGGAGAAGAGCAGAGTTCTAAAGTTATGGAAACATGGGGGGTGAAAACAAGTAGAGAATGATGGTCAAAATAGAGACAGCTCTGTGCAATAGAAAGATAATTGGATCAGCTAGAACTCAGATAAAGGGGAGAAAGCATGAGATAAGGAATTGAATGTGCTACAGTATGTTAATTAGAGGAAACCAAACACAGTGACAGTATTACAAGGTTTAGTCTTGGTGACTGTGGGCTTTTGAATAATTATATATTATAAATATGTTTAGGTTATTTTTAAGTAAAGCTTCCATTTTCACTCCCTGATGTTTGGTTTTACACTTGGGAAGCATACAATTTTATGATAATGTTATTGTGCTTTGAATCTGTAACTGTAGTTAGATTTTAAAGAGGCAATCCTTAGCTTACAAAATCATCCAACTGCAGGTGCAGTGACTTCACACAAATGGGAGTAGCTAATGAAATTTAAATCTCACCTAAGGCTACGGCCTCGCTGCATGCGCTTCACGTGTGTCTGCGAGGCAGGCGGCGTGTGCAGCCGAGTCCCCCAGTCTGCAGTGAGCTGCAGGGGTAAGACAGGAGGGGGCGGAACGGGGGAGTGATGGGGGCGCGGCCATGACATCACCCGGTCAGGTTCACCCTCACTGGCTGAACCGCCGGAGGGCGTGACCTAGCGCTCCATCGCGAGTACTGATCTCAATTTTCTTGAGAGCAGGCGTTTCTGTCAGCGCAGCGTGGCGGCCCCCCTCACAGCGGGCTCCACCCCATTGTGGGGCAGCTCTTGTCCCTGTAGTGTCCACCACAGCGGGCGCTGCAGTAGCCAGCGGGGACCTGGCCTAAGTTTTAAATATGTTTGCAAATTATATACAAATATTTCTATGTGTTCTATTTTTTGTACAAGGCAAGTCTCAGTTACAAATCGATCTCTAAACCCCAAAATGTAAAAACTAGGTCCTTAAACGAATATATATAAGAGGTCCTCTTGCTTGTGTATGAAATACGTGAATACCCAAAAGTGACAAGACTGACAACGCAAACCTGGTCACATGGAGAAGGTACATAGATGATATTATTTTCATATGGAAGGTGGCTGCATATGCGTATATGGCCAAAGCCGACAGCACATGCGTGAATGACCCACACTGATCGCGCATGCGCGGTTGACAAGAGCCGATTGTTAGAATACACCTAATGAAATTGCCAGCAGTGAAACACGTAGAGTGTGCCAGCATAGTCCCAAGTGAGAGAGAGAGAGATGCCGTCACTGTGGAAGCGAACATCCGGGCTTCCAACCTGGAAGTGTGGGAACTCTTCAGAGAGACGCAGCAATCATGAGGAGGAGGAGGCGGTGAGAGTGCTATCTTCCGACCAATATACACCTCCACTTTGTCACCTAAGCCTTTTTAACTTTGAGTGAGTGTTGAATTTTATTATTGATACCACATAAAGTATGGTTTTACTCTTGCCAGCCATCATGCACAAACGGCTCTTGACAGCAGTCATTCGCGATAGGCGTGGGCCATTCGCGCCGGCCGTTAAGAGCCCATTGCGCATGTGCTGGATTGGCTCTTGCTGGTCTCACATGCGCAATCAGCTCTTGCCAGCAGTGAATTCGCGTTCGGTGCAAAAAAACGGGACATTTTGAAACATTTTAAAAAGTCATCGGGACACAATCCCAAAAACCGGGACAATCCCAGAAAAAACAGGATGTCAGGTCAACCTACTTTATACTCATATGAGACCATGCCTCCGCCTGATAGCACACACCTCACTTGAGCCCTGAACATCAGATCTAGGACCTCACTCAGTCCGTCTCATGGTGCTGTCAGTGGTTGTTATGATTCACGATTCTTTATATACTCTCCTGATGCGGCATCCGACGTCACATACTAGGACACAGTGTCAGATTTCCCGTTAAGCTCAGGCCTAAGGCGGCAGGATTTGGTGGCAGCAAAAATGTCTGCCCCAATTTGCATTTGCCACACTCTCTGACCTATCAGACTTAATGGGAAGCGACTTATTTACCTGTGCCAGCCACATCCGTTCTGCGGCCCTGCTTCTCCTTCAAAATCGAGCATCAAATTACGTCGCGAACGTCACAACCGACGACACACTGCATCTCCTTGCCATGGCAACAAAAGTCAAATCACATTGCGTTACCACGGTAACGAGACGCCGTGCGACGTCAGGTTGGTGACGTCCGCGCCGTCTGTTGACGCTGGATTCTGAAGGAGAAGCAGCGTGGCAGGCACAGCCAAGTGCCTAAGGGCAGCGGATTTGTAAATCCGCCGCTGCTGGGACACTTAGATGCAGTCAAGCAAATGCAAATGCCTTAAGCCTGTATGTACCCGCGCAATCCCAAAACATCGCCTGATTACCCTGAACCAATAGGTATGTTAAATACAATAGTTTTTACTGTATAAAGTATGCTTTGAGGCTCCTTAGATTAGAGCAGGGGTGCACAAATTTCCCCCGCTGTACCCTCTGCCGGCTCTACCTCCCTGCTTGTCCCCCTTCCTTACCTTTGACGCAGCGACGAAGACAAGGTAAGGGAAGTTGCAGAGGCCTCACGCGATCCCCCGGCATTTAATTTAAATACCTTGGGGAAGAGTGCGGGTCCTCTGCAACCTCCGGGGCCCCCCAATGGGAAAGCTTGCACCCCCAGTTTGCACACCCCTGGATTAGAGAATAATTGGACAATAGCATTTACCTTTTGACAATCCATACTGCTTTTGAAACTTCAGCTTTGCAAAAAACTAAATGTAAAGCCCTGCTTTCCTTTCTGCTATACCAGCATTTTGCATTTGGGTACGAAGGAAACAATTTACAGCATATGTCTTTCAAGGATTATTATGTAGGACTCTTATAAATTGGGATGAATAATGCACTGTGACCAATAATGACAGATAAATTACAATATTAATTGATTTTCATCCCTGAGATGGATCTTGGCAATCTGGCAGATGCCATGTTTGCAGAATTGATAGCAAGCAGCTTTTCTCTGTCACATAAAATTCCGTCTTGCAAGGAGAGAGGTGTTGTAATGGCAATTGCCTGTATATCATTAACTGGGACATGGCAGTGACCAGCAATGACAAAACAGAATCTGCATTTTATTACCATAGTGTAAAGAAATATGATGCTGCACAAAAAAAAAATATAAACAATAAAAAATCTGAAAGCACATTATGTGGCTTGGAGTTATTGTTTAATTTGCCATGTATTTATTTATTGCCAGGCAATATTGAATCATTAAAGTTAACAAACTGTCAGTGCCTCCCATTTAATTATCTCGTATAACAATTAATTAGCCAAACATAAACCTATATGGATTAAACCAAACTAAAACTAATTACACAAAGCTGATGTTAAAATTTGAAATTAAAATGACACCATGATAAAACGATATGAGCAGTGTAATACAGTCTGCATCCCATTATTTTGTCTTTTCTAATAGTACATAGCCATGCTTGTTGTTGTTTTGATGCAGGAGATGCTTTGTGACCCACATTTAATATGCTCTGAGGCTGCTTCTCTATCTCAGCGAAGCCTCAGATTCATCTCGTCGTGGCTCAGAGGCTTCCTTACCATGGAGAAGCAATTTAGCAGCATATTAAATAAGAGCCTCTGTTGAATAAACGTCAAACTTTAGTAGACTGTATATCCTATGATAGTTTAATAACAAAGAACACTTTTTCAAAGGAGCAGTAAATCCTATAATGGTGCACTCTTATAGATAATGCCTCCATATATACAGTATTTGGTCCCAGTTGAACCGGCAAACTCCTTAAAATGTAACCTTTAAGGGGTTTGCAGGTTCAACGGTGAAAACAAATATATGGCAGGATTCTCTTTTAGAGTGAACCATTATAGGATTTCTTGCTCCTTAGTTCAGGACCCAGGAATATAGCAATGTCCACACCCTTCAACCCCCCCCCCCCCTCACACAGAAACTTTTTGGCAGTATGGCAAGCCCCCCCCCCCCCGCCCCGTGTCGCAGTATTGCAAGCCCCTCCACCCCCACCATTTCACACCTCACGAGCCCCCTCTATTTCCCCCATCTTCCCATGTATTTCTTCCCATCCATCTCACTCCCTCTTCCTCAATCACCCCCTCACTCTCCCCCTCCTCCCGCCTCACATGTATATTTCTCCCCTGCGTCTCACTCACCCCCTCTTTTCCTCACTCAAAAACCTCCCTCACCCCCTCTCCCCACCCCCCCACAAAATACATACCAAAAAAAACCACCTCCAATACATATTTAAAAAAATACCCCCACCGCTCAATACATCTTTAAAAATACCCCCACACCTCCCAATACATATAAAAAAACAAATACATGTAAAAAAAAACAATGCATATATAAAAAGCCCCAATACATATAAAAAAAAGCCACAATACATATAAAAATAAATAACTAAAAAACCCAATGCATATAAAAAAAACCAATGCATATAAAAAAAAACAATGCATATAAAAAAAAACCTCAATATATATACAATATACACTTACTTTGTGGATGGTTTCGGGGCCCAGTGTTTGCTGGGGGCCTGGCCGGCTGGCACTGCAAGTTGGGCCAACCTCTGGCCAGGCCCGGCTGCTGGTCGCGGCCGGGATCTGGCTCTCCATCAGCTGCCTGCAGGTTTCTCCCCCACTCTGTGTCCCACGCCGAGCTTCGGACGTCAACACGTGCCGGGCCCCCCATGCCAGTGCACGCCGGAAGCTAGGCCAAGCTTACTTCTGGCGCATTGACGTCAGAGGCCCGTCACACGCCCCCAGCGTTGGAAGCTCGGCGGGGGATAGACAGAGGAAGAGGCCTGCAGGCAGCTGATGGACAGCTGGAGCCCGGCCAGGACCGGCAGCCGGGCCTGGCTAGTGATCGGGCCCAACTTGCAGCACCGACCGGGCCCCAGCAGCCTCCGGGCCGGGGACACCTGTACCCTCTGACCCCCCCACCTCCCCTGTCGGTGGCCCTGCCTTACTTAGTTAAAGGTTACGTTTTAAGTGGTTTGCAGGTTCAATTATTGCATTTATTGCTCCTTTGAAAAAGTGTTCTTTTCTTAGATTTAAATACAAGATAGCAACGTATCAGAGAAAATCCATTGCAGCCATAGTTTCGTTTGGGGTAGAACAAGGCCTCCTATTGTTTGGTACAAGTGCATTGTTTAGTAGCAATCAAGAGAATGATGCAAAGTAATATACGCAACAGCATATTAAATGAATTACACATTAGTGTAGGATGTAGTGCTAAGGTATTTTCAGTACACAAGCTTGTATTAAACCTTTACTAATTTGCATTCAATGTTATCCAATGAATATTTCTTTATTCCCAGATGTCTTTGTTTACCCTCCTGTAACTGTTTAGTAATAATGTAGCTGTTTTGATTAGAGAACCAGAAATGTGCTGGCAATATTCCACCGCAAAGGTGGCAGCATGAATGCTTTTGAAGTGCAACTTTGTAATAAAATATAAGATATTATTGCCTTAAGCGTACAAAAAAATGAAAGTATAGAATCATAGTTACTTGAATAATCAGTACAATACTTGTGTTTATTGTTACATAGAGTTCAACTTACAGTATGCTAAATTTAGACAACAGATACTTCATCCTTTATCTGCATTTGCAGTATATTGATCCAAAGGAAGGCAAACAAAAAACCCCAGTGACATATCATCCAATGATATCTCATAGGGGAGAAAGTACATTCCTTCCTGAATCCATATATTGGCAATAAGATTATTCCCTGGATCACCATTCTTCCCATGTTTACTTATTTGGTATATGCCTGTATACCTTTCCTTTCTAAAAAGATGTCCAACCTTTTTGAACAAATCTATTGTATCTGCCATCACAGTCTCCATGGGTAATGAATTTCACATTTAACTGCCCTTACTGTAAAGAATAGAATAGGGTGTTTCAGCGCAAACATATTTAAGGTGTGAAATATTTAAACATATATAAGTGAATAAATTATAAATTAATACAACCCGTAAGGAATGAGGTGCTGCTCCAGATAGACTTCTCCACTGGATCAGGCAACACAAACTTTAAACAGAACAGGAGCAGTGAAACAAAAGTGGCATGTGAAAAAAAGAAATAACACAAAATAGTGCAGCACAGTTTATCAGATTAGCAGCATACAGTAGGTATGAATAGTTCACCCGCTCAACCGTCTTTTGTGTGGGGAACACAGTCTCAGTCTCTGACCTGTGCTAGTCACGTCCTTGCTAATTAATTACTGAGGAGATTGTCCAGCTAGAGCCTTCATTCCTTGTACATGACCAGGCACTGAGACTGTGTGTGGATCCCACACTATAGACGGTGGAGCGGGGGAAATATTCATACCTATGCTGCTGGAGCCTGTGAGCTCAGGACACTTTTAATCTGTGCACAGATTTTATTTATTCTCTTGCATAAAGTATTTTCTTGCATTAGTTCCTCAATAATTTGGGCCATGTCTTTTAGCACATCCAAAAACTTGTTTCCCTTAGTTGCAATGCTAATCTCATTGCTCCAGTCTATGTCCGGATAATTAATATCATCCATTATGAAAACATGACCTAGTTTTGCTGCCTTCTCCATTTGCAAAAGCTTCCTCAATCTCACAGATATTTGATTGCTTATAGCATAACCCTACAAACATTTACCTCCACTGCTTATTTCTATTCACAAAGTCTCTACATTGTCATCAATCCTTTCATAAGCATTTTCCCTTATCGGTTTTAAATCTGATTTAACATTTAAACATATTCCACCACCTTTTCTATTTGTTCGATCCCTCCGAAAAAGGGAATGCAGCCTGGCTAGTCCAGCCTGCCTCTTTGCCTCCTGTCATGTAAGTTCCTGGTAGTTACAGGCTGTGTCAGGCTGTCCTAGATGGCATTGACCACCACTCATGCTCACTCTCTGAGTGACAGATGAGGTGGTGCCACAAGGTTCTGTGTACAGCCAATCATGGTACAGACCTTGTGCCTGCCCCTTTTGGAGTCTCAGAGAGGAAATTCCAAATTATAGTTAGTCCAGGTTTCTCCCTCCTAGGGGTAAGACATGTGAGTTCTGCTCCCACCCTCTGGGTTGAGGAGGCAGAATGATCAGAGGCCTCCATGCCAAGAAAGCGAAGCACCATCCAGAGTCTATTGGGCAGGGGTGTGAAAGAAGTCTATTTTGGTGGGGACTGTCTCTGGGAATTCTGGAACCCACTGAAGCTGGAGTCGATGACACCATGAGCGAAGTCTGAATTCACCAAAAGCCTGTCCTGTTGCCCACACCATCGTGGACCACTCAGCTCTCCTGGACCCTCACAGGTATGACCGCACCACAACAGCAGTAACCAGTAGCAATATCTTCCAGAGATGGGGGGAACAAGTGTTACAGGAACAACCCGCTAAATTAACTACCCAGTCACAAATTTCATCCCACCATGTCTCAGTAATGCCTATAATATCATATTGCTGCCTTCTAGTTATTAGTTCAAGCTCGCCTATTTTATCTGTAAGGCTATTTGCATTAGCAAGCATGCACTTAAGGTTTTTGCCAGTTTGTATATAATCGTATCATTAAAGATAGCTGAGAACACTCCACAAGTCAATAAAATGAGCATGTCCATTACTTGATGTAGTGCCAGCATTGTACAGAATTTGATTTAAAATGTGTATGTACACAAATAATACTTGCAATAATAAACCAGTGGAGCAGAGGTGCCATTATATATGGAACAGAACCTGAGCACAATTGCATGCATTTCATGTAGTACCCGGATTTCCAAACCTATCTATAGGTGTCTTGGCAATGTTCAAATTATGGCCGAGTCCCCGTTAGCTACACACCTGCTTGTATTGTATTGTATGTCTTTATTTATATAGCGCCATTAATGTACACAGCGCTACACAGTAGTAATACACGTGGTAATCAAATAAATAACAGATAATATAAATAACAGATCATGGGAATAAGTGCTTTAGACATAAAAGTAACATTAAGGAAGAGGAGTCCCTGCCCCGAGGAGCTTACAGTCTAATTGGTAGGTATGGAGAACGTACAGAGACAGTAGGAGGGAGTTCTGGTAAGTGCGTCTGCAGGAGGCCAAGCTTTATGTATCATGTGTTCATAATATCCACAGTGCTATTCATATGCTTCTTTAAGCAAGTGTGTCTTAAGTTGGGTCTTAAAGGTGGATAGAGACGGTGCTAGACGGGTACTGAGGGGAAGGGCATTCCAGAGGTGTGGGTCAGTCAGTGAAAAAGGTTTAAGGCGGGAGAGGGCTTTAGATACAAAGGGGGTAGAAAGAAGACATCCTTGAGAAGAACGGAAGAGTCTGGATGGTGCATAATGAGAAATTAGGGCTGAGCTGTGTTTGCCTTAATTATTGGAAAATTCATAAACACTGTTGAGCAATAAAACATACTCTCTAGTAAATGGATTCAACAATGTAGAAAAAACAAACACAGCACTACAGTACCACTGTGCAATGAAACTTCAAAATGTGCAGAAGAAAATATATGTTATAAGCACAGTGCTGTACTGTATGTGGATTGCTTATCAATACAGCTCTGTGATACCAATTAATCACATAATTATACATAATTCCTACTCCGAGTCCCAGAATATATATTCATATACTGTACAGTACGCAGTCAATTCTGCTGGCACACTTCTACTATTTGTATAGTAGGCCTAAAGATTAGGAAACCATGCTTTCATCTGAATCACAGAACAAGCACTGGAATGAAAATGTAGACTAAGCCTCAGCTGCAACTTTTAGTTTTCTTTTTGAATAATTGTTTTTTACATACTACATAACTTTATTGCCTAAAACATTTTACATACTTACTGGGAATAACACTCTTAGGCAAGTTGTGATAAGTCCCTCTTAATAAGGTTTGATTATTCTGGACTCCAGCCACCAAATATATATGCAAAACATAGATTACTTAGTATTGTAGTATTGCTTGTGCATCTACAGCTATTTATTTCAGAAGTTGGTTTTGTGATATTATTGCATTCCCTGAGATTTATTCTCTAAGCGTTAGGTATATAGATGATGTCTGGAAATACGGTTTATATTGGTCATGGCCCCACTATCAGATGCTGAGGTGCTATTCTCTTAAAGTGAATAATTAAGCGAAGCAAGACGTTTTTAGTTCATAGTTGTCAAATTTGAATTGATATGTAATGGATTATGCAACACAACTGTACACTGCAAAAAGTTTTATGCGGATGCCAAAGAGTGACAGCCGAGCTTCACACCTATTCCTACTGTCGCTTCTGTGATAAGCATGTTTCTAAACAGGATGATAAAGTGATCTTTTTAGTGTCATTATGAGACAAATTATTAAAAGATAAGTAGTTTCTTTCCAGGTATACTCTCTTGAATGATGGACTCTTGTTATGCTATTATTCTGGTTATACCAGTAGATATCATTATTTCCTCTTTCACGACATTAAAATAATTACCCAACTGGACTGCAGGTTCACTGCACAATAAGTAATTAGTGTAAGTAATGATATCCATTAAAAAAAATATATGGGGTAAATCTTCCAAACTGCGCTTAATAAGGGCAAATAATGTTACCTTACCTAATTAGGTAACAGACCTTATTTTCCTCCTTATTAACGAGTATCCCCAAAGCTAATGATATGCAAAAGTAAGGTCCATTAGCAAAATGACCAAGGTTTTGTTACCTGGTTTAAGGGAGATTGCCCTAGTCTAAAAAAAAATACACTGCTTATGCAGGGGCTAAATATGGTTACGTTATTCGCATAACTTTAACAGTAACAGCGGTCTGAGGATCTCCATTACTAGTAAAGTGCTTATTACCACATGATCTGCATATGCCTAAGGTCCATGAAAATGTAAGGTTCCCTTAATTTTAAGGAAAATTGCTGAACAACGTAGTGTTAAGCAGCATTGGGGGGCGTTGTGGATATGGTTACGTTAAAATGAGATAACGTAACATTAAAGAATGAGTGCTCTTCTGAGGATCTGCCCATAAGAATTTGACTGCCTAAGTAACAGACATGGAAAGAGGAAGAATACACTACCATGCGGAAATTCCATTTAACCTCAGTGGGAGTTTCAGTTCAGTAACACCCCAGTGTGCATTGTCACAGATTCATGAATCGCCCTCGTAGTATTTTACAGTTTAGGGCACATGTACCATACCATAAGTAGATTGAAATAAAGGAATAGGAATTCATACTAAAGCAAATGTATTAGGGGTGTTTTGGCAACTGGCAACTTTGTCAAGAAACAAAAAAAAATACATAATATGAAGAAACAGACAAAAGAAAGCTTTGTAGCTTTGCTTTCCTCTGGCTGAAAGATCCTGACTGTACAATAAAGTTTCTAACTTTGTATGATAAAACAAGAAGCACATATTTTTCCACCCTTTTTCATAGGCAATAATGGTGTATGAAGAACTTGTTACCATGGCTCCTAGTTCATTCTTTGAACGTAGATAAAAGGATGATTTTTGGAAGTGTGGAACTTCTTACCAACTAAAATGTTATTTCTAATAGGTTGCCTTTGAAGTAGCCTATAAAATGTTTTTTTTTCTTATTTTTTTATTCAAGATGTCAGTGTTGTTATATTGACAATCTGTGAAATGCAGAAAAAAAAGCTACCTGTGCTGAAGCTGGGATATCCTAAAAATCTGACCTGTTGGGGGGTCTTGAGGACTGGAATTAAGCACCCCTGTTCTAGCACATAAAGGTGCCGTATGTGGTACCACTGCTTAGTGAATCTGAGCCTTAGTGCAAAATAGTGTCCCAGATCCTCCTGAGCTCTGTAATCTTAAAGGAAATGCTGTTATTGGGTATTGTCATGTGGTTGTTATACTAATGTACCTGTGCAACACAGTCCCATCCCCCTCCCCCCCCTCTCGGGAAGATTGAACTACTGGTTGCTGCTGTTTGTGGTGTAGTCATACCTGTGAGGGTCCAGGAGAGCTGAGTGGTCCACGATGGTGTGGGGAACAGGACAGTCTTTTGGTGATCTTTAGTCTTCACTCAATGGTGTCAGCACCTCCAGTTGTGGTGGGCTCCAGGATTTCCAGAGACAGTCCCCACCAGAACAGACTTCTTTCACACTCCTGCCTAATAGACTGTAGACTCAGGCAAGGGTATATAAAACAAAGGGCTTTATTTGAGCAGTCACTGCAGATGGAATACAGCGAATGCAGATGGATGTAAGATGGTCCACGGCCTCTGCATGATGCTGGGCTCTCTGATAGTCTTGAGGCCTCTGATCTCTCTTTTACCAGCCAGCCCAGGAGGGACTGACTGGCATGCCTCACTCTGAGCCGGGAGGAGCAACACACACCTCCTCTCCCTAGGAGGGGTGGAATAGAGCTCCTTATAATTTGGCACTTCCTCTCTGAGACTCCAGAAGAGGAGGGCACATGGTCTGCACCATCATTGGCTGTACACACACCCTGAGTCACCACCACTTCGGTCACTCAGAGTCAGCATGATGGGGGTCAATGCCCCTAGGATAGCCTGCCACAGCCTGTAGATATCAGGACTTACGTGATAGGAGGCAGAGAGGCAGTCTGGACACGCCATGGCTACACCTGTAATCTCGCACAACCTCAGTAATAACCAGTTTTAAACCATGGTGTTTTATATAATTGTTTTAACAATTTTACTATGCAGATCCCATCAAACTATTAGTATTATTAAATATTAAATAATCCCCAAACATGCACATGCACATGCACTATGGCACAGAGTCTCGGTAGTACTGTAGATCATGTTAGGATGAAACTGGCAAAAGTAGAACCTAGGTAGCAAAACTGCAACAACAACAAAACTGAACAAGGGTTTTTTTTTATTTTACCAAATCAAAGTATTATATAGATGCCTTCATTTACATACAGTGAGTTTGCACACATATTTATCTTTATTTGGAAACGTGGTTAAAATTGAATATACTGAATGTTAAATATAAACGATTATAGCAAAAAAAAGAAAGCCCTAAAGGAACGGTGAGTACAATATCTGTCTGTCTCTAGTGAGCTACAGGGAATATAGAATAACAACAATTTACAAAATCACACGATAACGGATTTTATTAAAACTTTTGAAATAAAGTAAAGTTTGTACTTCTAAAATGTCAATGATGTATTATGTTCGCTTGAGCCTATAACAATGTTTAAAGAGAAAATTATATATAATTTAGAATCACACATTAGAACAGCTCCAGTGGTACTGATTATAGGCTGAGTTCTGATGAATGCTTGACTAGGTTTCACCACAAATCGCGCTATCCATAAAAAATAGAATTATAAAAATGTAATTCAGATTGGAATCAGCATGATATTTCTTATTAGTAATTTTGAAATTGCTATTAAATAAATCAACCACTGGTGCCAATATTTTCTTTTTACCTGAATTTGTGTATGCAACCCAGCCTTGTGATGTGTAATACAATAATATGGTAATTCCGAAATCTGTTCGTTTTATAATAAAACGTTTATGATTAAAGTATAACATGGTCAGCAATGTTCTTTTTAGAGAGCAGTGGTTTCCTCCTGGCTATCCTTTCATGAACACCTTTCTTGTGCAGTATTTTCTGATAGTTGAGTCATGAACACTCACATTAGCCAAGGCGAGAGTGGCCTGCAGATCCTTGGATGTTACTCTGGGGTTCTTTGTGACTTCCTGGTTGATTTGCTAGTTTGTTGTTGGAAAGATTTTTGTATGACAACCTCTCTTGGGTAAAGTGATTGTGGTCTTGAACTTTCTCCATTTGTCTGACAGGGATTGGTGGAGCTCCAAATCCTTAGAAATTGAGTTTGTAACCCTTTTAGACTGAAGAGCATCAATAATTGCTTTTCTGAGAGATTTATTTTGATTGTGGCATTACTTGTTCCCACACACCTGTATGGTGAAGACCAAACTCACAAGGTTGCTGATCCTTATACAGGGTTGGGCCTCCCAAACTCACACCTGATGAAGATCTACCAAATTATTTAAACACCCGATTCTAATTATCCCCTTTAATTTTGTTGATAAAAGCAGGTTTTCACTTACTTTTGCACATACCCTGACTCTTAATTACTTATTGTTTGTTTAATTCATACATCATTTTGTTTCAAAAGACATGGCATTGGTCATTATAAACCCTATTGGATATGTAAGAAAAGACTGGTTTTGATTCAAGAAGGTTATCATGGAAAAACTGTGGAATTTCCGTAATTATCCTTGGGGTTTGCAAACTTTTTCTTGCCACTGTACATCATTAGGAAGATATTCTAGTAGCTGCGAGTTGTGCAAATCCTTGCGGAAAGAGTCCTTTCGATCGGATTTGAATGGGTAATGCCTGTATGCCCACAGACCTGGCCAGTCCCCAGTACTGAGGTTGGTAAGGGTATAACACGCACCCAGAGCAGTGAGGGCGTGTCCGGAGTGTGGTAAGTTGCGTTGCCGGGCCTGGTGAGAAAAGGGTTAACCATATACTTGCAGAGTCCGGGGTGCCAGAAGTCAGAGGGTTAATGTCCAAGAGCCAAGGGTCCGGGGCAGGAGAGAGCAGCGTGGTGATGTCCAAAGCAGAGTCCATGGGTAGAGAGGTACACGTAGTAAAGCTGAGCCGAGATCAAATCAAAGGAATCCAAACAGAGGCAGGTACAGGAACAGGGAGCTGGAACAGAGAGCTAAGCAAAGTTACTGCACACAGGAGCCACAGAGAAGCTATGCTGAGCGACGATGGAGAGGGCAGACTGAGGTAATAAAGGTGGAAGGACCAATGGTAGCAAGGGGAGGAGCGGAGGCCTGTCTGAGTGAATGCAGGGATAGGTCCAAGAGGGAGGCAGGGGTGTGATAGCTATTAATGGCCTGCAGCCGATGAGGGGCGGCACCAGGAGCACGGGAGGGCAGGTAAGAGGATCGGGTGCGCGTGCCTTCTGTAAGGCTGCCGTGCGCGCGCCCCGATCGCGTGCATGCAAATGCGGCGTGCGCCGCGGAGGAACGGCTCGGCGTGGAGGAGGTAAGCTGCTGAGAGAGCGGAGAAGCATAGCAGGAGGCTGCCGTGGAGCTAGAGGTGACTGGGACACGCTCAGAGGCGCGTGTCCTCTGATCCGTTACAGTACCCCCCTTGAGGATTGGACTCCGGACGATCCTCTCAAGGCTTGTGAGGAAATTTCCGATGAAATTGTTTGAGAATGGCTGGAGCATGGATGTGATGACAAGGTACCCATGAGCATTCCTCTGGGTCATATCCCTTCCAATGAACGAGGAATTAGAGTCTGCCCCTGGACCAACGTGAATCAAGAATGGACTGAACTGCGTTTTCCTGTTGTCCTTGTATTGTGACGGGATTAGGTCTCCGAGGGCGGTCCGGAAAGTGTACATTTTGGACAAAAGGTTTCAGGAGGGATACGTGAAACACAGGGGGTATTTTCATTGTGGGAGGAAGTGAAAGACAGTATTCTACCGTATTGATCCATTCGGGAACCTTGAAAGGACCCAAAAATCTAGGAGCCAGCTTCTGGGAAGGAGTTTTGAGTTTGATATTTCTTGAGGAAAGCCACACTCTGTCTCCAGGTTGGTATACTGGCCCCACCTGACGTCGCCGATCTGCTTACATCTTTTGTCTTTGAATGGACCCTTGTAAGGCTCTTTGAATTTTCTTCCAGGAATTCTGTAGATTGGAAACATGAGTATCCGCTGCAGGAACACCAGAGGGGAGGGAGGAGAGGGGAAGACTTCTGGTATAGTACCCATAATTAATGAAAAAAGTTGACTCTTGCTTGGACTCATTCTTCAGTGAATTAATAGCGAACTCCGCCCAGGGTAATAGGTCCACCCAATTGCCTTGAGATTCTGATACAAAGCATCTGAGATACTGCTCCAAGGTTTGATTAATTCTTTCTGTCTGGCCATTGGTTTGCGGATGGTAACCCGAGGAGAAGAGAAGGGAGATGCCAAGTCTTTGTGAGAACGCTCGCCAAAAGATAAAATTGAGTACCTCTGTCACAAACAATGGAAAGTGGTACGCCGTGTAACCTGAAGATTTCTTTAGAAAAAATGTCAGCCAGGGTAGCTGAATTAGGAAGACCCTTGAGGGGTATGAAGTGTGTGTGCTTTGAAAACCTGTCCACTACCATGAGGATCGTATTCATGCCGTGAGAATTAGGTAGTTCCACAATAAAGTCCATAGAAATATGCTTCCAAGGCGCTCTGGAATAGGAAGAGGCAGGAGAAGACCAGAAGGTTTGTGTCGGGCGGACTTGCTCTGAGCACAGACTAGGCAAGCTCTGGTGAAAACACAAATGTCCTTGTTCATTTTTGGCCACCAAAATGTCCGTTTAATAAGGTCCACAGTTCTCTTGAAGCCTGGATGCCCCGCAGACCTTGAAGAATGCCCCCACTCAAGGATCTTGTGGCAAAAACGTGGAGCAGCGTTCAGACGACCTTCTGGCACCTTAAATCTCCTAGGAATTTGAGCCTGAGCTTTATTGATTTCATCCAGGATATCAAAATTATTGGCAGAAATGATATGTTTAGCGAGAAGGATCGTCTCAGAAGATTTGTTAGATCCTTCCTCCATAGAGAATTGGAGAGAAAGAGCATCGGCCTTGATATTCTTGGTACCGGGGATATAAGAGATCGTGTAATTAAAACGAGAGAAAAACAATGCCCAACGTGCTTGGCGGGATCCTAGACGACGAGCCCCCTCGATATATATAATAGTTTTTGTGATCGGTGAGAATGGCTACTGGCTCTTTGGTACCCTCGAAGATGTCTCCATTCCTGCAGAGCTAATTTGATTGCCAAAAGTTCACGGTTCCCGACATCATAATTTCTCTTGGCAGAAGAGAATTTCGTGGAAAAGAATCCACAGGGGTAGAGTTTTTCTAGAGGAGAGGATCTTTGTGAGAGTACTGCCCCGGCTCCCACATCAGAAGCATCTACTTCCAGGGTGAAGGGAAGAGCTGTATCCGGATGCCGAAGGATGGGAGCGGAGACGAAAGCCTTTTTGAGAAACTCGAAGGCTTTGATGGCTTCGGGAGACCATGCTGTGGGATCGGCACCCTTCTTGGTCAAAGCCGTAATGGCACGCTGTGGCACGCTCTTCCCCGGCCATTCTACTGTGCCACTCCTGCTCCGCTCACATGGTCCTCGGTTCTCTGCGACTGTCACCGTCCACCATCTTTCTCCTCTGCTGCCCTGCTCCACTCCCGTGGTCCTCAGTCCGCCTCTTCTGCCGCAGCCGCCCACCCTACTCGCCAGCTGATAATATCAACTCACCGCGTTCAAGCTTATTTGTCTAACCCAGTATATATGTGTGTATATATATATAGCACAATGTGGGGTAAGGACATGAACAAAGCGTGAAAGTTGGTGAGGAAGAATCTGATGGTGATGCTTGATTTATCCTCTCACTTTTATCTCTCTCTCTCTCTCTCTCTCTCTCTCTCTCTCTCTCTCTCTCTCTTTTTCCTCCCTCTCTTGCCATCCTTCTCTCTTTACTCCCCCTTCTTTGTCCTGCCACCACCCATCCCTTTCTCCCTCAATCTCGCGCTCTCCTCTGAGACTTTCATGTTGGACCCTCCCAACCCACACCTCACCACCCTTGTTGCTGTGTTCCAACTGAGCCCAAGCTAAATAAAAAAATACAGTTTTCTCTCAGATTCAACTCCTATTCAGGAAGGAAGGGTCAATCCGTGGTTCCAAATAACCAAACTCAGGAGTTTGGGGGTTTCTGCTCTTACCAAACTCACCCATATTTGGTTGTAGAACTAGTCTCTTGTTGCTTCAAATGATCTTTTCTTTAAATTACTATATGTTTCCTAAATATTTTCTGATTGCTCATTGTGAAATATTCAATTAGCTTTCTATTTTGGAAACATTTTGAGTAAAAGTAATACTTCCAGTGACTCATAAATTCATTTGTAACTGACCAATGAAGCTTTGGAATTTCAGCTAATTTTTAACAGTATGATCTGCTAACTAAAAGTTGCATTGATTTCAAAGTCCTTGTTGTTATGTTCTTTAGTTTGAGGGGAAGATTTACTAAAAAGATGGAACAGGTCCCTATCCTATTGTGATGGTGAAGAGGTAACCAGGCCATCAATAAAGTTATTATGCCCGTCTGGTTTCCTCTGAACCATATTTGTGGGTTTAGAGTGTCAGCTCTTGGACACATTGGTTGTAAATGGATGCTCTTTTAATTTTTATTTGGCCCACCAGACTGTCCGGGACCTGTCATTGTGGCGGGCATTGAGGGTTCATTCAGATTTCCAGGTAACCCTGTGCGTCATACCAGCTTGTCTTTGATTAGCTGCAGAGATTTTTCTCAAACTCCTGATACAATGGGGGTGGCAGTAATCTGTCGTGAAAGACAAAGGTATTATAACCCCTTGCAGCCCTGAGATAGTTAGTTCTCCAAAGTTCTCAAAGTGTTCTCTAGAGATTCCAGTTGTAAGTTTCCAGCAAGAAAAGGGCTGCTTCAGCGAAAAGCTGGCTGAAATATTTTCTGTTCTATTTTGCAACTGTTATCAGGAATAGGATTCCCTGCAGCTAGGAGAGTCTAGGTTGTTACCCCAATTCCCAAGTAAGTGTGTCTTTTTGTTGTATTTTGTGTAACATTGTGTGTTTACCTATTCCTGTGAATAAATTTGCAATTTAATTCATTAACACGCTTTGCTCAATGCATGATCCTGGTAAAAAAGGTGTAAATTGCCTGGACTCCCGTGACACTTATTACATTTTATATATATAACGGTTACGCGACTATATATATATATATATATATATATATATATATATATATATATACACAGTATATACATACACACACAAAATGTGCAAGATGTCTCATAGCAGGTGTTAGATACAGCTTCACAAGATGTGTTTGAGAAGATGTTTAATGACATGATGTTATCATGCTTTTTATACTTTTTATATGATATGGGCTCATTAAGGAAGGTTTTATATGCATGCTTTATTTACTAAATGTAATATATGTTTACATTATGTATTTCCATTTCTACGGACCCTTTCTTTAGTAAATCAGAACTTAAAATTAGTCATAGGGGACATTTTTAGTCATTTTGAGTTACTTAACAACCTTCAGTTTATGTTACAATAGTTGCTACAAGATGACTTCTTCATATTGTGCAGGCAGAGAGACAAAAACTTCCAGAGAAATGGTTTTCTGGAAGTCATCAGGGAAAAGTGCTGTCAATGTAGTGGTGCATACTAAATGTATGCAGTCAAGGTAACAGATTAAATAAGGATTTAAACTTATTGTAACATATGGAAGCAGCCATAAGACATGCTATGATGAAGTCAACACCAGTGACGAAACGCATCCGTACATTACGTTGTGCGTAGTGACGTCACTCCAGTCCGCATGCACGCTATCATGGAAGCACAGACATGAGTGTAACTGGCACTTGCAGGCGATTCATGAACATTTTACCAACGGGGGAAGGCAGGGAGCTCCCTGAGTACAGCACCGCTGGAGTCCGGTGCTTGAGGAGTTGCTCAGGACCGTATTTACTACTCTCTACGGTTGAGCTCCCAGGTGCCTCCCAGTATTGTGGCATTGGTATTGTGCATGCCTCTCTGCTTCCACCACACATCAGACTGGTGATTATTCTTCTGCTGGCAAACGGACTGCTGTATACCCTGATAGTGATGTCACAACGATTGAGATTTTATCTCACAAATGCTGGTTATATATGTCCTCTTGTGAGTGCAAGTCCAAGAGACCTTCTTTTGTATTTTTTATACATTAAATAATTTCCGATACAGTATCACGCTATGGAGCATGCGCTTCTTTTTCTCTTTTTTTTCTTAAATGTAACATCTGTTTACATTATGTATTTCCATGTCTATGGACCCTTTCTTTAGTAAATCAGAACTTAAACTTAGTCATAGGGGACATTTTTAGTCATTTTGAGCTACTTAACAACCTTCAGTTTAGGTTACAATTGTTGCTACAGGATGATTTCTTCATATTGTGCAGGCAGAGAGACAAAAACTTCCAGAGAAATGGTTTTCTGGAAGCCATCTGGGAAACATGTGCTGTCAATGTAGTGGTGCATACTAAATGTATGCAGTCATGGTAACAGATGAATTAAGGACTTAAACTTATTGTAACGTATGCAAGCAGCCATAAGACATGTCTTATGGCATACTATAGATATAGCATGTCATATGGATGCTTGCATACGTTACAATAAGTTTAAGTCCTTATTTAACCTGTTTCAATGACTACATACATTTAGTTAAAGGTCTTCCAAGATATATTCAGTGAAGTTAATCTATCTCTATTTATATAAATAAGAAGCAAGTTATGGCTATATATGTATTAAAAATGTTAGCAAACTTAAATAGTCCCATAAGTACCTTCCAATGACCTACATATTGCTGTCACCGAAGAACTGCAGTTGTACTTTTTATAGAGATTTGGCAAATCTGCAGTATTTTTTTTCCTTTTTAATGATGAGGCAGATTGCTACAGGCTCTGCACAATATTTATCTAAGAAAAGCCGGGGATATGTAGAGGCATTATTTAAAAAAAAAATATGAAGTGGGGTTCAATAGAGCATATAGATTGCATAACTTAAACACATTTTATGTTGTTACGCAGATTGCCATTTAGAACTGCACCATGTAGGACTTTGTATGACAATAATAGTAATAATAATAATAATATTGTACATTAGCATCCTCCTGTACCTTTGTTTCTGCAGATTGCCTTTTCTCCTTGTTTTATGTTAGCCTTCAGAGCTCTCTTTCCGGCTCTGTACACCACTCTGTACACCACTCCCTACCTTTGCTATGCCGCTTTGTATATTTATCCGACTTTCCCTCTCTTGTGCTCTATTCACTCTTCTTCTACTCTATACTATTTCCTGGTCATGAAAACCAACGTTGAAAGATAATCCATGATTAGGACGCACATCCCCATCTTGCAATAAGCCATATTTTTGTTACAATTAACATTTTTAAAACTGTGTTGAGATCAAGTTTGAAATTTTGGATACAAAACATGTGTTAATATAAAATAAAACAAATTACACTGACAATAATATGTGGCCACGAGGTCCTTAAGCAAATTGCTTTGTATAAAGAAGTTTTTGAGTTTGGTGATAAACAGTACATACCAGGATTTGGAAGAGGATCGTCTTCCATTTCCTCACTATTAGTTCTCAGTCAGTGGGATACTTTTTTGTATCACAATGTGATGACACAGTTTAGTATTGAATTGAAGTGACTCCAAGAATGAAAGGCAGACCTCAGTAGTACAGTAGTACAGTTGTTTATACAATCCACTTGTTTTCCTTCCTACTTCAGAGGGCATCATTCTACAGTACATAACTTACACATGCCTCGAGCTGGACCCCTCTCCCATTCCCAATAAACACACTCCATTTATTTACCTCAATTAATTAGATTTGTTTTTTTGGGGAAAGGGGGAATTGCGTAGAACTTGTCCTTAAACAAATTCATAGAGACATTCATTTATTCAGAGTTTAATACATAGAAGGGTTATTCAGTAAACTGCAATGGTATTGATCAAGTCTTTATCACATTGAATATCCCATTGACTTCAATAAGCGTTTCTGTGGCACTGACATGATTGGCACTATTGCAGTTTAGTGAACAACCACATAGCCTCTGACAGGGTTAAAGTTGGTCAGAAAGTAAGAGAAATCCACCCCTCTACAGGAGTAGAAAAAAGCTTGAAAATATTAAGGAGAGCATCTGTATGCATCATACAGGCTGCCCCAGTTTCTCCAAGCCTGGAAGTCTAGTTTGATTTTAACATATTTTTTATGCTGTATTCTCAACAGGGGAAACAGAGCTACAAATTCCCAGAAGGCATTGAGAAAAAAAATTAATAATAAGCAGGATTCTGTTCATTGATAGCCTAAACAAGTCATGTTACTTCCAGCCTTATGAAGGTAATTCTAATGCTGCACCGATTCTCACAATGTGTGACAAAGGGTCCACTATACAAGGATCAAGAAAAATTACAAGAACTTTAAAGCTTTCCTTCACATTATCTTGTTTGTGAAAAGTCGCACGGGGCTCAAGTTACTAGAAATGGTCAAAGTATTTGCAAACATTCGAATTCGAGAGAAAGACCCACATTTCCAAACCCATATTTCAGGGTCTGGGTGAATCAAACATTTAGGACAAATATGCGAATATTGTCCGCTGATGGGATGGCATACATTTGCACAATTTTTTTTAATCAAAATTTGGCTAGCGAGTATTCCTTGGCGAATCGAATATTAGCAAAATTAGACTAAATAATTACAGGTTGAATTTCGATACATTTGCCCATCTTTTGTCATAAAAACAAGGAATAAGCATCTGAGATATAAATTGCGTAAGAAATATGGTGATGGAGAGATAAGCAAAAAGATTCAGGGCATAACAGTAGCTGAACCTATACTCAGTTCTTTTTACACGGCGAAAAGGAAGATATACTATAGATTTTAGGGAGTACAACTTTTATATAACTACCAAGCACAGAGCAGATTTTCATTCATAGAGATATGCGTTTCCAAAGAAGTTTTAAGGAATGACAATTGCAGACCCTAGGATAGGGGAAAAAATGTATAAATCAATTGCTACAGGGAAAAACAATTATTTATTGAGATAAATGTCATACAGTAGCATAACAGTTGCTTGTATTTAACTTATGAACATTTAATAGCATTCTAGGGAGCAATACATATTTGAACTATGAAGTAAAGTAGGCAGGTAAAATATATAAACAACAGTAAGAAATATGGTGATGGGGAGACAAGCATAAAGATTCAGGGCATAACAGTAGCTGCACCTATACTCAGTTCTTTTACATGGAGAAAGGGAAGATATACTATAGATTTTAATACACCTATATTTAACCAGATTTGATTGAATATTAACCGACAAGACATATTTTAGGAAAGTATGTGTCTGAAGAACAGACCAAAACAGTTATGAAAGCCAATAATCCATACAAAAGCTCTATATAATTCACGCATTCGTTTTCTACAAAGTATGACAGTCTGCAAAATGTTGAATGGCACATTTGTGATGTATTGCTAAATTAAATTACCAATAGATAAACATGCAACCAAATAAATCAGGCATTAATCTAGGCATCACTCTCTTCTATAAAGAGTATTTGAATGAATATCCAAACACTTGAACTTTTTGTTGAAGAATCCCAGACTTGCCTATGAATGTACTGTACACATAACTACAAGCAGTGAATTCCACTACTGTACTTGCTGTGAAATGTAGTACTCTGTCATAATAATAATAATAATAATAATAATAATAATAATAATAATAATACAGTAGTTTGTTCTTGTATAGCGCTGCTAGTTTTACGTAGAACTTTACAGACATTTTGCAGACACAGTCCCTGCCCCATAGATCTTACAATCTAATGTTTTTTTGGTGCCTGTATTGTATTCTATAATAAATGGCATTTTTAATTTCCTTGAAACCATAAAGCTTGTGTGAATAATGTGTTATTTATGTTACACGTAAAGCGGATAAGACTCCTTTGGGGTAAAACATCCTCCTTATTTGAGAAACACATGGTAGAATCTATTTTTCTAGATCATATGATGCTTTTCATAGGAATATGAAAATGGTTTAACGTTGTCTATTTTGCCAATGAAAGCTGATGAATTATGTATCTAGACAGCTATTTATTTAGATAAATAATGTAATATTTGCTAACATTTATTGATACCTACTTCCCAGTCGGGGTGACCTTTAAATCTTTGCATTTCAAAGTGGATAAGAGAAAATGTATGTTATTATTTTTTAAAGGATGAAAACCAGAGGGTTCCCTCCCCCCCCCCCGAGTTAAACAGTGCTATAGTTGCTATCATATTCTATGTTCTTTGACTATGTTTTGCAGGTGTCTACCTAAAATCCTAATTGAAAATAGACTAATTGTTCAATACATACAGTATTCATGTTTTTTTTATTTTTTTATTATAAATGTAAATGATATACCCTGTAGATAGTAAAAAGGAAGTTACTAGTCTTGATTAAAATGACAATAGTTTGTTGCCATTCCCGTGAGCAGTAACATCATGGCCTTGAATTTACTAATCGTACAAAGGACCATATTACCCAAGTGCTGCTATTGCAAAAGGCCTCGGGCATGGTCAGCGCTTATGCGCTGACCTGTGCTGAGGCGCGCTGCTGCTCGGCAGTGAGCCCCTGCAGCCGCAATGAGAGCGGCTTTAGCAGGGGCTCGCTTACGCTTCCGCAAGCGTGCGGAAGCGTGTCATATGAAAATTTTAAATTTTCGCGCTCATGGGAGCACAGGGCCGGTCACGTGAGCGGTTCGCTCAATGAGGGCGAACCAGCTCCGTGATGTCACTGGCCCGCCCCCGACACGCCCCCGGATGGTGCACTAACCAAGGCCAGGGAAAGCACCCACTTTCCCTCAGCCTCAGCGCGCCTCCGCACGGGCTGAGGCACCATGGACTCGGCCTAAGACACCATGTCACCAATTAACGTGGTTGGACTAGAGCGTGTGTTACTGCATCAGAAGTTAATTTATGGCATACCACTGCTTAATAAATATGGACCAATATAGCTACAACGCTTTGGTGAATAAAAACAGAAAATGTTAATTTGATAAGCAAAACAGACATTTTAAGAATTTGCCATCATAGATTTTTATATTCTATTACTTACAGCTGACTTTGACTTATAATTTCTGCTGTCTCTGTTTAATATAATTGTGTAGTAAAATAATCCACATTTAGCAGGAAAAATATTAAATTAAACGACAGCAAGAGACACGTTGGTTAACTGCATTTGCTTTGTCAGCAGACAGATTCTATAATCTACATAAAATCTTTATGCCTTTCCCCTATTCTGCTTAAATAATGCATTTATATTACAGGATATCCAAATCTTACATATTAATTCCATGCAACAACATTTTTTTTGGCAAGGCTCTTTATCTTGTGATAAAATAGATATATATATCGCATGGCAGCCTTTGACATCTATATTTTTCATTTGGCTAACCCATCATAATTAGTACTAAATGTCAACTCGCAGTAAATGGAAATTAAATCTCATCTGTTTTCATTGAAAACAAAATGATTTAATTGGATGCTTTTAACTGCACTAACATGGTACTTTGATCATTATTATAAAGAGGTTCCTGAAGAAAGGGCCTCAAAAGCTAATTATCGGCTTCCTTGTCAAAATGCAATTATGGCCTCAAATGACAATATTTCGTAAAGAACGGGTATTTTTCATGAGTACAAAGAGAATTAGTTTTGTCAAAAATGATAATCGGTGTAATCAATGCAGAAACAAATGTATTGCGGTTCCACACAGTAGCAAAGGAATTATTAGATACTTTGAATACAGTAAACTGAGATGGGGCTTAGTCTGTAAACTACGATAGCACAGATCTGGCACTATCGTACTGAAAGCCCCATTGACTTCGATGGGGCTTTCAATGCGATAGCACGAAATTGGCACTATTGTAGCCTACAGAATAAGCCCCAATGACTTTTGGATACTATAAGACTCCCCATGTCACTCAAAATATGTCATCCCACAGAATGGCTGTACTCCATGGAACATATCTACTGTATACCACAAAAGTGGTGCAATTGTCGAGTAAACAATGTGCAACACGTATCATGGTAAAATCCCATTGAGGTCAGTAGGATTTTTCTATGATACATTTGCTGCTGTTTGTTTTGCTCCAAAATTGCATCACATTTGCATGGATACATTCAGTATGGGGCTATATTTCAGCTATCAATTTGCATTTTTCAGTCTATTAGTTCAAAGCCGGAGCTAAAACCATACAGTTAGAACTTTTGGGGGATTTATTTTCAATTTCTGAAGATTTTCTTTTTCTATTTTTTTTGTGTAACTTTGTATTTGTTATTTTTAGTATGTTCAGATTTTTTTTATTTTAAGTGCAAGTTGCAAATTGGTATTCCTTTTGTACAATTAGCTATAGAGACCCAAGTAGCAGTGTTACATTTGACTTCTCCATTTCCCTTTCCCTTCACATTCACACTACAGCCAGTCCTCGCTTATCCGACGTGATGCGTCCCGAAAACCGCTGTCAGATAACGGGCCGTCAGATTGCAGGTCCATGTTATTCGGCGGCAGTGACCATCGGATGAGCGGGTCCGACGTCGAATAATGCATCCAGCGGACTGCATTATGCGGCGGCGGATAAGGCATCCGACAGTAAGCGGGACATTGGATACCGAGGACCACCTGTAGTGCTAAATTTTTCAGTTTTCTCATCTGCAGCATTGCTAAAACCGACCCTTTCACTTGTCACTTTACAGTTAACACTTTAATCCATGCCCTCATTCACCCCCATTTGACTACTTCAACCTTCTGTTACCTAGACCTGACATAAAATGATTTACCTTACAATCTATACAAACCTCTGTGGCTAGTTTTATAATACCCTTGTGAAGTTCTGTTTCGGCCTCTTTTCTGATACAACCCCTTTGGGGGCGTTGTATACTGCTTACAGTATATCGCTGGTCTCATCTCTCACAATGTATCTGCTTTTCAAGACTGTCTTATCACTTTACCAGGCATCTCTAAATTTCTATTCCACCTTAAATCTCTCTCACACATTGCCTCCTACCACTGGAGCTTTCTTCACCTCACCATACCCTCATGTTCCAGTTTCAGTGGGACTGTCGTGGGTTTCTCCTGTAACCCCAATGTTCCAGGAGAGGCGAGTTTTGTCCCATCCCCTGCCTCCCTCTAATGCACTGCAACAAGTCTCAGCTGAATGCCTCTAGGAGGATACTTGCTGCTGATGCAGAAGAAAGTTGGTAGTATCCTGTAGAATCTTTGCTGCAGACACTTCCTCACATTTCACTGGACCACAATTACCAATTGTTTCAAATGTTTATACATCTTTCTTTGAAGTTTTCATTCCTCGATAAGCAGCCTGTATAACGAGCGTCAGAGTGTTTTCACATTTATTTTTATGTCTCTCCAATCTTGCTTGGATGAGAGCTCAGACTTATTTCTGGCATGCTGCTCTTCTTTCTTTCAGAATCTGCGCTGATCTCAGAGAGTTCCAATTGCAGACACAGGGGTTTACACTTTTTCTGGTGAAGTGCGTCCTCTGCTTCTTGCAGTGCTAATTGTACTTCCAACTTTCCTCAGAGTTGTTGTATTGTATGTCTTTATTTATATAGCGCCATTAATGTACATAGCGCTTCACAGTAGTAATAAATGTGGTAATCAAATAAATAACAGATAATATAAATAACAGATCATGGGAATAAGTGCTGCAGACATAAAAGTAACATTAAGGAAGAGGAATCCCTGCCCCGAGGAGCTTACAGTCTAATTGGTAGGTAGGGAGAATGTACAGAGACAGTAGAGGGAGTTCTGGTAAGTGTGTCTGCAGGGGGCCAAGCATTATGTATCATGTGTTCAGAATATCCACAGTGCTATTCATATGCTTCTTTTAGCAAGTGTGTCTTAAGGTGGGTCTTAAAGGTGGATAGAGAGGGTGCTAGTCGGGTACTGAAGGGAAGGGCATTCCAGAGGTGTGGAGAAGTCAGTGAAAAAGGTTTAAGGCGGGAGAGGGCTTTAGATACAAAGGGGGTAGTAAGAAGACATCCTTGAGAAGAACGCAAGAGTCTCGATGGTGCATACCGAGAAATTAGGGATGAGATGTGAGGAGGGGCAGAAGAGTGTAAAGCTTTAAATGTGAGGAGAAGAATGGAGTGTGAGATGCAGGATTTGATCGGAAGCCAGGAGAGGGAATCATGAGGGGAGATGCTGAGACAGATCTAGGAAAGAGTAGAGTGATTCTGGCAGCAGCGTTTTTTTGCTTCTCCTTAACTTCTTTACGGGCTAGATCAGCCAGATATTAAACCTCCTCTGTCAGGTTTCTATTCTTTCTTTTCACATTCTCTATTACCCTCAGGGCCTCCTCGTAGTCCTCCTTCCATTTACACACTTCTGAGTTTAGAATCTGGGTCTCCTGGCATGAGATTAATAGCTTTAGGTTGAGGACATGAAGCTCCTTTTGAGAGACTTCAAGATCTGTAATAAGACTGCAGACATCTTTTTGAGAGACTTCCAGCTCCGCCACAAGACTGTAAAATTCCTTCTGAGAGATTTTCAGTTCTATGTGGCTACTGCTAATCTCCTGGTGTGAGGCATAAAGCTCTATGCGGAGAGTGTGAACCTCATTCTGGAAGATGTCCAAGTCTGTCCTGGGACTACTGACCTCCTGGTGAGAGACCTCCAGCTCTGTACTGAGAGCCTGAACCTCTTTCTGAAAGACTTCCCACTCAGTACGGAAACTGTGAAACTCTTTCTGGGAGACTGCCAGTTTCACACGTAGACAGTAAATCTCTTCCTGAGAGACTTCAATATGCATACTGAGGCTGAAAAACTTCTATTGAGAGCGTACCAGTATACCGAGACGGAGGACCTCCCTTTGAGCCTCTGCCCACTTCTCGTCCATGGCAGTAATTTCAGCGTTCGCCGTCTCCAGAGCTGTCAACAGCTGGCGCTGTAGTAGGGCAATGTATGTGGCCTGCTTGCCAAGAACTTCTTTAAACAGTTGTTTCTGAACTGTTGGCAGTACATCTTCAGGATTTGTCGAGGGATTTTGACTCACTTGGTCCTGCTCCACTTCCTTGGTATGGTTTGTTGAGAGTTTCTCCCAATCAGGTTCGGAGAGACACCTTTTCAGGGTACCTGACCTCTGCCTTGGGCCCTCTGGGGATTCCATAATTCCCTGGATGAATCCTCCCCTCTCTCCAGGCTGCAAGGCATCTCAGCCCCTGTTTTTTTCCCACGGGACCTGCAGACGTGTCTGAGCCTCTCATGATAAGTGGAGAACCTCATTTATTTGTCCACCTTTTTGCTTTGCACGACTCCATACCATCAGGGATACTGGGTTCTCCTTCTTTGTTTGAAACTTCAGCAGTTTCACAGCACCACCATGCTTTTCTTGCAGTTGCATTAGCTGGCGGAAATATTCGGCGTTCATCTCTTCCCACTCTTGCTGCTGCCAATCAAATTCACAGTCATAGAGACCTGTCTTTTTGGGACATACAGCATTCAGGCAGCTCCACTATCTCAGGGGTGTTTTGTGGGTGCATCACATTTGTGGACCCACATAAGAGACATCCTCCTCATCATCAGTATTCACTATAGGAACACCATATTTTGACCTCCATTTTGCCAGTATTAGATGTATTCTTCCCCCTGACCTCTGGAGGCGCTAATTTAGTGATTTTATCTGTGTATGCTAGAACCCCAGCTGGTAGGTCTACAAGTGGGCAGACTTCCCTTGCAGAGTTCATAGCTCTCATTGGTGTCTCTGCAGACTTTTTATTTTTTCTGATTGGCCATTTTAAAAATCTATGGGTGTTTTTTTCTCTTCTTTGCACACGTGGTGTGGTAGACTTTGATCAAAGAGTCAGTACCTTGTGTGGGTCACTGTCTGTTGCAATCCACCCAGTCATACTGTGGCATTGTGACTTTCTCTAACGTAGTGTGGCTTTTCTACTTGGATGTGTAGCCCTTTAATTCTGGTCACTTCTGCACATGGTTCTTTTGTTATTGGTTTTGTTGCTCAAGCTGTTCCAGGAACTGTAGGCAAACAAAAGCACAACAATTTTCCTGGACTGTCTCCGGGGACCTTTTGAAATTCATGGTCCACCTCATCCCAACTTCTAACACCATATTTAGGAGACGAGTGCAGATGTACAACCAGGGAGAAATAGATAGGGAAATAAACAGTGGCTTTAATTTAGCCCATATCTTCCAAAAACAACACAGCTTTAAGGCAGCACACAAATAAACAAAACAGCCTATCTGTTTAAAAGGGCTAACACACTTCCCAATCCCTATCTGCAGGGCTGGTAGGATAGGACTCTTACCAGCCTCTGAACCCAGTCCACAGAGGTATCTGTTATTAGGGACTCTTTCCCTCAATATGGGTCTGGATTCAAGGGACTGCTGCATCCTGGAATAGTGGGTCTGGTTCACTGGGATCCCTCTCTGACAGCACACAATTCTTTAGTGCTAGATAGATCCCCGACAAATTAAGCAGAAGGCTATACTACAGTACCTGACTGATGAGCCATGTGGAGACTGGCTAATTCTCTGTAGCAGCAATTAACCAGCTCCCTGTTGCCCTCATCAGCCATATAAAGGCTTTCTACTGTGAGTCCTATTTAGACAGGGGTTAAGGCCCTGTCACACCATCTTTTAATTCTTTAAATGTTGTGCAGCATGCTTCAGAATCTGCAAATCTCTCTCTCTCTCTTCCTCTCTCCCTCTCATTTCCAACCATTGCAAAATTGCCATATGACACACTGCATATGCACTTATACTGTATATAAATAAAAATACAATACAATTAATATATTTTAAATCTGAAAATGTATACCATGGACCTAGACATCTATGAAGATAAATATTTTCAAAGCGCACAGAGTGCTAATGCTGAATTTTGAAAATTGATATTCGCCTACAGTATCAGTCAGAACTTCTGGGATCCTCTGAGATTTACATAGCTTATCCTTTACCCAAAGGGCCTTGCATGGAGAAAACATTTTATGATAAGCCTTTCTCTGCTAAATATTGTTCTTGAGTGACTGCAATTTGAAGAATATTGAAGACAAAAAATAGGCGTCGTTCTTTTGCTAAGTATCACGTAATTAGAATAGTTAAATGTATGTGTGTGGGTAGCCAACAGTAGTCATTAAAGAATGATTGATTTGTTCTTTTTAGGTAAATGTAGTATGACATGTCAGTCTTCTAAATAAATGACAATATTTATTGGGAAAGAATATTTTATGATTTATCTTTTCAAAAAAGCAGTGAAATGGTGAAAGACGGCTCGATCTTTTGTCCGAACAGGACACTTATTCAGGAAAATGACTAGAGGAATTTGCTTCTGCAATAACAATTAAAGGAATTATTGAGTCAGAACAGCTGGAAGATTAAATAGGCCTGTTACAGCTTGATAAGTGTAAACATCACTTCTACTCTGTGATGAAGAAAAGCTGTACCAAACTGTGGAAGGTGTTCATTTTCTTTCCAAAGACATTAATTATCGCTTCAAGCAGCAATATCCTACTGTATGCAGCTTCTTGCAATCATAATTTCCACTCCATTTGGCTACTTTGAGCAAGCAATCTTCCTGTTTCCACCATCTATTTTCCGTTTGTGAATAACTGGCGTCAACATGTCAAGTTTGATTTTTCATTCTTTTTTGTATGTATAATCTCAGAAAAGACTATTTGAGAGCTATCAAAAAGGTATGAGATATGCAGAGAAAATTACAAGACCGAGAATGACAGGCATTGTTATGATTGTCTTGCTCAGTAGATTTTTGGGGGATGTTGTCCTTTGTCATTTATTCAAGCATACAATCATTCCAGCTCAAAGCAGTAACATTACAGTGTATACTTATGGGAAGCATTACAACATGATAATGGGTTTTATGTCCCAAAGTGCCCTCTTTAATGTTTTAGCAGCTGTCCTAAACGGTCATGCATAAATGTCAAAATGGCCATAATTGCCTTAAAATCTCATTAAATTGTCAGGTTATCATTAGTGATATCTTTGTAAAGACTCAAACACAGACGCACAACCCAGCTCATTTTTGTGTAACTTTTACAATACTAAGACGAAGGCAGAAATTAAAAATCTCTTTTCTACAAAGGAGTGTCTATCAAGTAGTCCGAAAAGGGTCTAGGGTTTCTTATTTTTTAAATGAATAATCATTAGATATGAACACAGTAGCTAATACGTTTTGAGTATACCAATAATGCCATTTATTTATTATGATAATTGATATACAAAAAATGTACTTATAAAACCAATAAGAAGAGCTTTTGATGCATGAGTATTGTTTACAATGAATTCACTTGAATCCTTGGACTCCTAATAAATACACAAATATCACTCTATCAGTTAGCCAGATAACCATCCATTCAGGGGGTTATTCAATAAACTGCGATAGTGCAGATTGGGTCACTATTGCACCAAAACTCCCATTAAATCCAATGGGATTTTCAATGCGATTGTGCCCAGATTGCAAATATAACAGTCTGTTATTATCTGCAGAAAACAGTTAGCCCTATAGCTAGATTTTATCTCCTTTCCCTACCTCTCAAATGCAATTCATTGTTAATTCTTCTATCTGTAGCCCCAGTCCCCCTTGGGCTCCCAGTGGCCCCCTTACCTCCACGGCGCGGCAGCGGCGGGTGCTGCCAGAGGAGTGCTACGGGAGGTGTTCGGTTGTTGCGCAGGCGAGCTCATGGCCGGAGGCTCCCGGGGGCTTCCTTTGCAGGGCGCTGCCATACTGTGTAGACATGTACATGCGCAGTATAGTTGCGCAGGCGCCGAGCATCCCTAGTCCGGCGGCCAATAGGAAGAGGCTCTGAGCTGGGACTACATATCCCATGATTCTCGGGGGCAGATCACATGGATGCAAGTAGCCAATGAGGTTGACTGAATCGCGGCTGCAGTAATATAGATACATTTTGCGTGCTGCAGCCTCGTTAGTCGGAGCTGGGACAACAGAAGGGTAGAGTGTGCATGTGCAGGGTTTCCGTGACCCCTGCACTAGGCCAGAGATCCCCTTAGGCCCCAGCAAGGCCCGACTCCTGTCTGCTTGTGGTTGCTGCAGGGACAGGTCCATAGATAGGGACACTGCCCCTGTAGTACCAGTGTGAGGGACACAGACAGGACACGGCGGTATCCTGTTCACAGGTGGTCTGGGACCAGACACCTGCTATCAAAGAGACTCCTAAAGGTGGTACAATCCACGCGGGACCCACCCAACGTAGAGGCGGAGGCTACACCAACATCACTGGGATCAGTAGATCCGCTTAATCTTCTGGCCATACCTGGGTGCAGGAGCACCTGGGCAGGTACTCCAAGTGCACCAACTGTACACACATTAGTGGGGCAGCACTGTCACACTTTGGGTGGGTTATCTCTGTGGACACCAGGGTGGTTGGGTGCCAAGGGGCACCGCAGTACTTTGGGGTGAACACTACAGGGGTGTGGACACAGTGTTGGGAACACGTGAGGGATTACGGCCGTGCGAGGCTTTGGTAGCTGTAACCATATATTAGCGCTATATAGTGAACTTGTTCTGCGTGACCCATTGTGTACTCTTTATTATGTGTCCTGTAACGGGGTTATTCTATATATAGAATCCCATACAGGTGAAGGTGCTACCGGACATCGATCCAGATGCGCCCCAGGTTCCCAGCAGCAGAGGCTCAGGACTCTTGTGAGTCGCAGGTATTGCACCACACATACTCTGTAGCTACACATCTCCAAAGGGGGTGAGGGAAAATGTGTTACATATCATTAACTACAGGCTCCACATTACTAGTAACCAAAGCAACCTGTGCCATGGAGTATAATATTGTACTAATAAGTATTTGTTACTCCTAGACTTGGCTTCATATATAGGTACTACATTGACTAAGAAAACCAGTCTTTTTGTTTACAATTGGGAAAAATGCAGTTTTAGAATTTGTTTGCCGTACATGTACTGTATGTACTGTATGTACGTCACAAATACCTAGTGACCTACTGTATGAACTTAAGTTATAACCTACACAAAAGTGTATTGTCAACATTGCCCGGCTGTTCGACTTCCCGTTCCGTCGGGCCCCAGCTCTCTGCAGCTGCGGTCCATCCTCACTCTCCCACACCGAGCTTCTCTCATGCCGATGCGCGCTGATGGCAGAGGGTCTCTGGCATGGGTCAGAGAGAGGCAGAGAAAGTGAGGAAGAGACAGGCCTGTGGCTGGGGAGAGCTGGGACACAATAGCAATGAGAGGACCGGCAGCCAGGCAAAGAAGTTGGGTCCCAACTTCGAGCATCAGCTGTCAAGGCCCCCCGCAGCCACCAAGTCCAGGACACTTGTTCCACTCCTCCCCCCCCTTTAGATGGCCCTTTCTCCTATGAGTGCTCTCCTGCTAGGCTGCAACCACGTCGGACTCCTCAGGACAGGTCCTCTCTCTCTTCTCGCGGGTCTCCCCCTCTCAAATGCTCCTCCAAGCCTATCTATATCCCCACCTCTTTCAATGACATGCCTTCCCAGTGTCCTATTGTCTTAGTCCTTTTTTCTGCTATCAGCCATTGACCAGAGGGCATGTCCATTAATACATTTGATATTTTGATTAGCAGAGCAGGTTAAGTCCTGGTATCACCTAGGCACATACACATATATACATAGGCGTGTTGCAATGGGAAAAAAGGAAGTCTGGCAGACAATAATAGCAATAGGCATGTTATATTTTCTATCCCACATACTAGTTATATTATTCTGTAGAAATGTTGTCCACTTATGTAGTTAAAAAATATATTTTGTGTAATTTGCCTTTATTTTAGATTTTTATACTGAATACATGTTTAAGACTCAACTGATTTATTTTTTGAGAAATCATTTTCTAAACATTGGTTTATTACTTAACCTGTGTGGGTTGATAATTTGAGTCTAATAAATCAACTTGCAATCTTACTAAACCGCTAACAAAAGAACTACATACTGTGTCCTGGAACAGGATTATCTATCTCTGCTCCCCCTGTTCCTCCCCACCCCTTCTTTGCAGCTCTTCCTGATAGCCCTTTACTTAGAAGTACTTTCCCTGCAGTTATAATTCCCAGTGCAGATGGAAATGGATACTTTTAGATATTTTCTCTATCACCTAGCTTTCTGGTGTTGGTTGCTATAACAACCCCTTTAATTACCCTGGCATAGTGGATTGTTCCATTGCCCCCTGCCTGTATTCAGAGTTTACTCAGCCCAGTCTCTCTTCCTGTGAGACACCCTCCATTTTCTTTCTTTCTACATAAGCAGGCTAAGTAAGCACAACTCATGCCTTCCACCTCTTGGTAAGAGTATCGTTTTTTACTTTTTCCCCACTATAAGCACCCTCACTGTAGAGAAGCTCTCTCTCACTACACTACCATCTGCAAGTAACTTTGTATATCTGCTGCTTTTCAATAAAGTGAAGAAAAGACAAAGAACTTGTGGTGCTTGTAAAAGGAACTAGTTAGGCTGTCTGGCCATACTTTACCCAGCTTAAACCCTTTGGCCCCAGAATATACTGTAAACCGCCAGTAAAACAGACTGACTTTTTAAATCGGATTTTTTAATAATCCAAAAGTTTCTCAGAGGCTTTTTGAAGGTAACTCCCTATTTACAGAAGCGAAAAATGGTCCCCTGCTTGCCATCCATATCTTTGCTAAAACAAAATAGGAAAAATAAATAAACTGTAGCCATGCTAGCCCTGTTCTTTTGTTTTGTAACTGGACTCTGTTGTAGTATAGTTTGTCTTAACAAATTCAGATGACTTGCATGTCAAGTCTTTGAGTGCCCCAAGAAATACTCTGAATGTCCTGAGGGCCAGCACTGAAGTGGCCCTATAACATACAGGGTATGTTATGCTAGGAATGCTTGTTTCTTAGGGTGAGATTGTGTCCATTGGAGCGGTGAACGCGATCGGAATGGAAGTGGAGTATCCTCCCCCTCTGTTCACATCCTAGCTGGGTCTGCCTGCAACCATAATAACTCTACCACAAGCAATGTGGTTGATATTCGGAGGCCCAGTGGCACCGGTCTTCTGGCACTCAAAGGGCAAAAAGGTGAATCTTGTGCCATACATATATGCCGATAGAGCTGAATTATTATTTTATTTACAGTGGTGTGAAAAAGAAAGTACACCCTCTTTGAATTCTATGGTTTTACATATCAGGACCTAATTTTACATCATCTGTTCCTTAGCAGGTCTTAAAATTAGGTAAATACAACCTCAGATGAACAACAACACATGACATATTACACGTGTCATGATTTATTTAACAAAACTAATAAATAAAGTCCTTTGGGATGCCAGACGTCCTCAACATCTGGTACCCTAGGCCCTACTATGTTGGGGCTTAGAGGGGAATTTTTTTCCAAGGGAAGACGAGTCTAGGTCACTTGTGGCCCCCATTGACTCGGGTAGAGTTTTTCTGTTTTTCCATCCTTTCCGTACGTTTGGTACCCCTCCCCCTCCCAGTCTGTCTTGAAGGTCATGATGAAAATTAGAGGTCTGCGACGGTCGCGGAGGCTCCTGTGCGGTCCTAATGTGGAGGCAATTGAGGTAAGCAGACTTACACCCACATTCAAATGTCTATAACAATCATATCACACAATGGGAAAGGCCTGAGTAACCCGTGCACGTGACAGATGGCTTTCTGAGATTATAGGAAGAAGAAAGTTGATGTCATCCTCTTACAGGAGATGCATTTTAGCACATCCAATTACCTGAAATACTTTGTTAAACAATATAGGCAGTGGTATCTATCCGCCAATGTTAAGAAGCGGGGAGTAACAATCTTGCTCCACAATAGATTCCTGTTAGTGATTGAGCAAGTTAAGAGAGATAGGGATGGAAGGTTTTTAATCCTGGTAGGCAAGATCCAGGGCCAATATTTAACAGTTGCCATGATCTACGCTCCCTGTGAATACGACCCGCAATTCTTTACCTCCTTTTTTGACACCTTGGACAGAGTATCGAAGGGCTACACTATTTTGGTAGGGGACTTCAACCTAGTATTAGATCCGGAACAAGATAGCTCGACCCAAAGGCAAAAAAACACAGACAAATTCATACGTGGGTTGCGAGACAACCAACTATCTGATATCTGGAGGGAATTACATCCGAGAGAAAAGGATTTTACATTCTACTCCCACCTTCATGATTGCTATAGCAGAATAGATTACTTCTTTTTTATAGCAGAATGGTCCAAAAGATCTCCGATACATTGATCCATGATATTTCATGGTCAGATCATGCACCAATCGAACTACGGTGCTCCCAAATTAATCTAGACAGACCAGGAGCAAACTGGAAGTGGAATGAGTCAATTCTTAAAATACCAGAGGTACTCCAGATGCTCAATGTGGAAATAGATCCATTTTTTTAGAATCAACAAAGATAGTGGGGATTCCCACCTAACACTCTGGGAAGTTCATAAGGGATCGCTCAGGGGTACCCTCAACAACATAGCAGCAGGGTGCAAAAAGGAGAGAGAAGCAAAAGTGGTGAAATTACAGGCTAAATTACAGAAGCACTCAGACCTACATAGGCGAACTAGGAGAGCAGACATCCTAAAGGAATGAAAAGATGTGAGAATAGAGTTGAATTTTATACTTACCTCCCAGGCTGAGAACTCTTTAAGTTGGTCAAAGAGGAAGTTTTTTGATAAAGCAAACAAGCCAGATACCATGCTAGCAAACCAAATCAAAAATAGACAAGCCAACTATTACATACATACTATTGTAAAAAGTCAAGTAAATTAATTATGAAAGAGTTCAAAAATTACTATGAGGAGCTCTATAATGGAGATAAGGTCGTCCATGGAGTCATAACAGAGCGGGCCTTGAGGGAATTCCTAGAGGACTCTGGCCTTCCTAGGTTTAGTGGGGAGGAGAGGGAGCAGCTTCAAAGATACTTTTCTATTGAGGAGTGTTAGAAGTAATTAAACACCTGAAAACCTCTAAAGTACCAGGTCCTGTACTCCAACACTGCACTTTATTTCAGCCTCTAACCAGTGATAAATCAACATACCCCAGGCTAGTCAAAACTCTGTACACTGCACATGATGACAGTCCAGTCAAGTGTTCTGTAGTGATAGACTGGCTACCGACTAGAAGTGCTTTTGGGGGGCTTCTCCCCCGCAGCATGGGCGTCCCTCCTCTTGGCTGTCAGTACCGCAGACCCTCTCCAGAAGTTGCTGACCCACGTTACCCAGTATACTTCCTTCAGGCATCCTAGGATCACTCGCCTAAGGGAACTAGAACAGCTATAGCTCAGCTGCCAACTCTGTTCACCTCTTTTAGGTTAGTCTTAGGTCGTGCTTTGTGAGGTTCAGGGACCCCCTGACTACACCTAGACTCCCTTTTTCTGCAATACTTGCTCTGGAAGTATAATCTTACTCTTCCAGTTTTGCTTCGCTGGAAGCCTGTCCTGATTTATCTCAGCAGAGCCTCCACCCCTAAGTACTTCCCCCACCCCTAAGTGAGATCTGGGGGTAGGAAGTAATTATGCTACTGGTGCTGCCCTTTACCTGTTGGCTCACAGGAGCCTAAGCCTATGCCACAGAGAGCCTGGGGTGTATCACTTACTATATGGTGCAGCACCTCCACCTGTGAGGGATCCAAGCAGAGTGGAAGCAGCCCCTCACAGGACACAATCACAATGAACACATAGCTTTGTAAAAATAGAAAGGCAATTACTGAACATAGATATAACAGATAACCCTAAACACTAGACTCTATATTGACTAGAGATACAACTGCCCAATGCCTCGGAGGGCCTTCACCCCACACCACATACCCAAAGTCCCAAAAGTCCCACACCCCACCCCATAGGCGTGATCAGCCCCGTACTAGATGAGGATATAGTTGGTGCACTTGTTATATAACGATACCTGCCGGGTGTGTCCACACCCGGGCGCGCTGACGTGGAGATAAGTGGATCCGCCGATCCCACGACGATTCCACCTCCGTGTGGGATGATGTCCTGTAGGATGATCCCATTGTGGAAACCGTCTCTGCAACTGGACAGGGTCTAGTCCCAGACCACAACCTTCAGGGCTGCGCAGCATTCTGGCTGTGTCCCTAAACTAGCAAACAACTAAAGGGGCAGGGTCCCTACCTAAGGGCCTGTCCCTGTAGCAACCACACACTATTATTTGAGTAGGGCCTAGCTGGGGCCTAGGGAAGATCTCTGGCCTAGTGCAGAGGCTACTCGCCTGCCTGCACATGTACACCCTCCCCTGTCTGTGTCCCAGCTCACTGACTCCTTTGCAGCAGGAGAATCTGTAAGCCATATTGGCTGTAATGCAGCAGGTGATAGGGGTGAATGGGCAGTCCCCAGATGCTTCTGGGTAATGTAGCCCCGCAGGACCTCTTTACTATTGGGGCCGCGTGCGCGATCTACATTGCGCATGCACGACTCTGTAATGGCCACCGCCTATTGCAACTGCGCATGCTCGAACTGGGGATGTCCCTGCGCTATGGAGCACCACCTCTGCCCATCTCCAATCGCGTTGCCCATGCACGAACCGTCGCGCGTGCGCAAATACACCAACCATGGCGGCGCCCTGCAAAGGAGGACGCCGGCGAGCCTGTCGCCCTCCCTGCAACATCCCCCTGGCATCGGAGGAAAGGGGTGGAGAACGGAAGACTGGGGGACCAGAGGGGACCTGGTTACACTTAGTTTTATTCTTTTGTGTACTTAGTAATTATTGTGCCATTATTCGTCAACTAGATAGTCCTAAATACAGTAGCTGCAAAGCTTAGTGACAATGTCCCTGACAAAATGGGATTTATTTTTATTTTTTTACAAGATAGAAATAAGTAAGATAATTACTTTAAGGATGATTAAATATTTCTTTTAAAAAAAAGACGCTAATTACACTCTAAGATATTATTTTAAAAAATGTTTTTAATTTAGCCACTAGATTAAACTGAGACAGTGGTTTCTCCTTTCTGGACACTTCAGTAAGCTTGTAACACTATGAACCGCACTCAGTACTATTTAAGTCGATATCTACTGTACATCTGCATATACATATATGTTATAAATGCATCTTGCTGACATATTCTTGACCAACTGTGTGAAATTGAAGTCGTATAACTCTTGGCTTAGAAATATGATTATGGTAAAACTTTTAGTAAACCCACGTCATCATTATTGTTAAAATTGGTGCAGTACATTTTGAGAATGAAATAGGTGAATAATGCACCCAGTTACCCTTTAGGCCACCATTGAACCGTTTGGGTACCGTATGATGAAGCTACTACTGTACGTTATGGGGTCTGGAACTCCAGGGGTTCCATGATGTAGTACATCATTATCTACCTGCTTGTTTTTCTAAAGGAGACTACGTTCTGCACTCCAGTGGGGAACATACCAGGAGAGGAACCGGAGAGCTCCTCTTCTGTTCCATCATCAGTGACGGAGTGATCACATGATCAAGAGTGCTGGAGGGGCTTTGCACTCTGGTACAGCAGCTCCTCTGACACTTGAAGGGTTAATACGTTTTGCTACACTTGCACTGTAGCTGAACTAGTGACTCAGTGAGAAAAGGCAATGACTCTTAAATAAACATTGGACCTGAGTTTGAATCGGGGGAACCCGATTCAAATCCCAGTGTTGGCTCCTTGTGACCTTGGGCAAGTCACTTTACCTCCCTGTGCTTAAGCGACCAAAACATTTATTGTAAGCTCCACGGGGCAATGACTCGTGCCTACAAAATTCTATGTACAGCGCTGCATACACGGTCAGCGCTATATACAAGAAAAAAACGATTATGATGTCAAATTAGCCCATTTTGTGTTTCCTAGCCCCATATTTAAGAAAGCATATTTGCCAATTCTGTTCCTTTACACATGTTCATGCATCAAGGGCTATATTTAATAAGTGGCACTGCTCCCTAATGGCCGTAATTAGTAGTCTTATGTAGTAGCAGGGCTTAGTAAATATGGGCCAAATGAATTTTCATTTTTGTCTTTGACAACACTTTAGCATAATAAAAGAATGTTACACTAGCTCCTTTACCTCAGCTATATTTACCACTTATGTCACAGACACTGCCCTTGTTGGATTTAACATTAAATCACAAATCCTGTCACAAATGGGTGTGTTTCAAAACATTATAATAAATTATCAATTTGAGATAATGAAACATATCGATATACTATTTCTTTGTATTTCTGTCAACATGAAGATGTATGAGGCTATGTATTAAGGGAAATTGTGCAAGACTATGTATTTAAGGGAAGGTGTGCAAGGCTATGTATTAATGGAAGGTGTGCAAGGCTATGTATTTAAGGGAAGGTGTGCGAGGCTATGTATTTAAGGGAAGGTGTGCGAGGCTATGTATTAAGGGAAGATGTGCAAGGCTGTGTATTAAGGGAAGGTCTGCAAGCCTGTGTATTATGGGAAGGTGTGCAAGGCTATGTATTAAGGGAAGGTGTGCAAGGCTGTGTATTAAGGGAAGGTGTGCAGGGCTATGTATTAAGGGAAGGTGTGCACGTCTGTGTATTGAGGGAAGGTGTGCAAGGCTATGTATTAAGGGAAGGTGTGCAAGGCTGTGTATTAAGGGAAGGTGTGCAAGGCTATGGGGGTCATGCACTAAGCAGTGATAAGTGCTTTTAAGTGAGATAAATGCCTTTATTGCGTGATACTGTCTGCTATGAGATTCACAAAGCAGTGATAAGTGCTTTTAAGTGGGAAAAAAATGCCATTATAGCACGATACTGCAGTGTTATCACTGCTTTGTGAATCTCACAACAGGCAGTATCACGCTATAAAGGCATGAATCTCACTTAAAAGCACTTATCACTGCTTTGTGCATAGCACCCAGAAAACCCACTTATCACTGCT
The DNA here is from genome assembly GCF_040206685.1 of Ascaphus truei. Classification (NCBI taxonomy): domain Eukaryota; kingdom Metazoa; phylum Chordata; class Amphibia; order Anura; family Ascaphidae; genus Ascaphus; species Ascaphus truei. The sequence continues at coordinate 88,505,011 of NC_134487.1, read as the reverse complement.
TAGTGCATGACCCCCTATGTGTTAAGGGAAGGTGTGCAAGGCTGTGTATTAAGGGAAGGTGTGCAAGGCTATGTATTAAGGGAAGGTGTGCAAGGCTACGTATTAAGGGAAGGTGTGAAAGGCTGTGTATTAACGGGAAGGTGTGCAAGGCTTATTATTAAGGGAAGGTGTTCGAGGCTATGTATTAAGGGAAGGTGTGCAAGGCTACGTATTAAGGGAAGGTGTGCGAGGCTATATATTTAAGGGAATATGTGCGAGGCTATGTATTAAGGGAAAGAGTGCAAGGCTATTTACAGTATATAAGGAAAGATGTACGAGGCTATGTATTTAAGGGAAGGTGTGCGAACCTATGTATTTAAGGGAAGGAGTGTGAGGCTATGTATTTAAGGGAAGGTTTGCCAGGCTATGTATTAAGGGAAGGCATGTGAAGCTATGTATTTAAGGGAAGGAGTCTGGGGCTATGTATTTAAGGGAAAGAGTGTGAGGCTATATATTTAAGGGAAGGTTTGCCAGGCTATGTATTAAGGGAAGGCATGTGAAGCTATGTATTTAAGGGAAGGAGTGTGGGGCTATGTATTTAAGGGTAGGTGTGCGAGGCTATGGATTAAGGGAAGGCGTGTGAAGCTATGTATTTAAGGGAAGGTGTGCAAGGCTATGTATTTAAGGGAAGGTGTGCGAGGCTATGGATTTAAGGGAAGGTGTGTGAGGCTATGTATTTAAGGGAAGGCGTGTGAAGCTATGTATTTAAGACTTGTGGTGTAAGATAAATAGCATTTATCGAATAAAAAATATGAATTTGTTTAAAAGAAATCTAATGCTGTATCTGCCATAGTTCTGCAGCTCACTTTTCAGGTTAACTCGTTTGAAAGTACAGTATTTGCTGCTTTTACACGTGGAACAAATCCTGCTATGCTTGTGTCTTTCAGTGCCACCCTGGGCCTTAATAGCAATAGCCATAGTTGCAGTCGTCTTGATTCTTACCTGCTGCTTTTGTGTCTGCAAGAAATGTTTATTCAAAAAGAAGAACAAGAAGAAGGGGAAAGAAAAGGGTGGAAAGAATGCTATTAACATGAAAGATGTTAAAGATGTAGGGAACACCATGAAAGACCAGGTAAGGTAGACACATGTTCTGTGCTTTTTAGTGTAAAATGTAATGTAGTGTCGTTCATTTTATACATTTTCAGTTAATTAACCATCACCTTCTATACTATCTTTTCCACAACATTAGTATCCAATCCTCCAATGCTCTTTCTAAATATACTATACATGAGGTTTTACTGTATATACTGAAGTTATCAAAACAAATACAGTGAAACATTCCCTTTCCTTTAGTTTGATTTTTTTTAATTATTGATACATCTCCTCCCTTTTTGCATCAGGTTAACAGAAGGCGACAGATAAATTGGGGTTATTTGCCCCCAGCTGCAAAATTGGAACAAAACCTGTGCAAAAGAAATGCACCAGATAAATCACAGGGAAAACTCCCATTATTTTATTTTGATAAATAGGGTGCTATTGTTTGCACTGACTACAGTATGATCCAGTTTTGCAGGTCGGAGACTTTAGAAAAATCCATTGCTCCCTCTGATCATATATTGCACATCCAACGTCAGCATGCACCGTAATAAGATTACAAGATCCATAGGAATAGGATTACATATAGATTCATCATTTTTTAAACAATAACCTATTGAGGATCGTTTATAAAGTAAAGGATCTTAAAATGATGCTCTTTACAGTGCTTCTGTGCTGTATTGTACCTGTCGATCAAACACATTTGCATTATATTTAAAAACTTTTACAAAGTTATGCATAAAGGTTAAAAAAATATATAAAGAAAGATATATAATCATTAGTTATAACTAGACTCATGCATACAACATGTGCCTTTGTCATATAGTCTATGAAAGTATAATATTAAAAAGTATTCTTATAAAAATATATGCGCTTTTTTATTATAAAATAAACATGCAAAAATGTTACTGCAATGTTAATCGGTTGTGTCTTTGCCATACTTTAGTTGCCACTATTGTAAACAAAAAGAACGACACATACATCACATCTTACAGTATTTGAAATGAAGAGAGAATATTAGAAATAATTTTGTGCCTTATTCAGTGACTTCTTAGCACTAGATGTGGCTAATGGTTTTTTTTTTAGACACAATATCATGTAAAGTATTTGTACCAAAATCATTTTGTTGTTTAATTAATAAAATGATAATGTGTAAAAACATTAGCCACACATATTTCTGCTTCATTTTTTTAACCTGTGCTCCAATTAATTATAAATAGTTTAACTACGATTACAGTAAGTCAATAAAACACATTTATTGGTTTAAACTTATGTTCAATGTTAAAGGATTTTGATTATGCATAACTTTCATCTAAATGAAGTACTGTGGTTTTCTGCTAATTGTAACAGATTAATTAGTGTGCAATATGTTTTGGTGTGGACTTTACTCTCTCTGTACTTTACTAACAGTGTGTTATTAGGTATTGCTTTCCTTAACTTATCTACTGGATGTTTATTTTGTCTTGTTTGATGTTATTTACTTTTCTGTAATGTATTATGTTTGTTACCTGGAAAAAGTATCTTATATTCAAAATAGTGGTGTTTTTTGAAGACAACTGAATTATTTATTAAAAGTTAACCATTTTTTTCTTAAGAAAGAGGTGAACTCATATATATATATATATATATATATATACACACATATATATATATATATATATATATATATATATATATATATATATATATATATATATAAACTCCCTTTAAAAATGCCTGTGACCGTATTATTGAAATTCCAACTTATTTACAGAGCCATTTTATTGATACTAACACAGTTCTGTGTGGATTAAGTAGCCATCGGTCATGGTCAGAAGACAATTGTTTCATTTTCGGCAAACTACTATTACAACAATGTTTTTGGTGCAGCACTAAAGTAAATAGTTCTTACTGTATTAAAGCCATTGATTTTAAAAGCTACAGCTCCTTAAGTACACCCGTCCCGTACCATTAGGAAAAAATATAAATGTTCCTACTCACCCACTGCCAACAACATAGAGGGATATGAATGGCTTCAGCTACTATGTTGCTGCTCATTTCTGTTTCTTGGGAAAGCCTCAATCAGCATTGTATGTTTGTCACATTGAAATTTAAAGTATACTTTTTTTTATTTGATACTCATGTGAGTAGTCTGTTTTTGTCATAGTTTTCTTACCTCTCTGATTAGAAGCAATCTTACCTTTTGATTGCATTTTCACTCATCCATTTTCCACTATACAGTAAGTTCCGCAGGAGCTATTATTTCATTAAAACTTCAGTTTTAATGCCTTAAATTCTATTTATTTGAGTGATTGAACCATGAAAGCTATATGGGGGTACTCCTTTTATATGCATTTATAATGCTCTCTGCCAAAAGGTGCAAAAAATAAAAACTTTTTCAGCCTGTCAAGTTGGAGTCAATTTCAGCTTCTCTCTTTGAATGACTACCTCCAGGGAAAATAGGGCATGCTGACAAAATATTGGTGCACCCCACTTACAATTGAATGACTGCGGCAGAAGGAGGTCCTGTGACTTGGGCACATTTGCAAAGTGTTAGTGGCAAAGGCAGGACTTGGGCCTAGAGCATTGAGATAGTAATTGTTATACCACTGCATCAAGCCTCCTTCAATTATCAAAACACTGGTTTATTTTGGGGTTTGCACGGTAGCCCAACTCCTGAGAGAAGTCCTGGTCTCTCTGGTTGTCTGAAAATGTTGCGGAGGTACAGTATATCACACAGCTGGTGATGTTACAGCAGAGCCGGCATTAACTGCACTGACTGAGTACACAGCAGCAAATGGACATAAGGATCCAGAGACTACAGGACGTGACAGGATCCTCTGGGTGGGCGCCACACTTCCCCTTAAAAGTGTGAAGGCTTTTATTTATAGACACCATGTGAGTGCAAAACCATATGTGTTTTTTATGTATTTTTTTAAATTAAAACTGCGCTTCTCTATGGGCGTTTTGTGCGCTTTCTCTTTTTTCTTTCCCCACACAAAATCAAACAACATCAACAAAAAATGGGGATGGCTGGGCAGGGTACTCTGCAAGTGTAAGGCATGGAATGACTTACCCGCCTCGGCCTGCTACCTATAACACCGTCCCTAGAGCCAAAATCCACCCCCAGGGTGCGTCAACCCAACCCGAAGGCGCAAAGAGTAAGACAACTGGGAAGGTGTAGCCTAGCTCTTCCAGTCATGCCTCTCCCCCTCCCCCCTATATGCATAGGGCTAAAGGCTATTTAAGTCCACACCCGCAATGGGGGAAATGTTTTTCTAGAATCTAAACAAAAAGGAATGAGAAGCTATAGTTTAGTAATTAATGTGTTCCTAAATGGAAGGCTCCTCTGAAAAGAGGCAATCATGGCATGATTTAAATGTGCGTTTCTATGATTCACAATGATGAGGTTCAAATACTGATTGAGGATGCACAGGTGAGAGCACCACTCTGTCATGACAAAAGATCACATATTGATTTTATTTGCCTGAGGGTTATGTGACATTCCCAAATGAAAACTGTGACATGCAAAGTACAATATTTCTATAAGACTAAAGAAACTAGCAGAAAGCATGGAAAATGGGGCCACGAATATGATTTGATTGGTACGAAAGCATATTTCTGTCCACATTAGCTGCAGAGATATCTGCTTAGCTCTTCAATCTCACAGTAATGACTCATATATATTTGATAGTGTAAAGAATTTCAAAAGGATTTACAGTCAGATTGAGGCTATCTATCAAACACGTTGCATTAACCAAGTCTGCCACTAATTTAGAATTCTGTCCTTAAGAATTTATGTCATATGCAAGAAACATTCTGATCGCGTTTGATAGAGTTATCTTGGTTAGACAGTATTTGTGCCAGATGAGACCTGGCTGTTCAATTCATTACAAAAAGTTGAAGCACATTATAGCAAGACACAAAAATGGAGACATCCCATTAAATTGTAGGGAATGGGCAACTAATCTCACATCTAACCCCATTTCTAACGCTTTCAATCACTCATTGTTGTTAATGTGGTGAAATTGAAATAAAGTACCTTGATACAGTGATAAATAAATGGAATTTCAAAATGATTCATTTAATAAAATTATAATTGTCCTATACATCAGTGGCAATGCATGTAGCACTGCACATATAACTTACCTTTTAATGTGAAAACCTGCTTTATACATATTTGATGATAAATAAAATATTTTGCAGCATGCCAGCAGTGTCCAACAATGAAATGCACTCTGTAAATAATACTACTTGAGTATAGAGGATGAACTGTATATGAGATGATATCTAATGGTCATTTTCCATGGTTCAGTACTTGCTAATGTTTGTGTGACTGTCTTGATTTAATTTCTTCCTTCTGTCCTCCTTTTCTGTGTTTCATGACTGTTCTGGATTGTCACTTGCGGTAGGTTGATTTTTTTTCTATTTGGATACACCATAGACAGCTACAACATTCTGTGATTAGTTGCTTTGACAGCTGGGGCTTCTGAATTGAGATTAATCCACTGCTTAAACACTGCTTAATACATCAAGAGGCTGAACTAAATTGATTTCATTCAAAACTAAATAGATGTATTCCCCCCAAATACAACTAGAATTGCATTAGAAAGCTAGTCATGTGATTGCTGCGAACCATCCTAATTTTATTATACTTATATCTATTGTATGTCTTTATTTATATAGCGCCATAAATGTACATCGCGCTTCACAGTAGTAATACATATCATATAAATAACAAATAATATAAATAACAGATCATGGGAATAAGTGCTTCCGACTTAAAAATAACATTAAGGAAGAGGAGTCCTTGCAAATCAATCATTTGGCTAGTATTAATTTTGTTACTGGTGTCATTTAAAATGACCTGGTAAAAGGTCTTGATGGTAACACCACACGGACAGCTAGGTATTGTCACTACCCAGACATTTGTTTCTATTTATTTTACACCAATGATCACATCTCATAGGAGTGATAATTAAAGCAACAAACATCAACTCAGTCTCTCCATAAATGGGGTATTTGGTACACACATAACCCTGATTCTTACCAGGGGGGGGGGGGAAACTGCAAAGAACTGTATGACTCCTATAGTCTTAATATCAACAGGAGACTTCCTAAGCCCCCCCCCCCCCTTGTTAGATTTCATAATTATATCGCTTGCTTGTCTCCTGTTAATGTGTTTCTTTCTCAGGGATAACATGAAACATGCCTTATATTGTTAATTAAAAAATGCTTCCTCTTGCCTAATTTTAAAAAAAAATGTATTCAGTAGTTGGTGCAGTAAAAAAAAATGTCACTTCCCAGATAGATGGATACTGTGTCTTCTCCTTCTAGTGAGAAGGAAAGCATGCAACTATTATGTTGAAGAATGGATGTGTTCTATTTTCTAACCCTGGTTTTATTAGCGAGCGTTGTTTACTCGACCACATAGCTTGAACTGGTTGATCAGGTGTCTTTGCTACTTTAATGATCATTTCTCAATAATTTCTATTCTTAATTAGTATGAAAAGCATTCGTTTCTGCACAGTTCTTATGAAAGCTGTTTTTTCAAAATATCTGATCTGGGCACCATCGAGGGTCTTTGAAATGTCTTCTGTGCCTTGGCTGTATTACGGCAACATGAGTTTGTTAACAATCCAATGATACTTCTATTAGTGACCAAATGGCTACATAGTGAGTGAATGTTGGATGGTATCAAAACTACTGCTGTGCCCAAAGACTGTAAAACACAGTGATGAAAACATTTAATAGTCTGGCAAAAGGTAGATATTACATTGCCAAATATATTCCTTAGTTAACATCCACCATTAACTATTTATTTAGTCTTTTTTTTTTGTTGCCAAAAAGCTTCTTGGCACATCAATAGTTCTGCTGCCAACACATTCATATTCCTGCATTGTGAAAGTAACCAAACTCAAAACACAAAGATAAATATCTGGCCCAGTGTTCTACTGGTCACCAATTAAAACATATGTTTTGAAATACAATACAAATGGAAATATATATTTTTCATTGAATGTATATAGCAGGTTTCTTTAACATGACACGCCAACTTTATAAAGAAAATCATGAGTGGGAAGAGCACAATATTTGCTTTTGATTCTAACTATCGCTGCTTTGGTGATTTTGGATTTTGCCAAAATACCAACCTTTAATGTCTGGTCACTAAATAGGAAAAAAATGGTAAATGTTATTTTAATGCAGCAAGAACACATACGCTTTCTATTACTAGTTTAACATGGGATATTAAATCTTCAGTTAATGAAATTGCAAAGCAACCACTTAATATCTAAACAATGTGTAAGTTTTGTTGCAAATATTCTTATTAATAAATGAATTTAGCTCAGCCTAATGTAGCTTTACATTGATAATACAATTACATAATTAGCCTACTACAACCTGTACTTCACAACCCTGCATTCACTGATAGCATGAAGTTATTTCGAATTATATACTGTACATAATAGTAGATGGCACATTTGAGATATATTTATTGGTTTGAAGTTTACTTACCTGATTGTAAGGCAAAAAAAAGACAACAATATTTTCTAAACTGTGCTTTGAACTTTAATTTATTGCATGCTGTCCTGAGTTTATATTTTTCAGTCTCTCCATTCAGAATAAATATATGACCCTCCCTATCTATTAGCATGTTTATGGACTAATGCTCTAAAAAAGCAATGCAATCAAACCAGATTATTTAAAACTAAGATGGCATTTTCCCATAGTACAAAAGCTTAGTAGAATTTTTAATTATCTGCCTGCTTTTTTTCTGAAGAGGATTTTCTTCTTTCATCGCTCTATTGCTGCATGCTGGCTACATGTTTACACTACATATGTTAGATGAATAAACGCGACGAAAAGTAAGACTGGAATCATCTGGTCCTTGCTTGAAATGGCCTCCCATTGAGTCTAACAGTCTGGAAGTGTGCTGATAACATTCACCAACTCAAGCATGCTGTGCATTCTTTCTACAGGCCTTGAAGGATGATGATGATGATGACGACGATGATGCAGAGACTGGTTTGACTGATGGAGAAGACAAAGAACAACCAAAAGAAGATGAGAAGCTGGGGAAGCTTCAATACTCTCTCGATTATGATTTCCAAAATAATCAGGTTGGAAAATTGGTTTAGATCAGGAGTGGCCAACTCCAGTCCCCAAGGGCCACCAACAGGTCAGGTTTTAAGGCTATCCCTGCTTCAGCACAGGTGGCTCAGTCACTGATTGAGCAGGGATATCCTTAAAACCTGACCTGTTGGTGGCCCTTGGGGAATGGAGTTGGCTATCCCTGGTTTAGATGATGACACTTGCTTGCTTGCTAAACTTAACAAACTACCTGTACAATCTTGCTCACGTTCTTAAATTAAAAAAGGGCACTTACCATAACCATTTGTACCTAAAACTAAAAGAAAGAAATCTTTCAGATAGCTGACATCAATACGTAGTTTGTTTATGCAGAAATGTGTCAGCTGTAGAACCTCCAAACATCAACTGAATTGTTCTAAAACGCAATTGTGTGGTGTTAAGTAACACCTCATTAATAAGATGTCACCACACTCACATGCATGGTTTTATGTCTTAAATGTGTTTGACATAAACCATGCTTAGCACAATATTTAAAAACAGCTTATTATTCTGACTAAACATGAAAGCATTTCAAATCAAAGAGAAATGGAAAGTATTTCAGGAGCCGGTGGATCAAAAAAGCCTTATCTTAATGTTCATTGCGAATGCAGAGGCGCAAATCTTCTGTTCTCTTGTATTGTGACTGGCCACTGAGTACTCCTAGAATAGCATTAAATCAATGGGGGACTTTATAAACCTCAAACAGCTAAGGCCTGCCAAGGAATAATAAGTGGAAGAAATTGGTTCTTACGAACAGATTTTGCTTTTTCTATAGATGAAAACAAACTTGTGAATTTTATTGAAGAAAGCAGTTGTTCGGGCTTTCAGTGTTGCAAAGTCAAATGGAAAGTCATTGAACTCTCCCACTGTGTAAAATGTTTGCAGGGACAATTCTAGTACTGTATACATAATAGCTATATTGCAAATACAAAGTCTTGTGCTAGTATTACACTGAAGCTAGTTTGAGTGCCCTAGGGATTTTAAAGTAAAGAATAACATGCAGTTATTGCTATGGTATGCATACACCTGCCCTGCAGAGCACAGCAAAGGTATGATTGAGGCACGTCTCACGCCAATGCAAACCTTTCTGTAATACGTTATCAATTTAGGTAGAGACTACCAGTTTCAGGAATCTACTTGGCCTCTTTCAGACTTTGTTTGCTCTTAGAAGCATATCAGTGGTACTGTAAAAGGAGCAGCCAAACTATATTTTCAGACCAGTGTAATTGTCATCCTTAAAAAAAAAAGATGCAATGCAGTGAGAAGTTGCAACTTGCTTGTTCCCATATCCACAACTTTACAGCCTTAAAGCAACCTTTATATTCATTATTGCATCTCAAAATATACAGAAATCCCACCTACAATCTCTATATGATTACCAGCTATTCAGTGCAAAACTCAGTGCACATAATCTTTGGCCAAAACTAAAAATGGTGTTTCTGCAGCACTTAACACCCTTCATGAGCTGTAGGTTTTCTTTCTTTCAAGAGTCTATAGATCCAATGAATAAGAAGTGTCATATTTTACAGTAAATTGAGAGTAATATTCCCCCCCAATTAATAAATACATTTGTAACCACTTTAGCAACAAAGAGACCTACAACATTAATTACTATGATGTGCTTCCGTCATCCAGAGATGAGGAACTTTTTTTCAGGTTGCTGCAAGCCTAATTGTCATTCACCTTGCACAATGCATTGCACTAGACTTCAAAGAGAGGCATGACCAAAGAACTCTGTAGGAGAATGATAGCTTATTTCAAGCAGATATTTTAGTAGAGGAAGTGAATTATTTTTCCACTCCACTGGGTAAAAATCATAGGCTCGTTTTTCTGTCTTTCATGTGTACAGTTATGTGCGGTTTGTGGGTCCATCATTCTGCAACTAGAATAAGAATGAGGCCAGAATGAGATAAATTAAGACAATATTCCCCGTTGTTGAAATGCATTGTAATTTTTTTATTTATATATATATATATATATATAATGGTGACTTTCGAAATTATCTCACCAAAAATCAGAGATTACTATATGTACTGTAATAATAAAGCAATATGGTAACAAAAGAAAACGGAAATTAAAGGACAGACATCATTTATAGTACCGCTTATTTTTATGTGACAGAATAGTTTAGATGGTGCTCATTTTATGTCACAAAATCAAAATAGCTTGTTGTTTTTTTTTTTGCAAATGCAAGTTCTATTTTCCGTGAAAATAAGTATTCTCTGATGCTAAAAATATATAGAAAAGCTGAACGGTTTATTCATTGTGTCTTGTTCAGTTTTTGAGTTGTAGGGTAATATTTTGTACGTGCTCCCCATAACAGTTAAGTGAATTCAGAAAAGAAGTAGGATGGGAAGTCCCCAGTAAAGATGGACGGATCTGCCCAAATCCGTTTTCCGGCTTTTCACCGATGTTACCGCTAAAATCCATTTTGTGGTGTAAAATCCGCGAATGGATTGGGCCGTTACAATCCACACGGATTCATCAAAATCCGCCATTGGATACAACCCATGGCCGGATTTGAATAACCCAATCCGCGGACTCAGCAATCCGTTGGTGGATTCTTAAGAATTGCCAACAGATTGCTGAATCCGTGGATTGGATTCTACAAATCGATCCACGGGTTTCAGAATCCACGTAGTGTATTTGTAAAAATAATATAAAATCCACGTGAATCACCCTTTTTGACATTGATCTGCTGAAATCCGTGGACCAAAGGTAAGTGGCCGATCCGCTGCGGATCCAAATGTTCCTAGATCTAGTCCCCAGTGGCCAAAGCAGAGGAAAAATTAGGACAGAAATTGAACAGGTTCCAGAACTACGACAAGGCAGGAATGCAACTGGAGCGAACGGCTAATGTGGACATAAACAAGAGGTTCAGGCAAATACATAGACAAGCAGAGTCCAGAGTTAGGGAAAACAGCAGATGTCCAAAACAGTCCAGGTTGGGGTATAAGGGAAAGCTGGTCATGACTAGAGTCTGGACAACAGAGAGGGCCCCGTGTGGACTGGAAACTGATTGCAGTTTATACAGCTGCAGTGGTCAAAGATATTTATTGGTTATTGGTGGAGAATAACAGGCAGAGAACAGTGGTGCTAATCAGCTACGGAATAGATCTGTGGCAGCTCTATTGCATTTGCTGACAGTGACTCGCATATAACTAATACAGTACTAGTTTCCTTTGAGAAATTGCACAAACTGCTTAAACAAATACGTATGTTAGAAAGCATTGTAAATGTCATATGTCATATGTGACTAACGTTACCTCTGTCAGCATGTCACACATTTCTTGCAGCAACTCCTTTAAAACCTGACGCTTTCTACCTTGTAAAGTTTGTAAAGATGAAATATGTTTAGTATTAATATGCAGCATATCTCAATCCAATGTATTGCAGAATTCTCTGCCCCTGAAGGGGTTGTAAAATTCCTGTATAAGAAAATAAATATCTTGAGCAATGTTACAGAAAGAAAAGCTGTAGGTGCAGAAAGAAAAACATGACGTGCATTATGAAAGCTCGGTAAGTTGAATGTCATCTTTCGCTCTTGTTCTCGTTTGTTCTATTTTCAGCTGATGGTTGGGATAATTCAAGCCGCTGAGCTTCCCGCTTTAGATATGGGAGGTACATCTGATCCTTATGTGAAGCTATTCCTGCTGCCAGATAAAAAGAAGAAATTTGAAACAAAAGTCCACCGAAAAACCCTTAATCCTGTGTTCAATGAACAATTCACTTTCAAGGTATTCTTTTAATACTGTATTACCGTGATGTGTATGTGTGAAAAACTGTCTTGTATGGGTTTCCAATCTAAAGAGCTGCTCAACAGTTATCCAGCAACTGACAAAAAGAAACAAATATTTGGTCTGAAAAAATAAAGAATAAAACTGTGTTTAAGATCCTAAGCAAAATGTTACAAATCTGGATTAAAGCAGCAGTCCTGCAACCCCCTTTTTGTTTTACTATATGCACTATGTGAGCAGCTTTAATGAGAAATAATTACCTAAGCTGCCGATTAATTCGTTCTGCTGTGATCAGTCGGCCAATATCTTACTTTTGGGGCTATCGAAGTGGCCTCCTTCTGATTCAGCAAGTACTTGTAAGACCAAGTCCCGAATTCAGTGCTTTATAAAAACCTTCAGTGTGCAATCATATAGATGTATGACGGCTGTTGATAAATAACAATGTTCACGGGAATCTTGTGCAGATGAATGTGTCCACATACAGCAGAAGCTTTAAACTGAGCCCATATCTATGTGGACAGGTAATGTGCTATCTGGCCCGGATTATATGGGAAGAGAAAAGGGAGTTTAGGCATCGGGGAGCACAGTGTGAGTGTGCTCTCTGCCACCAATATCACCTAGTCAACCCCCACGGCCAAACCATGTCACACTGGCTCTGTATATATAAAACAAGTAAACAGCTCTTCCACTCACGCACTGCGTCCTTGAAGATTGTTTCCAATTGGTGTGCTCCCAGCTGGCAATGTACTGTAGCAACTGAAGAAAAGATCGATGGATGGCGGTGCAGAGCGGTTACAAAAAGGCTGGACGTGAGACCATGAGATAAAAAAATATACATTTATTCTACTCTTAAGCAAACATATTTCCGGTAAAAGGACGGCAGAGGACTCTCTTTTTTACCAGAGATATGTTTGCTTAAGAGAAGAATAAATGTATTTTTTTTGTCGCACGTCCAGCCTTCTTTCTATTCGCTATGCACCGTCATCCATCGTTAATTTCTTCAGTTCCTTCTGACTCAGTGCTGCAGTCTGTGAAATGCTGCAACTGCAATGTAACATATTACTAAGTGTAATACATTATTGTTACAGCTTTTAGCTTTGCAATCAACAGTCCGCTGCTGGAAAAATGGCAACAGATCTGTTTGTGATACTTTGTTGCCAAAGGGCAGAGCTCAAAAAGGTGTGTGTGCGTGCAACTTACAAACGAGGAAGTGGATGTGACTTTTTAAATGGTTTTTATAGCAACCAAAGGATGATCAGAACATTTTTAAAAATCATCAAAAATGGCATTACGCATTGAAAAAAAAGGTACTATGTATTATATTATGCATTACCACAGAACTGATTTATATATATAAAAAAAAAACCACGTAGGATTTTTGACGTTTTGCAACTTTACCCATTGCCCACCACCTATATTATTTGTTTCAAGCTGTATACAAAAAAAAATCTTGCAATTGGATATTCCGTTTAACGGTCCTGAAAAGAGCTACTTGATGCACCACTCAAATTGTTTTTGTTTCCTTGCCAGATGGAAAAATCTTTTTATAACAAGTGCTTTACAGTTGATGCAGAACATCAATCAGATACTTGGCAGAGACAATAACTGCATACCAAATGTAGTAAAATGTGATCAACCCAGATGCAGAATTCTGCATATCTCAATATAATGTGTACATCAGTTAACTTCTCCCACAACCCACCTTAAACCATCAGTTGATGTACATCAGGCAAAAAGGTCAATTGTGTCCCTTTTTTACATGGCTTCTTACTCTATATGTTACATTCACAGAAGGGGTATAGAAGTAAGCATATAAGTAATCATATTAGTAAAACAAGTTAAGTAAATAACTGTATCATTAACAAGAGTTTGTAAAAAAACATAGTTCAAATATTATATTGGATAGTTTGGATAGTTTCATTGTCGAAGGAAGGTTATGAAATTCAGGACTTACTACCCAAGCAATGCCCCAGAGCTAACCATCTGATTGGACGAGCTGTTCTCAGCATTTTATATCATTCAATGAAATCTGTTCCCATCTGTCAAATGCAAATTGTGCAAGTGCCTTTTAATCTCAATCTCTCCTCTTACGTTTCCCCACAAATACCTGCCAATTAGGATTCTATTCCATTTGTAAGTGGATGTTGTCCAGGCAGATGTGCGAAATGCAGTGAAATTTGCTATGTATTGCCTGCCCCATTCAGCTGTTGGACAGCTACAGTATAACATATCATTAGTATTTGCTGAATGCATGTGTCACACAAGAAGTAACAAACGCCATAAAGCAGGGAATGTGTAAATGTTAAACATAAAAACATAGTTTGCATTGACAAACATGAACATATCTCAGGAGTGTTGGGGAGGAGAGTGGAGCATCATATCCTGGTATCAGGATCTATTCCCTATTCTTTATGTTGCTAAAGCAATACCTGTAGGTAGAGACAGTTTAAATAAGGAGTGTGGCATCACAGGATAAGCAGAGGGGTTTGATGGAGCATACCACCTTTGTGTGCATTAGGCCATTCATTTTTATGTTGAGTTTGGATGTACTGTATGATTGTGTTGTACTGTATATATATAAAAAAAATGTAGGTAAAAGTGATAAAACAAAAGGGAATAAATGAAGAATAGTTAATTTCTCACAGTTCAGGTAAATAAGAGTGATGAGAATGCAGGGGTTTGTCAGATTCAGAGGCAAAAATCTCAATATGGTTGAGCAACTGTCGACGTGGGACAGTAGTCGTTAGACTGGGCTATTGAAATACTTCATTTAAGAGGTGAGTTTTAAGGTTTAACTTAAAGGTGGGGAGAGAAGGTGCATAGCATATCCTGAGTGTGAGGGAGTTTCAAAGATATGGAAGGAGCAGTTGTGGTAAAAGGGGTGGATTACAGCACAGGTGATGAGCGGGGGCATAACAAGAGATCAACGCTGATAAGTACTGTAGGGAGGCGCAGATACTTGATTCCTCTCTCTCATTCTCCTCTCACATTCAAAACGTTTCTAAAACCTGTCGCTTTTTCCTCCGCAATATAACAAAGATACGCCATTTCCTCTGTTACTCGACTTCTAAAGCTCTGACTCAGGCCCTCATTCTCTCCCGTCTCGATTACTGCAACCTCCTGCTGTCCGGCCTTCCTGCCTCTCACCTGTCTCCCCTACAATCTATCCTAAATGCTGCTGCCAGAATCACTTTACTCTTTCTTAAATCTGTCTCCGCGTCTCCCCTCCTGAAATCCCTCTCCTGGCTTCCGATCAAATCCCGTATCTCACACTCAATTCTCCTCCTCACTTTTAAAGCTTTACACTCTTCTGCCCCTCCTTACATCTCAGTCCTAATTTCTCGCTATGCACCATCCCGACTCTTGCGTTCTTCTCAAGGATATCTTCTTTATACCCCCTTTGTATCTAAAGCTCTCTCCCGCCTTAAACCTTTCTCACTTTTCTGCCCCGCACCTCTGGAATGCCCTTCCTCTCAATACCCACAAGCACCCTCTATATTCACCTTTAAGACCCACCTTAAGACACATCTGCTTAAAGAAGCATATGAATAGAACTGGATTATCCTGGACAGAGTAGAACAGATGTGATGCTTCCAAAATTAGAGAGAATTCCTCCACGGCATGTATTAATGATCAGGATAACAATGGGGAGTCCATGAATAATAAGGCATATATATGGCAAGGGCTAAGTGTCTAGGGGGGTCCACTTGACCTCCACAGCTTAAACACTATATAAACCCAACCAAATAACCAATATTTGAATAGCAAAAGCACAGGTATACATTTATATATATGTTAGGGCACTGCGGCCCTTTACCTTGATGCTTAGCAGGACCTCCAGACATCCAGGGCGTTTATCCTGGACACATGATACATAAAGCTTGGCCCCCTACAGACGCACTTACTAGAATGCCCTCCTACGGTCTCTATATGTTCCCCTACCTACCAATTCAATATTAAGCTCCTAGGAGCAGGGACTCCTCTTCCTTAATGTTACTTTTATGTCTGAAGCACTTATTCCTGTTATATATATTATTTGTTATTTATATGATTACAACATTTATTACTACTGTGAAGCGCTATGTACATTTATGGCGCTATATAAATAAAGACATACAATACAATACAATAAGTGGAGAGCCTTAAAGGTAAGGAGGATAACTTTGTAAATGATAAGAAATGTGATGTGAAGCCAGGCGAAGGATTTAAGGAGGAAATGAGCAGAGACAGTTTGGGGGAAAAGTGAAATTATTCTAGCAGCAGAATTTTGGATAGGTTGAAAAGGGGAAAGCTGTGAGGCAGGGAGTCCTGTTAGCAGTATATTACAATAATCCAGACAGGCGAGAATAAGGGCATGCCTAAGAGTTTTAGGCGTAGATTGAAAGAGGAAAGGGTGGATCTCGGCAATATGGTGGAGTAAGAAGCAACATATTTTAACCATGCCGTGAATGTGAATAGAGAAGGAAAGGGAGAAGTCAAATATCACTCCTAGACAACGTTGTTTGGAGACAGGATAGATGGTAGTACCATTTACTGTGATGGAAAAAGGGAAATTGGGCCAGATTTGGGGGAAATATATGGAGCTCAGTTTTAGAGATATTAAGTTTAAGACAGCTGAGCACCATCCACAGGGATATAGCCAGGAGGCAATCCGAGACTCTGAACTGGATTGCTGGAGTGTGGGAAAGATATATAGCTAAAGCTGGATAGATATATCTTCGTATCATCTCCATAGAGATGATACCTGAAGCCAAAAAAGTTGAGGAGGTTACCAAGTGATAGTGTATATAGAGAGAACAGGAGAGGTCCCAGGACAGAGATCTGAGTATACCAATAGACAGATCATCAGAAGACAAAGACATGTTAGCAACAGAGACAGAAAAGGCGCGACGTGAGAGGTATGATTAGAACCAGGATAGAGCTTTGTTGCAGATACCAAGAGAGTTTAGAATATAAAGAAGAAGAGAGTGATCGACAGTATCAAAAGCAGCAGAGAGATCGAGTAGGATTAACCCCATTAATTTCAGTTCTTCCAGAGAAACATACCTCCATAGGGGGTGTCCCTAGCTGCTCCGCTAGGCTATCAGGGTTCACATAATAGCCTCTTTTCAAAACTCCCACAGATGTCATCCGGTGCAGCTTCCTTTTTGCCCACGTGACATTGAAGCTGTAAACTTCCAGGAGATACAGACTTCTGAAATGGGGATACCGGTATCTCGGGAAGCAGGGGGTCCCCGGAGCTGAGATGAATGAAGTTCAGCTCTAAAGACCCCCTGCTTCAATACTATATAAATAATAAGAAAATAAAAAACAGCTTGGATTGCTCCTTTAAAGGAAGAGGGGAATGTGCCCGAATATAGGGTGGGATTGAATATGTGAGTGAGAGTGGGGACTAAGGAGTAAGAGTTCTGATAAGGTGATGGGGTTGAGAGGGCATATGGTAGAGGGAGAAGAGAAGATCTGCTGAGAAACATCCAACTAACTGGAGAAAATGAATCAAGAGTGGAAGGAGGCTTAGGTACTGTAGAAGCATAGAGGAGGGGAAAGGGACAGAAGGATAGTCCTTGTGAATAGCATCAACCTTGCCTTTAAAAGTAGTTAACAAAGGCTTGTGGAGAAGTGAAAGAAGGCTGGGAAGTGGGAGGAGAATATCGGAGGAGGTAGTCAAATACAGAAGAAAGACGACGTGGATTGGATTTGTGAGTGTTGAAGAGTGAGGAAAAGTGGTATGGTTTGCCCTTAGAAAGAGCAGAGTTAAGACAGGAATAATCTTGATAAATATCACGCCCATAGGTTAAAAAATACTTATGCACTTGTCGTGTTGTACTGCAGGGAGTTCAGTTGCCTATTAGTTTATTATTTTATTCAAGTGTGTCAGTACAAGATCTGTGTCTGTCATATTGGAAGTATTTAAAGATGTTACAGTAGTAGTTTTGTTGGCAGTTGTATACCGTAACATGTCCTAGAACATTAGAGTACACATACACTATTAACTGTACATAAAAACACACGTCAAATTGCCTGTTTCTGATGTTAGGAAGTTTCCCAGTGACTGGCTATGAAGCACGGAAGATTCAGTTGCTCCCTTCATCTGCCTTGGTTGTACAGTTTAGCATTTTTAATCAGGTCCAAGAGGGGATGATTTAATCTCCCCAGCAGATGATTAGAAATGAAAAGGAGAGAGGAAGAAGAAGTGGCGAGTCACGGAGCAGAGGGAGAGGAGGGCTGGCTAGGAATGAGTCAGAATCATTAGAAAACAGTACATTGTTGCTAGTGTTACAAAAAGTGGTGTAAATGTGCTTGATTTCAAGAGTCCTATTGTTGACAACAATGGATAGTGCTTTTTTTATTTTTTCTATTAAAAACACAAACTATAATTTGAAGCATTGCTGCCCTATTAAAAAAAAAAGAGACTGTGACCTGACAGGTTGCTGCATACATTTCCACTCAGTGCCAAAATTAAACCACTCCTAGAGCAGAATGAGAGCATAAAATCACACCAACCCCATCTTCATTTCTGACATACAAGCATATATTGAACTGAGGAGCAATAATTCGATTTTGCTACCTACACTTTACTTAGAAATATAAGTTTAAAGGTATTTCAGAAACAGACAGTTATTTTATTTGGTTGCAATATTTGCAGAGAAAGGGTTCTATGGACATACAACTTAGAATAGTTTAACACATTAAAAGGCGAAAAATGGACTTCCGGTATGGCGCCAGGGCTGTGAGGACGCACTGAGAGGAGGTCCGACGGGGAGAGCCGCAGTAACCGTGCACCGATAGCCGGCAAAACACCTCCAAAATTTAAAGGGACAAGCTCTCCAACAAGCGGAGGCACCTGCATAGAGAAATACCTCTCCATACTACACAGATGGCCCCAAAAACAGCAACAGCATCGCCAGGACAAGGGAGAGAAAAGGAGAGAGACCCCTAAAATGGCCGACAGCCACGAGGCTCATGCAGGAGAATCAAGTCAGACCAGGGAAGCAGGCAACCAGGCACAAACAAGGTCAGAGCATGAGAGCATTGCTAAGGCTGTAGCATTGCTAAGGCTGTAGCAAGAGAAATTCTCCCACAACTAGACAAAAAAATTGACAAAATAAAAAAATCCATAGATGAGTTGAAAAATGAACTGACAGCACATACCTCAAGAGTGGAGGAGGCTGAAGCTAGAATCAGCAATGTGGAAGACGAAATGTCTGAAACGCACCAAGCAGTAGAAGAACTGAGAAAAAAAACTGCATATTGGAGGAAAAAGTTGATGACCTTGAAAATAGGTCCAGACGAAATAACATCAGACTGATAGGGGTGCCTGAATCAGTAAAACAGTACCAACTGATAGAGTTCTGCGAAAAATGGATCCCAGAGCACCTTGGGCTCTCCGCAGACCAAGCAATAAAGATTGAGATAGCACACAGAATGGGGGCTGCAAGGCAAGATCAAGACACTAAACCTAAACCGATAATAGCAATGATTCTCAATTTTAATGACAAAGTCAGACTTATTAAAGCCTTCAAAGAATTGGACCAATTGACATATGAGACCAAGCGAATTATGATTTTCCAGGACTATTCGGCAATGGTCTCACAAAAGAGGAGGGAATTCAGCAGGGTTTGCACCACCCTATTCAAGCAAAAACGGAAATTTGCACTGATATATCCGGCAACCCTAAGAATTTATACCGACACAGGAGTGAAAACCTTTACCTCCCATGACCAGGCGGAAAAGTATATGGCAAAGATGACAGCAACCAGGGACGCAGAGGAGGATCGAAACGCCGCAACAGAGGATGAACGCTGAAGGAGACGTTTGCAGAGCCCAGAAGCCCATTTCGTCCGAAAGAGACTGAATTAAGATAAATGTGCCTTTTTTGGTTAAAAAAAAAAAAAAAAGTGGATGTATGAGGGTGTGTATGGGTACATGTATAGGTGTGAGTAGGATCATATATGAGCATGTGTATGGGTACATGACAATGCATAGGTATGCGTATGGATATATGAGTCTATATATGTACATGTGTACAGAAGTGTCTATATACATGGGATCATAGCCCACTGGGCTCCCATGCCCTATAACTCTGTACCAACAGATCCACTTATGCATCTTGGACTTGATGTAAAACATTGTTCAAACCAGGAGGGGGGAGGCAGGAAAGAAAGAACAGGGGAGGAAGAGCAAAGGCTGCCTCAGATATACTGTATGAGCTGGGGGAAGAAGGGGAGGAGGGGAAGAGAAGAAGGAATTGAAGAAGGAGGGACAGGAGAGGGAGGGGGAGAAATAAAGGGGAGGAGGTGAGGGAAAGGGAGGGAGGAAGGGAAGGAGGTGAGGGAAAGGGATGGAGGGGAAAGAGAGGGGAGGGGGAAGAAAAGAGGGAGGGGGGAGAAAAGAGGGAGGGGGGGAGAAAAGAGGGAGGGGGAGAAAAGAGGGAGGGGGGAGAAAAGAGGGCGGGGGGGAGAAAAGAGGGAGGGGCGAAGAGAAGAGAGGGGAGAGGGGAGAAAGGAAAAAGAAGAGGAAAAAAAGAAATATATATATATATATATATATATAACCATAACAACATGTTAATGTCATGCACTAACCTGAATGTGTTTTCCTATTGTTTTCCTATCGGGACATACCTCCATTGAGCTCCTGGTATCGCAACTGGGGTGAAGCAGTATAGACAGAACAAGAAGAGACAAGGACAGACACCAGACAGAAACCGAAACCATAACAGCAAGAAAAAGACCGATCCCCAAGGGGGACAGAGACGAGAAACCATGCTACCGACGAGAGGTACACAGATACACAAACACACGAACATAAAAACAATGAGACCAAGACAATAGAGGGAACGGGGGTAAACCCACACTGCATGGCGCTCACAACACAAACAACAAATACACTTGGTCAAGCAAAAGGGACACAAAGATAACTCAACATACGACAAATCTTATTAATAAATAAGGACAAAACATCTACAGGACAAGGGGAAAAATAAAATAAATATAAAAGAAATAGAGAAAACTGCTAAGGGAAAAAATAAAATAAAAAATAATATATCCCCTAGTAGGGACACGGAGACTAAAGTGCACACACATGGAGATACACCTGATATACAGGAAGTTAGAAATACACCTCTGGAAAAAAGTGAAGTCCAGAAAAGAAAATAAAGCTAAAAGTTTAAAAAGCTGGAAGTTAAAAGTTTAAAAAGCTAGAAGTTACAATCTAGCAATTTACGGCAGAGATCATGTTGACACGCCGGTTTAAAAAAAAAAAAAAAAAAGAGTGTTGGAAACAAGCAGAAAAGAGTAAAAAACCCTAGAGCAAAATACTCAACAAGAAACAGGAAAGAGATAAAGAATACATACCTAGAGGACACCGAACACACACATATATAAAATGCACACACGAATAATAACATGGAATGTCAAGGGGCTTAATAATCCCATAAAACGCAAAAAAGTACTAAATTACCTAAAAAAACAAAAAAGCAGATATAGCATTCCTACAGGAAACGCATTTAAATTAAAAAAAAAAGCAATAAACTCCAAAGAGATTGGGTAGGACACAGTATCTTTTCCCCGGCTATAGGAAAAATAGCGGGAGTAGCCATACTTATGAATAAAAACCTCCCCCTAGAAATAATCAACACAGAGAGCGACAGCGAGGGAAGAGTTATAGTGGCAGAGTTTAGAAGTGGGGGAATAGACTACCTCCTAGGCAATGTATATGGACCAAATGACCACAAGTCTGAGTTTTTTCAAGAGACTATAAACAAGATACTGAAATATAAACATAGAAATATTGTCCTGGGAGGAGACTGGAACGCAGTCCAAGACAAGTTCTTGGACAGGTCAAGCCACAAAGACAGCACGCCCAAAGATAGTATCCAAAGCAAAAACATGAAATTGATTTAAACAGCAATAGGGGTTGGATGGATGGATGGAGAACACTTAACCCATTGGAGAGGGACTTCTCTTTCTACGCCAATGTACATAATTCATTTTCAAGAATTAATGCAATCCTCCTAACACCGAACCTACTTAACAAAATAGCACACATAGACATGGGAGAGATAATTATTTCTGATCATGCGATAGTACGCCTAGATCTAGACATGGGATTAGGCAGAGCAAGCCCGAACACCTGGAGATTCCCAAACTACATGAGCGATAGCGAAGACTTTGTAAACTATCTAAAGGGGGCCTGGGAAATATTTGAAAATACAAATTAGGAACATAAGACGAACCCCATACTTTTCTGGGAAACATCAAAAGCAGAAATTAGGGGCGACATCATGGCATATGTCTCTAGAATGAAGAAACAGGCAACCCAGGAGTATTGCAAAGCAAGTAAAGAACTTAGCAAGGCATTCAGAGCATTCAAAACAGCCCCAACATCTCAAAATAAAGAAAACTATAATCAAAAAAATCCACATGTGAGGTGTGGCTAGAGAAAAAAGAACTAGGGAAAAAATCAATAAAAGAAGCCAAATTTTTCAGACACGGAAACAAGATAGGTAGGCTCCTGGGAAACCTTATGAGAAATTATAGGTCAACTAAACCCATCACTAAAATATATGATAAGACAGAAATAACCACAGAGGCAAAAATAAATAAATGAGGTGTTCAAAGAATACTATAGCAAACTATATAGAGACGGGGAGGTAAACCTAGAAGCAATGGAAACTTTCTTTAAAAACATTAAGATACCTAAAATAAGTCAAGAAGATATCGACAGACTAAACTCTCCAATTACCCAAAAAGAGATAAAAGACACAATCCAAAATCTTAAAAATTGCAAGGCCCCAGGCCCGGACGGGATGTCAGGAGAATACTATAAAATTCTGAAAGAGGATCTGATAGAACCGCTACAACAAGTATATCACAAGGCACTCAAAGAAGCCACGTTTATGAAAACAAGCGAAATGGCCCATATTATGATAATGCACAAACAGGGGAAAGATCCCCTGAGACCAGAATCGTACAGACCAATCTCACTGATTAACCAGGACGCCAAAATATTTACCAAAATCATGGCAGATAGGCTAGCGAACATTCTTCCGTCCTTGATACACCCCGATCAATCGGGATTTGTCAAGGGAAGATTCGCAGTTAAAAATATCAGAAAAGTCCTAGCGGCAATAGAATGGGTCCCACTACACAAATTAGGGAATACAGCAATCGTGACTATTGATGCTGAGAAAGCATTTGCCAACATAATGTGGAACCATGTGTTCTTCGTGCTAGACAAATTTGGACTAAGGGGAAATTTTAGCAACATGATAAAGGCAATGTACAATACCCCAAAGGCTAGAATAATAGCAACAGGACATCTATCAGACCCATTCCAACTATATAGAGGGACACATCAAGGGTGCCCGCTGTCACCCCTGCTTTTTAATCTAGCAATAGAACCTCTGGCAATATACCTGAGGCAAATGGAGGAATTTAAGGGGATCATGATAAACAAAACAGAACTGAAACTATCAATGTTTGCAGACGACATATTAATGTTCATGACTAACCCTGATGAATCAATCAAAAAGGTATTACAGCAAATACTGTAGAGACATTCGGGTCGTTTGCCGGCTTTAAAATAAATATATCTAAAACAGAAATGATGTATATTAAAGAACCCCCAGACACAAAGGCACCATATAACTTCCCTGTAAAAGTAACGAAAAAGCCCATTAGATACCTGGGGATAATGTTGGAGGCAGAAATTTCCAGACTCTATGATAATAACTTCAAATCAATCATAAAAAAAATAGTGCAAGAACTAAAAAACTGGACGACACTACCCTTATCACTATTTGGGAGAGCAAGCGCGATCAAAATGATATCGTTTGCCAGACTCCTATATCCCATGCAGACTCTCCCTATGCTCCTCAAGCATGTGGACATAACTGAAGTAAATAGAGCAATGACAAAATTCTTGTGGGGAAATAAGAGAAGCAGAATAGCTCTAAAAAAATTACAACTACCAAAAGAAATGGGAGGCATCAACCTACCGAATATCAGGAACTATAATATAGAAAGTATAATGAGACATGTAGGAGACTGGATAAAAGACACCAACCATTACTCCTCCCTAGAACTAGAAAAAGAGTTCTCACCAGAGACCTCCCTGAGAGAACTAATACACACAAAATGGAGAAGCATCCCAGTAACCCAAAGAAATAATATTCTAATCAAAGACACCATAACAACTTGGAAAACAGTCAGGAAAAAGTTTAAACTTTCCTACACAATCTCAAGATATACACCAATCCAAGACAACCCCAAATTTATACCAGGGTATACCCAACCATCATTCCAAGTCTGGAAAAAAAAGGCATCACGTGCCTAGAACATGTGATCAACACAGACAAACAGGAATACATGACATTCCAAGAGCTTGCACAAAAATGGGACATTTCCCAAAATTTAATACACGCCTTCTCATACACACAGCTAATTAGTTTTTGCAAAAATTGACAAACCACAAAATAACAGTACTAAAAAACAACAGAATAGATGACTATTTTAACTCGAAAGAGCAGGAAAAAAGCCAACTGTCAGAACTATACAGTATTATAAGGGATCAGGACATGGAGACCACACATGCCAACACACTCAGGGCATGGCAAAAAGACTTCCCAGAAATACAAAGCATGGATCAACTAATACAGGGTATCCACAGGGTACACAAGATTATACCGTCAGAGACATGGAGGGAAATGCAATACAAAATAACACATAGGGCCTACATAGCATTCAAAAGACAGATAAAGACTAGGACAGAGGACACCACGTTATGCCCCAAATGTAAGACACCAAAAGCAGACATCAGACACTGCCTCTGGACCTGCATACATATATCCAGATACTGGAACCAAGTGTTAGAATACATGAAAACAAAACTAAAGATCTCATGGGTAAAGGACCCAATACCTATGATATTCGCGAACATAGAGAACTGGACGGAGGGTAAACAAATCAGCAGATCAGTAACTAGACCCACTGAAGTTATACTATTAGCCGCAAGAAAGAACATTATGACAAACTGGATACAAACACAACAGCCCTCAATGGAGCAACTACATGACACACTATATAAACTAATGACAATAGACAGACTGGAGACATGCATAGATAGGAACAGAACAGTGGGAGACTTTCTCCAGAGGTGGGACTGGTTCCTACAGGACAGAGACATGATGACAAAGGATGGTATGGGATAAAAGCATCAGATAGGGGATGGAAAGTAGAAAAAGAGTGAAAGTACCAACACGGCAAGTTACGTTAGAGTTCAAAGTTAAAATAGATAGGAATTGAGTTTGAAAATATTGTAAACATTGTGTATAAAATATGGGTGATATATTGTGAATGTAACCGGAGAAGTCAAAACTGATCGCCCATATGCTGAAAAGGAACCCAAGTTAGAGTTCAAAGTTAAAATAAATATGACTTGTATGTGATAAACATTGTAAAAATTATATGTAAAAAAACGGGTGAAACAATATGACTGTAACAGAATAAGTATAAGCTGATTGCCTGTATACTGAAAATGAACCTAATAAAAAATTTAAAAAAGGCGAAAAATGACTTACCCAATGCAACATTGTATACATTGTCACGGGAAACGAGGCAATTTACACCTTTTAATCCGGATCATACGTTGAGCAAAACAAGATAATGAAATAAATTGTACATCTGGAGAAAACTTTGAAATTCTTTAGAACCTTGAGAGAACACTTGGAAAAAACACCCTATCTAATGGGCACAAGGGGTTATAATACCTCCGACTTTCATTCAAAAAATACTATTGCCCAATCCAAAGCGTGAGAAATTTCTCCACCGCCAATCAGAGCAGGGCTCATCTGGCTGATGATGTCAGAGAAATGGGCATGGCTATCTGCAGGAAAGGCTCTGCAGAGTCTGAAAGAACTTTTGGGGCCTTTTCCTGTGTCCCTCCTTGCTACCAAATGGCCCGACACCTCGACATCCTGGATTCCCTTTGAGGCCAGATGTTTAGGCTGACTGCATGGATTTTTATACATACAGTATAACACCCTATGAACCATACTTTATTACAGCATATATTTTGGGGTAGCTCATATTCGGTTGGGGCACCCACACACCCAATACAGGCCCTGGGACACCTTGGCACTAACTGGGGTACCCCCCTTAGCCTAGGGATTCCCTCAGCTACATGGATATGTTTCATCCCTGTGCCTCATTTTACTGTGCACAAAGCATATGTTTTAAAACAAACTGTTCAATAAAATATACAGTTTAAAGATATCCTAAGTCTGTGGGTTATAGGAAATAGAAGAAGAAGCTGCACGTTATTTCTTACTAGCTATATTTCCCACACTCTATACAATAAACTTATGGCTGGACTTTTAAATGTCCCATCACAACCTTATGGATGATTGGAGTACCCTCCAGAACCTCTATACTGGTTCTGGATGACATGAGCATTTAATGGGTTTCCCCATTAATCGCACAATTACAGGAATTGCTTTTACAACAGTTGGGTCCAAGAACTGACACTCCTGACCCCCAAAACATGGATCAAACCAAACGGGCTTAACCTTTATTAGTGAGCTTGGCTACCTCTTTACCGTCACATACATCTTTTTGTATGTCCTATGCACGTCACTTACTGTAACTCTTCCATGACTCTTCATATTGACATTTTCCAAATTAAAATGTATATACTGGGCCAAATAGGTGCTGTACAAAGTAATTTGATACGATGATAATGCTTCTTTTAGCAATATTTTATGGAAAACAAGGCACTTACCTACTATGATACTATGTTCCTTATCTTAATGTTGTCTATACTGTATGTGTTCATGTACCAAGATAGTTTGCAGTTTTTCCTGCTTGGCATTAGTATAATTAGTGGGGTTTTGTTCATTCAATATAATGAAAAATAGTGTAGTACTCAGTATTGCACATCTACTATTCATTGATATCTGTCTTCATTTTAACATATTAAGCAGTGCCTGGGGGTCAAGGGTCCTCACTGTAGACATTGATTTAAGTGCTTTTACATATGTGGCATCCTTATGTTTCACTTCTGAATTCCCACTATCTCATACTATATAGATGTATTTATTTATGGTTTAAATATTTTAACTTCAGTTTTAAAAATCTGAGTGATTTTATAATGAATTATTCTTCTTTTTATACACATCTATATAATATACTCCTATATTGTATTTATTTCTGTTTTAGTTTCGAAATCTATATTTTGTTATTTTGAATTAAATGTTTTTTTTCTTTTTTTCATTTGGTTCCATAAATGAGATGATAATCTGCTTTATCTGTCCTTTAGATCATGTTTATAATCACATCTACAGTAATTATCCATGTCATTATTGTAATATTTTAGAATGATATTTGTTCTTGTATTTTATGACTATTGAATAAAATAAATGTTTCAGTGTAATAGTTTATAATTATGTTAGTATATCACTTTATATTGGAGATTACATTCAATTGAAATAAAGGCCCTATACAATTGCCTATCAATTAGCTAAGTTGTCTCTAGGCAATTATCCTTAATAGCAAGCCTTGTATAAAGCATTAAGATAAGGACACACATCACTGACTCCTGAGGATGCTAACTAGGAGAAACGCGCACTGTTCCTGATTTATGGAGGACATTGCCGTGCTTGGACAGATGGAGAGACAGACGAAGTAGAGCTGAGCGCAGGTTAAACATCATGCACTACATCCTCCGGACATGACGTGAGAAAAAGGAGGCAAAGAGTGATCAGAGCCTGGACTACACCATCGTTGAAACCTACTACCATGTCTACCCCGGATCCTGATGTGCATTGGCACTGAATGCCCATAATGTTTTAAAGAAATGTGAGTGGGATTGCCCCATGGTTTGAATAATTAATATACTGTGTTTTTACATGATGTACTATGCCCTGCCTTTTCTGTCTATGAGAGAGCCACATAAGAGAGGAGAGGACCACTATCTAAGAGAAGCAGAGTTCCATTCTGACCTAATTCCAAACAAGGTGACTGAACACACAGTGTTGTAAAGGTTGTAGCAGCAATACTATCAATGGGAGTGCTTCTTTTTCTTGTATCTAAAAAGATAATAATGCCAACTTAGGTATTTTATGAGAAATACTGTATATGAGAAAAGGTCTGAAGTTTCTCATAACAAACTCAGGTTTTCTTTTTGTAAGTAATGATATATGCAGTTTGTATATGAGCTTTTGGTACCTTTGTTAGATGTTGAAAAGAGAAATGTGATCATTGAAAAACTCATGCACAAATTACACTGGCGACACACTTTATTCGAGCTTGGCTAGTCCCACGAATTCGGGTATACCCGGTTGTATTGAGGTTTGTGACTGTTTTCTGCCCGAGTGCATTGAGTTATTTTCCAAGCAGGGATTGAAGCATTTTATTCCCGCTGGCTGCTATACTGCACAGTATATATATATATACTACATTACAATTCATGAATTTATGCCATCTGGTAGACACGCGAAGCATTGCAGCCTATTAAATCCTAATCATTATCATTTAACAGATCAGCCGCCCATCAGCCAGGCATGAACCCAGGCTGGGAAGGCAAATGCAACGGGGCTTGTCAGAGGTGAGGAGTGGCGCATTCCAGGTATCTGCCAGGTACATACCGGGTATTTGCTCGAATAAAGTGTGTCGGTGCAGTAAATCTATACATTTCCATTACAATTACTATGACAATAAAAGATATGTTTCATTTCTACTTCATTCTTTTTGGTTAAGATCATGACTATTACAAATCAGACATGTAATGTCAAGGATCATTCATTGGGAAATCTAATCAACTATTTTAATGCATGATTGGCTTTATTTTATAAAAACTGATTCCATTAATCACTTAGTTATAAACATATTAATCTATTCACAAAAGATACCTGCATGAAAAACAGGGGCAAAACAAATGTATGAAAAACTTCCCCACATATACTAATGCAACAATATATATATATTTGATACATACAACATGGTCCTGTTTGAGTCCACTAATTGGGACCCAGTTTTGCTGCTACAGTAGGTACCTGAGAAACAAACCCTATGTTAGTTATTCTAGCTATTGTTGAGAGCCACAAAGAAATATCACTCAAACATTCTTCATTACCTTGTGTCACCTTCTAAGTATCTCTTTTAACGTACAACCCAATTGTTTTACTGTGAGCCGTTTTCATTTCAACAGCACGCTCAGTCTTATGGTGACAGCTCTACTGGTAGTTCACAAACAGAAACAATAAAAGATCTAGGCTTAGTGATTACTCAGTAAGACAGATATCATACAGACTTTGCTGTGTGCTAAACTCTTTTTGAACTCTGGAAATGTTCCTTTACAATAATTATTTTGTGTTCTTCTGTACACGTATAAATTACAAGTTTTTTTTAATGTGTTTCTAAAAAAAAAAAAAAAGCTGCTGTTTTCATTTGAGGGATAATGTTGATTTTAACCCCTTTGAGGTGTAGCACATGTAGCAGACATTATTATACCCGTTAATGCTGGTGTGTTATTTAGCAGAAGAGATATTTAAAACAATGTGTTACTTAAAGTAGCAAAATGTGAAAAATCCTATGTTTTTTTTAAAATAAATAATGTTATGTAGTATTAGAGAATGTAGAAAAAAAGAAGAAAAAAGAGAGAATACTGTCTGCATTTTTTTTAAACTTCTAATGCCATTTTTATGATTTTTTTAAATGTACTAATTATCCTCTGGTTGCTACAGCAACCATTTAGAAAGTCATATCCATTTCCTCTTTTGACACACACCTTTTTGAGCTCTGCCTTTTGTCAACAATGTATCACAAACAGATATCTTGCTGTGTTCTAAACAGCAGACGGTCTATCGCTCTGGAAGAATCCGGCTGAACAGCATGTGAGAAAAAGCACCATTCCGTAGAACAAATGCTGGATCCGAAAGATGATTTGTAGTTAAAGGCAGATGTATTGATGGACAATAAAGGACAGCATGGCAGCCACGTCTAAATTACTACTCTAATGCGTGTAGCCAAGTGTCCCTGGCTATAGTCGTCTACTGACCTCAACACTATAAGTCCTGATAGGAACATGCAGTGTTGGGGTTAAACTCCAGTGCAGGGCCTAGCCTGCAGTTGCAGCCTGGATGGGTATTATGTTGCTTTATCCAAGGGCAGGCCTAAACCAGCAGTTGGAGTGTCATATCTGGGGAGGGTACTGACTGGGTCAAATGTGTATGGTGTGATGCCTGTCAGTACCTAGACCTGCCATTTTATGGGGTGCTGTTACAAGCCCTTCCCCCCCAAGTATAAAAGCTGACACTACACCAAATTGAGGTGGTCTATGGATGAGCTATTATGGGCTATGATTAGCCATGTACGGTGTGGTGTAATACTCTCTACTGCAAGAGGGTTAAGGAGATTAGGATGGACTCTTGGGGCCCCAAGCCCCTGGGGTCTACTCCAGGGAACAGAAATATGCAATGCAGAATGTACAATAAACCTGCCGTTGGACCAACTATGCTGTGTGGTTATTGAGAAGGGGTATTGCCTGTGGGAACTATCCTGCTATCCGCAGGATCCTCATGGGATGGAGGCGCTGCACTATGAGAGATGGAGAAAGCCTGCCCTGGAGCTGCTCCCAAACACCAACCGCAGAGTAACTCAGACCTCCTGTACCAAGCAGGTGAGCTACAGCAGGGGGAAACACCCATGTAATGGCCAGATCTTCCGTGGCAGGGGGGAACAGGTGCTACATTTGGAGGTGCTGCTGAGATGAGCAACAGGGGCAGTGAAGTATGGCTGGGAAACATGCCGAAGGAGAAGTGAATGAGGGCACTCACCATATCTAGGCCAGAGCGTTCCCAGTCGTTTGCTAGCGTGTTACCCCCGGATGGTACCCACTCATGATCCGAACTCCACCCACTGCCGCATGAGAGGTGCCTGAAAAGTACTGTGTCAAGGCCATCGTTTTACCTTGACTGGGACATTATGCAGATCTGAGAGGTGTCTGAAAAACACTGTATCAGTACTGGGTCCCTTTCACTTCCGAACAATGTATCATACCAGGTACCGTAGATGAGTATGCCTATCTGGAATATGTCTTGCAAGATTGCACCCCACTTTGGACTATCTGTCAGGTACCTTTATCATTCTATGTTCAAAGGCTGAGATGTGATTGACAATCAAGGTATCGCCGAGGGCACACTGCAGCACATGCCCCAGGGGATGTGACTTGAAATATAGCACTCCCACTATGGGACTGCTGCATGTGCTCCAATACTACGTGCTAGATTTGCGAGACCGGGGATATGGCTTGAAAGATAGCCCCCCCACATTAGGACTATTTACTTGCAGTTGGGGATGATTATAGTGCCTGTGGAGTATGCCAGCCAGTGTGGGCACTTAAAAATGGCCCCCCAAGATGGAACTCATCGCAGGCACTGAGGGTGAGAGTTCAGGGTCCTCGAAGAGGATCCTGGAGTCTGACCACAGTTCCCGCCGAACACCAGAGGAACCGCGTGGTGAGTTGCACGATGCAAACTCATGGTTGCAAACTATCTGGGATTGGCGCCAAAGTTCATAACCGCACCCCTCTATTCCAACTGGGACTCCTGATTTCACCAGAGGGAGGAGTCGAAGAGTGCACGGGGTGTGACCGGATGTGAAGCCCGCCAAAGCCCAGACGCACATGTTGCTCAGCGTATAAAGACTTATCTCTAAACTGTCCCCGCTTCTACTATCATGGATAAGCTCCCCTTCCAGTGATGTGCGCTGCCCGGAGACATCCTAATGCTGTGGGACAGGGAAGATAAGTTCCTGCACTATGTCTGGCTCATTTGCGGTTGTCCGGGGGGTGAGATAGGAGACGACACCCATTGCCTATGGTGCGATGTAGCCTACCTGCAACCATGGCAGCTGGCCTATATCGGCCTTATCTCCGGTGGAGGTACGGAGTCGGGTCCAATTGATCCGTAAGCTCCAACGAGTGGCGGAGAATTCCCCTGCAGATGCAGAGAGGGACTACCTGACAATTCTGTTCAATCTTTTCCACTCCGGCCGCAACGCTCCCAGCATCGTCCATATTTGGGAGTACTACAACCCCAGCCCGGACTCAGGAGCCGAGTCACAGGGCGCTCACCACCTCCATGAGAGCGGTGTTGCCAGCCTTGCGAAGCCACAAGATTCCAAGGAGGACTTACCTGTCTCCACGCCTGCTGTCGTGCATGGCCCTGAGTTCTTCTTGTTCACCCTGCCAGCTGTGCCCAGCTGAAAGAGTTCTGCTTGACGCTCTCCACCCTGCATCCCATGACTGATCTCCATCGTTAGGTAACCCCGACAGTGATCCAAGCATCCAAGCGGACAATCAGCGAGGGTGCGTCCATCATTGAGGTACAGGACAGTGCCTCCATTGCTCCCAATATGCCAACCGTCTCTGTGGCTCCAGCGCCCGATGACTACCCGAAAGTGGTGGTCCAGGATATTGATCCAGTGTGGTTGGCAGGCCACACAAACGCCCACCGTTTCCTACAGTAACTGTAATACCCTTTTCCCTGAAAAAGGTTATGGAGATTAAGAGGGACTCTTGGAGCCTCAAGCCCCTGGGGTCTGCTCCAGGGAACGGAGATATGCCATGCAGTATGTACAATAAACTTGCCGTTGGACCAACTATGCTGTGTGGTTATTGGGAAGGAGTATTGCCTGTGGGGGACGTCCTGCCATCCGTAGGATCCTCATGGGATGGAGGCGCTGCACTATGAGAGAGGGAGAAAGCCTGCCCTGTAGCTGCTCCCAAACACCAACCGCGGAGCAACTCAGACCTCCTGTACCAAGCAGGTGAGTTACAGCACCGGGGAAACACCCATGTAGTGGCCAGATCATCCGTGGCAGGGGGGACCAGGTGCTTTATCAAAGATAAAAAAAAAATATATATATATATATATATATATATACTGTATATATATACTGTATATATATAATAAAAACAAATGTTGGGTGAATTATACTTTTTAATGACTAACTGATATTACAACGCCTACGTGAAGAAGGTACTTCAGTAGTTTTGAATTATTGCTTTTCTCTGCTTTTATTTTTGATGAAAATTCGTTTTTCTCTTGTGCAGCTTGTTCGAGGACACTGCATTACGGCACTATGTCAAAAAAACAGACACAAGATGAAAGTAATTCTATTTTTGTTCTGTTTTATACAAAATTGTCTTAGTATAAACAGTAGTCTCTTGAAAATAAAGCAGAAAGGCAGTGAATGCATGAAGGGAGAGAGAAGGGTGTTAATATTGCACTGTACTAGGACCGGAAACTTGGCTACTTTCTATGCTATCAGATTTACATTAAAGCTTGTGGGGATTTTGGGGTTAAAGTAAATGATGTCCTACCTTTGACAAGTTGCTTCTGAACCCCATAATGAAATTACAAATCTTATTTTTAATTGCCACTTTATTTTCAAGCTCTTTGATTACATACAGTACTAATGTAAGAATGGGATAAAGCAGGCTGAATACACCGCAGCTGTCATTCCTCATTCAAAGTTAGATGCAGATTATCAAACAGGCTAGAAATGTACTGCACGCAATGAAAAGAATAGTGGGGAAATAGTTTCGTAAGATTACATGCATAGGCTCATATCCTTTTCAATATATTACCCTATTTCCTCGATTCTAAGACGCACCCTTGATTTAATAAAAAAAAAATTGGAGGGGGGTGGGAAACACACTATATTAAATGTGCAGAATTTTTTTCTGGGGAGAGAGGGGAGAAGAGAGAAGAAGAGAGAAGAAGAGGGGAGAAGAGAGAAGAAGAGGGGAGAAGAAAGAAGAAGAGGGGAGAAGAAGAGAGGAGAAGAAGAGAGAAGAGAGAGAAGGGGGGAGAGAGAGAGAGGGAAGGGGGAGAGAGAGTGAAGGGGGAGAAAGAGAGAGTGAAGGGGGAGAGAGAGAGAGTGAAGGGGGAGAGAGAGAGAGGGAAGGGGGAGAGAGAGAGAGGGAAGGGGGAGAGAGGGAAGGGGAGAGAGAGGGAAGGGGGAGAGAGAGAGAGGAAGGGGGAGAGAGAGAAGGAAGGGGGAGGGAGAGAGGGAAGTGGGGGGAAAACAGAGAGGGAAGGGGGGAGAAAGAGAGGGAAGGGGGGGAAAGAGAGAGAAGGAAGGGGGGATAGAGAGAGGGAAGGGGGAGAGAGAGAGAGAGAGAGAGAGAGAGGGAAGGGAGAGAGGGAAGGGAGGGAGAGAGGGAAGGGAGGGAGAGAGGGAAGGGGGAGAGAGAGGGAAGGGGGAGAGAGGGAAGGGGGAGAGAGAGGGGGAACGGAGAGAGGGAAGGGGGGAGAGAGAGAGGGAAGGGAGGAGAGAGAGAGGGAAGGGGGGAGAGAGAGAGAGGGAAGGGAGGGAGAGAGAGAGAGGGAAGGGGGGAGAGAGAGAGGGAAGGGGGGAGAGAGAGAGGGAAGGGGGAGAGGGAGAGAGGGAAGGGGGAGAGGGAGAGAGGGAAGGGGGGAGAGAGGGAAGGGGGGAGAGGGGAAGGGGAGGAGAGAGAGGGAAGGGGGAGAGAGAGAGAGTGACGGGGGGGAGGGATAGGGGGATGGGATATGGGATAGGAGTGAAGGGAGAGGGATGGGAGGGAATGGGGTGAGGGATAGGAGGGAAGGGGGGAGGGATGGGGAAGGGGGGGAGAGAGGGGGAAGGGGGGAGAGAGAGAGGAAGGGGGGAGAGAGAGAAGGAAGGGGGGGAGAGAGGGGGAAGGTGATGAGAGAGAGGGAAAGGGGGAGAGAGATAGGAGGGAAGGGGAGAGGGATATGAGGGAAGGGAAAGGGATAGGAGGGAAGGGAGAGGGATAGGAGGGAAGGGGGAGAGGGATAGGAGGGAAGGGGGAGAGGGATAGGGAAGGGGGGAGAGAGAGAGGGAAGGGGGGGAGAGAGAGGAAGGGGGGGAGAGAGAGAGAGAGGGAAGGGGAGATAGAGAGGGGGGAAGGGGGGAGAGAGATATAGAAGGAAGGGGGGAGAGAGAGGGAAGGGGGGAGAGAGAAAGGGAAGGGGGAGAGAGAGAGGCGGAAGGGGGGAGTGTGAGAGAGGCGGAAAGGGGGAGTGTGAGAGCGGGAAGGGGGGGAGAGAGAGGGAAGGGGGGAGAGAGAGAGGGAAGGGGGGTGAGAGAGAGGGAAGGGGGGAGAGAGAGGGCAGGGGGGAGAGAGAGAGGGAAGGATGGGAGAGGAATAGGAGGGAAGGGGGAGAGGGATAGGAGGGAAGGGGGAGGGATAGGAGGGAAGAGAGAGGGATAGGGATAGGAGGGAAGGGGGAGAGGGATAGGAGGGAAGTGGGGGAGAGGGATAGGAGGGAAGGGGGAGAGGAATAGGAGGGAAGGGGGAGAGGGATAGGAGGGAAGGGGGAGGGATAGGAGGGAAGGGGGAGGGATAGGAGGGAAGGGAGAGGGATAGGGATAGGAGGGAAGGGGGGAAAGGGATAGGAGGGAAGGGGAGAGGGATAGGAGGGAAGGGGAGAGAGAATGGAAGGACACACAGACAGACAGACAGACAGAGATACACACACACACAGATACACACACACAGAGATACAGATACACACACACAGAGAGATATACACACACACACACAGAGATACACATACATACACAGAGAGAGATACACACACAGAGAGATACACACACACAGAGATACACACACAGAGATACACGCTGAGACACACACGCACACAGATACACAGACAAACACACACAGAGACTCACACAGAGATTTGACAGGGGGGCAATGTGAAGACAGACCCGGGCCATCCGGCATCTCAACTCTCTGCACCTCACGGAGGGGAGGGGGGCCGTGATCTCTCTGCATGGAGGGGAGGGGTGGGCGTGATCGCAGCTATGCTGTAGACCCGGCCGGCATCTCCAGCATCTCTCTCTGCATGAGGGGGAGGAGGGGGCCATGATCGCAAACATGTTACTGAACACAGAAATCTGGCCACATCTCCAGCAGCGCCCCCTGGCTGTTTTTTTGTTGTTGTTTTTTTTTCAGTACATCGATTGTAAGACGCAGTTCTATTTCAGCCACATAAAAAGGGAAAAAACCTGCGTCTTACAATCGAGGAAATACGGGTATGTTGAAAAATAAACTGTATGCTGTTTTCCCAATGTCATTTTAAACTAGGTTTTTCTTTACATATCAATAAAACATGACTGAGTTACAAATACAATTATTTTATCTCAGTTCTGCTTGGTAAGGACAATCACAGATGTTTCTCTGGGTGGCAGTTTCCAGACCATTTTGTAGCATTTGTACCATTTTGAATCAAAACATTAACTTTGAGTCACCAAAGACTCTTGTACATATATAATTAAGCATTATTTTAGGCACAAAGTTTTCTCCAACCTTCTATTCTAAGATGTAACAGACCATACTGTCGAGGAATTACATTTTACAGAGTTATAAAATCTACAGTGTGCATTGTAAATATTGGTTTGCACAAAGCAGTGACCTGGCTTTTAAGATATTTATTTGTCGTGTCCTTATTTGGCTTTAGAATAAAATAAATATATCCCAATAATGCAAGCAATTTTGAGTGATGATTTTTACATTTATTGTGAAGGGGAAATATTTCTGCATATGGTACCGTTATAAGCAAACACCTTAACTACACTATACATTTTGATATCGCCTTCTTCTGCAATAGCAAAGACTGGGAAAAGGGCAGAAGAAGAGACTCAGTTCACTGGAATGTGTGGGCTAAATTTGTAATTAAAATTACAGTTATTTGTATGTGTCTTCGTTGCCGAGATAAACATGTGATTTGCCTGCAGTGCAATAAAGCATGCTTTATTTATCTCACTTGTTATAATGGGTAACCCCAAGGTAAAATAACTAGTAAATCATCAGGCAACTGTGTTCTAACAAATGCAAAGCCATCTGCCTTTAGGATACATCTGATCCGAGCACGTTGACATTCAGTGGTTACATAATTGCACATCAGAGTAATTCCAAAAATATAATAAAACTATTAGTACAGTGAACTTTTCTCTCTCCTTTTCTGCCTGTAGCAAAAAGGGTTTAAATGAAAATCCACTTCTTGTCAAATTGCAATATTTCTCAAATTATAAATCACACACTGGGCTTATTCTCAAAGACTCTAACAAAGTATAGTAGGAAGAAGGTAATGTACAGTGTCAATAAGGAACATTGTGGCAAAACACTTATTTTTTACATGTGTCGGCATAAGAAGCCTGTTAATCACGTATTTTGTATCTGTCACAGATTGGAAACCGCACACCTCTGATATTTCATTTTTTTTCTGGATAAAATAATAGAGAATAATGGAGCAACACCCGGCACATAATTTAATCCATCTCATTATAATGTGTACACTGGGTAATTGCTCCATTTAATGCTCATGAACAACCTAGTGCATAGAGAATTTAAAAAAATGGAGCAACGATGTTGGTACAATGAGGCAAAAAATGCACTAAATTAAGATCTCTCTCTTTGCACCAGTTTTGCTCCAAATTTGTCTTTACAGAACACACCTAAATACAAACCTTTAAAACAACGATAGCGTATATTTATTATTTTCTGACATTCAAGGGAGTCTTTGAATTTCTAGCCTTTAGGCAAGCAAAGCGAGTAATACATATGGGATCGGTTTTGAAAGCAAACAAAAATTCAAATGAGTTGAGGCTTTGGTTTGTATTATAATGAAGGCTAATGTATTTAAAGGTCGATATTAGCAAATAAACTGCTTAGATGTATTGTTTCTTGTAATCAATGAATAAATAAGTGTTCGTTGAATCAGAATAGAAGCTGCTGAACAAATATTGCAGAATCTATTAAAACAAATATACAACTTTCAATGTCCAAACATTTAGACAATAACATTTTTATTTTTCCTCCCAAATGTATTACTTGAAATTCAATAATATTAATTATTATTATAAATAAAAAAAAACAAGTCGCAAGTAAAGAATCTTATTCACAACATTTTTACCAAACATATCTGGACAGCTGGAGCCAAACTCAGTGTTTATCCCTCTGCCACCGCAATGCTTTGTCTGCGTAACAGGTCATTTGGGACCCAGAGTCTAAGCTTTTATAATATGAAATCCATGAATTCCAATGGAGACTTCACAAGATATTTCAGGAAGAACATTCCAAAAGACATGTTTGTTGTGGGAGTACAGATTAAAGTACAAATCAACAACATGAAGGTAAAACAATAAATTGATGCAAAATAACTAAAACATTACCGACATGTAAAGATGCCGCATGACTTACCGTCCCCGATGTCGCAGATGAACAAGCAAAGGTCCATGGCACTGGTGCCTGCCGTGATGGAGCTGCGGAGTGTCCATGCTTCTGAATGGGCCCTCCTGCAGTGTTAGCCCCTCGGTTCTGCCAACGTGCATAGCAGTGACACCTACACCTGTAAACTTTGCTAACATCTGTATCACCACAGGAACATAGTCACACTTACCCATTCAATGTTATCATTTTCATATATTTTTACATAAGTGAAGAACAACAAAAGAATATACATACAAATAATGGACAGTCATCTTTAGAAACAGATGAGTCATTCCATTAGCGGCAATGATGTCACAACATATGGCCTGAACATCATTAACAACATGTCGAAAAATTGTATTGCAAATCTCAAAACATTAACCTGTTAAGAAGGTGTCCATGTGTTTAGGACCTACTAAAGAATTATATCTTGTACTAATAAATAAGTATCTTTACTGAAATACCGTGACAAGGAGGAGTCAGAAGCGTGAGGACGACTATGGAGTACTATGACATAACCTCAGCATTTGTACTATGAATTTGTTTATTTTATAGATGGATGTCTGATTTGATCAAACTGTGTATCTCATTAAACTAAAACTTTAAACATACCTTCCAATAACTACAGCTCAACCCCCTTATAACGTTGTGCTTGGGGTCCAAAGAATCACATCGCGTTATAAGCGGATCGCGTTAGAAATAATGTACAATTGTATGCATTGTACAATAAAGTATTTAAGATACCAATAATCATGTTGTAAAGTATTCATAAATATGAAAATTGGGAGCCCCACTTGCATCCCATTATAAGCGGATTCGCGTTGTAACGGATCGCGTTATAACGGGGTTGAGCTGTGTTGTAAATATGACATATAACAGTTTTTACATTGTTTTCACAATTGGGCTCATTTTAATTATACTGTACTCAAATTCTGATCATTGTGTGTGCTATAGTGTAAACTGTGTCACGTGCACACTCTTTATAGAGCTGCCCACTATTTATATATCAGTTTATTTTGCTTGATGACCACAATGCACTAACAGTGATCAACATGAAAAGCTTATTTGCATAAATATATTCATAAGCAAATGAACATATCAATTGGTGAATGTAAAGAATTACTAACCACCTGT
The DNA here is from genome assembly GCF_040206685.1 of Ascaphus truei. NCBI lineage: Eukaryota > Metazoa > Chordata > Amphibia > Anura > Ascaphidae > Ascaphus > Ascaphus truei. The sequence goes on along the minus strand of NC_134487.1, from coordinate 88,465,691 downwards.
ATATAATATTACTTGCAAGTTAAAGAACTGGGCAACATAAGCTTCCTCTTGGATCACGCTGGTATGGGTTATGCAGGGGACTATAATGTTAATTGGAAACACGTATAATGTCAATTGGACAGATTTATGGTGCCCAATGGCAGCTCAAACCAAATTAAATTAAGTTAATGTGTCTAGACAAGCTGTTTCTGTTGTAAAGTTATTAGCATGGTTGTTTCCTTTCATTTCATAACATGACATGCAGCATCATTTCTACCTTTATTAAATCTGGTAAAAAACAACTCCTGTGGCATACAGCTAATATTAGCATCCCGTGCCTATCAACTCCTTCCCAATGTCTTCAATAGTGCTACCTACATGACATGCGGTGTAAATTCAGCCAAGAAGATGATTCTTTAGCCTTAGCATGAACTGCAGTTATGCACAAAATTAACTACTTTGCTGAGTAGGCTATATGTACATTGTGGGTGTTGGTATATAGAACAGAGAGAAAAGACAATCTTCTGAAAGAGATGCTCAATTCTAAATCACTGTTAATTTATTCCATTCGTAGGTTATTGATTTGCTATGAAAATAAAAATCAACTTTTAATAAATCTCAAAAAAATGAAAATGAAAAGAACCTCTTGGTGATGACCATAAAATGATACAAATGACTTATTATTATTATTATTATTATTATTATTATTATTATTAGTAGTAGTAGTAGTAGTAGTAGTAGTAGTAGTAGTAGTAGTAGTAGTAGTAGTAGTATAATTGTGGGTGTTTTCAAGATTTTTAAATGTACACTCTACAACTCTCTAATATGTACAAAATACAGAGATGCCCTAATTTGTTCCTTAAACTTATGAATGTTACATGCTAAAAACATCAAATCAATAAGCATGAGAACTTGAACGTGTAGATGCATTTTGTTGTGCTATGTACTTTTGCCATGTTTGTATTTCATATTAGCTAATTAAATATAATATAGTAAATATTCTGTGAAACAGTATCATTCCACTCAGGGAATTTAATATACAGAAGGATTTTTAAGTGGGAAATCAAATATATCACACCTTGTTTTCTTTTTGCAGGTGCCCTACGCAGAATTGGGTGGGAAAACCTTGGTGATGACTGTATATGACTTTGATCGCTTCTCCAAACACGATGTCATTGGGGAAGTGAAGGTGCCCATGAACACAGTAGATTTTGGCCATGTGACTGAAGAGTGGCGGGATTTACTTAGCGCTGAAAAAGAAGAGGTAGGAGAAGCTGTGTTGTCTACGATTTATAAGTAAAGCTCCTATTTTCTACAATTTTGCCAAGGGGTACATTTGGTTTTCATTTACCGTATAGCCTCGATTGTACTTTTGTGTAGTAATCTATCAGGCACCATTGCATTATCTTTTCACTACCTAGTTTAATTTAGACCAGGGGTGGCCAACTCCAGTCCTCAAGGGCCACCAATAGGCCAGGTATTAGGGATATCCCTGATTCAGCACAGGCGGCTCGATGAGTAGCTCAGTCAACGACTATAGGACATATGTTAGTGTGTCATAAGAACATGGTTTTATCCCCTTACTCTGAACCAAACTGAAAAATGATGTATCTTTCTTGTAGTGGATTTTTTTTTTAATATGCATTTCGTCATCCTGTTACAGTGCTACATGCAGCAATAAGGTTTGCCTGCGAGGCACAGCAGGATTCTTCTTCTTTTACCCAATGTATAAATCGGTTCTCAAAGAGAAAGGCAATTCCATACTGAATAAAGCTTTATAATGCGGCTCATAGATCCTTTTAATCTGGCCATTATGCTTTGGCCATGCTCCATGTTATCTTTGACATTTCACTGTAGTGGTCCCTTTTCATTCACTCAGACACAAATTTAGCCTTAAGAACCATGTTCCTATTCATTTGTTACAAATAAACCTTATCTGCTGACATGCTGACTTAGAAAACAAAATGTAGGTTTAAATGTTTATGCTCAAGCAGTAAAATAGGCTAAGGATTGGAAGCAATGTCTAGTTCTTCATGTGTCAGTGCAACACAAATTGCTTTTTTGTTATTAATACTCACTACAAGTCTGAATTTTCATGTGGATAATTTAAAAGCCTCCTAGCCTCTTTGTTCTACAGATTTCTTTTTTTATTTTCCCAATTGCTGGTTTTATTCTGGACCATATAGGCGAATTACATGACAGTACAAGTACAAGTCAGGGAGGTCAAGTGCTCCTGGAGTCAGTAGAGTAGGCATAAATAATTTAATAGGATGTTTCTTTTGAGAAGTGAATTTTCATATGGGATTTAAAAGTGTAAGGATATTAAGTGGGAAAGAGCGCCATAGGTAGGAAGAGGTGAATGAAAATGTATTTAGATGTGAGAGGGCAGTGAGAGGGCTGTAGTAATACAGGTGAAAACGATGAGACATCCTTGAGTCGAGTGGAGAAGGCGAGTAGGGGTGTAGCGAGATCAGAGTTGAGATATATGAACGTACAGAGAAGTATAGAGCCTTGAAGAAAAGGTGGAGAACTTAGTAGCTTATACAGTATAGAGACTAATAGGAAAAAAGAAAAAACACAAAAGCGCACCAAGATTGAGATATGATATGTATTGACAACAAATAAAGATTATAATATGCACTTACATATATAAAAACTTTAATGGTCCAGATCACGATCGTCACTTCTATTGGTAGGGCAACAAATGGGATGAAGAGGGGGGTAATCTCAGTCTACAGGAACAAGCCCCGCGCGCTGGGGCTGTATTCAGAGGCTGCGCTGCGTCTCTGCTTCACACGCTTGTCGGCGTGATGATCTGCGTAGTGCGCATGCGCGGCAAATGAGGCCCCCTATAGTAGTCCCGGAAGTGCCCGCCCGTTTTCCGTTTCGATCGAAAATGGCAATAAAAATAGCAATAAAAACACTTGTGTGAAGACTGGCTGTATGTGATAAACAGACCAGCGACACCCTTCGCGAAGCGTTTCGAATACAAAAGTATTCTTCCTCAGGCAATATACTTTTGTATTCGAAACGCGTCGCGAAGGGTGTCGCTGGTCTGTTTATCACATACAGCCAGTCTTCACACAAGTGTTTTTATTGCTATTTTTATTGCCATTTTCGATCGAAACGGAAAACGGGCGGGCACTTCCGGGACTACTATAGGGGGCCTCATTTGCCGCGCATGCGCACTACGCAGATCATCACGCCGACAAGCGTGTGAAGCAGAGACGCAGCGCAGCCTCTGAATACAGCCCCAGCGCGCGGGGCTTGTTCCTGAAGACTGAGATTACCCCCCTCTTCATCCCATTTGTTGCCCTACCAATAGAAGTGACGATCGTGATCTGGACCATTAAAGTTTTTATATATGTAAGTGCATATTATTATCTTTATTTGTTGTCAATACATATCATATCTCAATCTTGGTGCGCTTTTGTGTTTTTTCTTTTTTCCTGGGACTTGGTATCGCTGTTGGAGTTTTCCTGCTGGGATCCATATTGGAGGTGGGGGCAGACACCTTCAACACTAAGAGCTGCAAGAGATTAGAGAGGAACCACCATTCCACTATCCTAAAGAGCAAGAGCGCGGACTGGACTCAATTTTCTACACTGGTAATCTGTGTGACCCACTTGTTGTGTCAGACTAATAGGAAACCAGCAGAGATTTACAGAGGTCAGATGCAGATAATCAGCAAAGTCTTGTGGTGTAGTGAAAGATGCATGGCATGTTGTAAAGTCAAAGATATAGAGAAGAGGTGGCATGGGTTAGATTTGTGCATTTTTATTAGAGAGGTAAAGCATGTCTATTTGCAAGAAAAAAGCAGAGTTAAAGAAAAATAGAAATAATTTGTAGGGATGCAAATCTGCTAGAAAGTGTGACTTCTCCAGAGGCCTACAGCGAAACAAGAACAGTAGCATAGTTATTAAACAGTTATTGCAATGGATCATGAAAATATAGAAAAGCCCATATAGTCATTAAGGCCATTTGGCATGAGAGATCCCAATTTCACAATCCATCTACATTCCTGTTGGAGAAGGGATCTCTAAAATAAAATCACCTTCTCTGATTCCTAAGTAGACTTTATCAATCGCAAGGGCCTTCAAAACAGACGAATCAGAATTGTGTTTTGTCATAAAATGTCTAGCTACAGTAGTCATCTTTTTCCCTGCAGTCAGATCTTGTGGGTGTTCTTAATATTTCTACAGTGCTTCATAACACGGATTCTAAAGTTCTTTAGTCGTCAGCCCAATATAGATCTGACTGCAGGGACAAGTAAGATAACAGACCACACCCTTTGATTTAAAATTGAGAAGCTGTCTAATTTGAAATCTTTTAGTGTCTGTTATATCAAAGAATTCCTTAGTCGTTCTCAAAGTTACATGCAGAGTAATTATTGCAGGCAAAAAAAACTTTTCTTTGACTTTCTGACATAAAATCCTGTGAGGAATGAGGGTGATAGTGATTGTGCATCAATGTATCAGCCAAGTTAGGAGCACGTCTAGTGAAACGATTGGTTTTGGTCCCCAAGCACTGTTTTTAAATTGGTGTCCGTCAACACATGCCAGTGTTTCAGTATGTCGGCGACTGATGATTATATGTCCCAATGAAACGTATAACATTGTTACCTTGTTGGTTGGAGGTGAGTTTAGTCTTGGGTACAAGTAATGCATCACTGTCCCTAGTTTTCCTTATATTAAGACCACGTTGAATCACTGTGTTGTTATATCTTCTGAATTCGAATCTAAATTTTATCTCCTTAGCTCTAACCTCAAAAACTGGAGCGGTGGAACAAAACTGTTTTAGCGTAAGAAATTCCCCAACAGGGATTCCCTTGATTTGATGGAAGGGATGTGCACGTTCACCATGTACTATAATACTGCATTAGTAGAGGTTTCATTCCTATGAATATCTGTCTCAAAGTGTCTATTGGAATAAGTGAAAATTCTCAAATCTTAAAAGTCGACATGAGTAAGGCTAGATACACTAGTAAGCCTAATGTTCAAATGATTGTAGTGGAGGCCATCGACAAAGGATTGAAATTCTGACTTACCCATCCCACAAGATGGATTGAAACAAAATCAAGGTTGTCCGTCAAAAAAGTGGCCAAATCATCACTAAAATTATGCGTTGAAAAAGCTTGTGAACACCTTAGGATTTTCACATATTTCAAACCTAAAATGTTATTAGATCTTAATCTAATAATAGTTAAAGATAACTTGATCAAAGACACAAAAACATGATACTTTTATTTATCCACAAATTATTCAACATTCAATATCCATGTGTGAAAAAGTATGTGAACCTTTAGATTCAGTACCTGTGACACTCCTTTGAGCAGCAATGACTTTAACTAAGCATTTCCTGTAACTGCTGGTCACACTGGTTTTGAGGAATGTGGACCCATTCCTCCTTACAGAACTGCTTCAACTCTGTGACATTTGAGGGCTTTATTGCATGGACAGCTCACTTTAGGTAACGTTCGGGGTTTAGGTCCAGACTTTGACTTGGCCATTCTAAAACATGGAATTGCAGATCCTTGGATGTTTCTCTGGGTTTTTTTGTGACTTCCTGGAGGATTTTCCGTTTATTTCTTGGAGGACGACTGCTCCTGAGTAGAGTGACTGTTGTCTTGAACTTTCTTCATTTGTAGACGATCTGTCTGATAGGGGATTGGTGGAGCCCTCAATATTCAGAAATGTTTTTGTAACCCTTTCTAGACTGATAAACACCAATAAATGCTTTTCTGAAGTCCTCAGAAATTTATTTTGATTGTAGCATAAAGTGTTTCCACACACCTGTATGGTTTTGTGGCATTGTGACATTTCTCACACCTACAGTATTACTGGATTACTAATCAGGTCAGTGCAGGAGATGTTAATAGCATATTTGGGATGGATGTGCGGAGACAAATGGAATGGATGCATTCTAGTTCAGCTCTGTGGGTAGCGGGCACGAAATTGCTACATAAGCATGGTAAAAACCCTTTACAGCTGAAAGAATTGTCAAGAGAGTGGTTTGAATATCCCCCAGTCTTGCTGAGATGCCTTGAAAAGGGAAAAAATGAAAATTCTGCCTCTCCACATGGCACCTCTGACTCTGATTCAAAGGTCAACCTGGAAACATCCTCTCTGGGTGAGAGAACAGCAGCTCTTGAGGAGAAACTCAACGGATTGTTATCCTCTACGGGGACGATGGATACTGAGCTCTTGTCCTCAGAGATCAAGTGGCAGTGCTCACTGACCTTAACAATTGGCCATCCCTGAATCTGTCACCCAGGTGTCCATTGTATACAGTATTCAAACTCCTCTTACCAGAACTTTTTATCCTAGATCAGCATATAGAGCACTTTGGTCAAAACCTAGAACCTCAGAACCACCTCGAGACATCATTGTGCAATGTCATTACTATCAAATGAAAGAAGCAGTCATATTAACTGTGAGATCACGCACTACACTGGAGCTTGAAGTAAACCATTTTCAAATACTGTATTTGCTGATCTATCCCCGGCAACATTAGCAAGACATTTCAATGTTATGCCTCACACTCGAACACTGCACAAGGATAATTTAAGGTACAAATGGGGCTACATTTTCACTTCATTGTAATCCACGATGGCTCATCTAAGCCGGCAAAACACCTGGAGGAAGGTGCCAATATGCTCAGCCGCCAGGATATTGATCGAGGCTCCCCAGCAGCTTCATTGGGAGAAGCCCAGTGACTGAAACTCCAGAGGCTGACTTGGACCAGAGTACCCCAGCATAGATCTTGGAACATCTAGGCCTGACCAGTGTTGGTGTAGTTGAGGGGGGTAGTAGGATATTTGGGGGCTTCAGCCCTCTGTGTCACACTGTGCTGGGGTGGGTCGTCTCCTCTTCTTCCTAGTGACAGAAAAAAGTATTTTGATCATCCCTGTATGTACACAAAATGGAAAGTGTTTTCACTTGGCATTTAGAAAACGCCTTAAGTGATTCCACCTGCCCTTTAAATTATGTTCACAAGATATTGTATGCTTTCAGCCAACATCCATTTAAGTCATAACACTGCTTTTATTAGGTTTGAACAGAAACTCAAACCTGACTGCAGTTTTCAAAGTAAAAAAAAATCATCAGATAGATAATTTGCTGCAGCCTCCACTCTTTTGGGGAAAAAGGAAACGTAAAAAAAAAAAAAACACTTCAGAGCTCTACGGGCAGATTTTAACTTCAAAGCTTGGGAGCTGGCAGTAGCCAGCAGTTTTCAGGAAGGCTGAAAGATAGAGATAATCTTTTCTTGTGCATTTTTTCTAACAGGAGCTCTAGCTTTAACACTAGCATACCCAATTAAATGTGTAAAATCAAATGTGACAATTATCTGTTTTGAATCTGCGAATCTCTGTGCCACTGTGTCAAAGAAGTGAGAAAGCAGTGGTAGATTTTACATGAATAAACTGCTAAATGCTTTCTCCTCTTTAGCATTTTCTTAGTGAAGAGATGTCCTATAAAATTCATTGGCATAATAAAATGACTGTAGTTCCATCATCAGTTTAGGAAACACACACACGTGGGATTATCTGTAGAAGTTCAAATCATGCAGCGACTGGCAATCTTTACATCTCAGAAGCTCCTGAAGTACATAATATCCTTAAAATGCAATCCAAATAAGGGAAAGTGTATACAAAGAAGATATTTATTATATTAACTCAAGTCTAATATTAATATCAAACAGAACACTGAATACATGGAATGTACTGAATACAGTAAATGTGAAAGAAAGTAGCATCGCATTTAAGAGGAAAAAGAAAATCAGTGCAAAGTTATAGTTTTCTGGGTGGGAGCAGGGGTGAGGGGTTGGGGTTTTGCTGTGAATTGTTATTGATTGATCTGATAACCATTGTTTAATTTTGAATTATATAAGCATCAAGGAATGTACTAATGGGACCAAGAGACAGCCATAAGTGTTTATGTTCCAAAATGCATTAATTCCTGAAAAGTACACAGTGCTGTATTTTTTAGAGGGAAAAGGGGTGCTTACAAATCACATAGGTGACCAAATTGCCAGCCAAACAGTCTAGTATTTTAAGATAAAAGCAAATCTTTAATGCTACGTTATGTCTAGACTATTATTAAGGTTAGAGCAGGGGGACAATTATTTTAAGAGCAAAAAATAAGTCAATACAACTCAATGTGATTTGTACTTTTGTTTGTTTGTTTTAATACTGTCATTGCAACCTTTTACTTCAAAAGAGCTATGCTGGAGCTCTCAACTTTTATGTTTTTTTGTGCTTTTACGGGTCCCTTCATGTTTTTCATTTTCACTGCCAAAGAGATACAGAGATCTGAAACGTCTGTCCAGCAGCTTTGGGACTGTGAGTTCATATTGCAGTGAAGGTCTTATGAATTCGGTTGCTACTCTTCCAGCATCCTTAATAGTATTGCAATCATTCAGTTGCTGAGCATTTACAAACTGAAAATAAACTTTGCTCTTCTTTAATGAACATTGCAGGATATTTAGCAAAGTTGGAAACCATTATAATGAGGTGTATTAAATGATGGTGTACAGTTGAGACGTGTTAAGGAGATGTACTGTATGGGGCTATATCCACAAAGCTCCATTAAGTCAGGGCGTAACTCATAACATGATGTTACCTAAAACAGTAACAGATGTTATTTTCCTGCGGTTAACAGGTATCCACAAAATTATATGCAAAAACAATAGCTATTCCATATCTCATTAGCAAAGGCTTAACGTCACCGCTAATGCCCAGATAATCTAATGTTTTGATGCAAAACAATATTCTTTGAATGGCAGGTGCTTACAGGACTTGCTCAAAAATATATTTAAATATTGACGTTTTGGACCTTGGGATTCAGATAAAGGCCCCAATAGTGGTCCAAAGTATTGATATTAAACAAAATGGGAGCTAGCCCTGTGAGTGTCTACCTCTATAGAATTTTATTTTATATATGAAATGGTAAATAAGGCCCATGTGCAATTTTGTTTAATTAGCTAGTATTTCATTACTATTTAGAATATATATACAAATCAGCCCTTGTCGATCCACCACTGGTAGAAGGCCTCCACAATGATCTTCCATGTACTGCGGTTGCAAGCCTCTTCTCCACATTGCTCAAATAAAACTTCTGATTTCATCCACCCATCGTACTTTTGGTGGTCGTCTTGGTCTTTTGATATTCCTTGGAATCTAGTTGAGTACCATCTTTGTTCAACAATGAAAAAAATTTCTTGCGATATGTCTGGCTCACTGACATTTTAATTTCTTCACCCTTGTGATGATGTTTGTTGCAGTAAGACTGAGAAGACACGTGGGTGGTCTAATAGGCTTTTTATTCAGCCTCTAAAAGGTGGAACACAAAATAGCTTACTTCAGCATAAACAAAACACACAAAAATACGTTCAGAGCAGGGCTGTGCCCGTGGTTATAAAGGTCCTAGTCTCTTTCTCTCTTCTCCTTAGGGAGATAGCTCTTGAGGGCTGTTTGGCCGAATAGCCCTCTAATACTTCTAAATATCTGTAGACTCTCTGCAGCCTTTTTCAGAATAGGAGGGAATTCACACAATTGATCACACGGGCTTAATGACAGCAGTTCACACTTTAAGACCTTCAGATAGCAGTTTAAAGGTTATGATAGATCATCACACAGTAGTTCAAAGTCAGCAGGGTCGCAGGGAAGCTGAATCCCTGATCACAGCTCTCTTGTAGTGAGCTAGTCTGCATGTTTTAAAGCCCTAATGATGCAGCTGTGATCTGTCTAATAAACTCAACCTCATCTGTTAACTAATGCTCTGCTGGGCTTGACAGCTACACACGTTTCCCACGCCTAGCTGTCAGCCAGACGATCCACCCTGTTACAATGTCACAGAATTTTCTTTGGTTTCAAACCAATTCATTCTTATTCCTGTCTCGTGGGTAATACCCATCATACATCTCTCCATACTCCTTGGGGTTGTCTGAAGCTTTAGAATTATCTTTGCATTTAGGGTCAAAGTTTCACATCCATAAGTAAGCACGGGTGGAATACACTGGCCGAAACCTCTCTTCTTTGGCAAAGTGAAAGGTTCCCTTGCAATAGTGTCTTATTTTATCGAAATGCTCTCCATCCATCTTGATTCTCCTATTGATTTAATTTTAACGGTTCCCATCCATTGTTATTTGCTGGCCAAGGTAGATAGTCTTCGACTTTTTTTTTGTTCTATTCCATTTATTTAAATCTGCGCAGACTTGACATTTGTTGAACATCACTTTGGTCTTGGTGATATTAATACAGAAGCCCATATTCTTACATGCTTCGGCGAGTTCTCAAATTTGGTGCTGAAGGTCTTCTGGACGTAAGCAAATTAGCAATGTCATCTGCTAATCGTAGTTGACTTAAATTTTCACTTTTGGTTTGTATTCCTTTTTTTCCCAATCTAATAAATTGTGTTCAGTGTTACAGTAAAAAAAAATTTGGTGACATGGTGTCTCCCTGTCGCACTCCCTTCCTGATCCTCATCTTTCTTGTATCTTCATGTAATCTAATGGTTGTTATGGCATTCGCATACATTTTCTTCATAATATCAATGTACGCTTCTTCAACATTTAGTTTTTTTTTTAGTGCATCTAAGACCCCTGAGGTGTTGACAGAGTCAAGTGCTTTTTCAGAATCTACAAAATCTTAAGTGAGTGGTAGATCATATTTATTACTTGGGAAAATAACTTCTTGTATGACTTGGATGTGGTCCATTATGTTGTATCCATGGAGAAATCCTGCTTGTTCTCTAGATTGGGCAAAATCCTGGGTCTGTTACATCTGATTAGTGAGTATCCGTAAAAATCTTGTAAGGGATTGGAAGTAGACTGATTGCTCTGTATTTCTTGAAGACTTCTCTGTCTCCTATTTTGTAGATGATGATAACGATGGCATTATATCATATTGTAGATGATGATAACGATACTCCATTGCTCTGGAATTTCCCTGTTCTTCAAGCAGAATATAACGTTTTTAAATGATTTTTTTTATACCTACCCCAATTCTTTAAAGATTTTAATTATAATTCCATCTTCCTGGGAGTCTTCCCATTCTTCATGGATTTTAGTGCTTTTGACACTTCTTCTGGAAGGACTCATGGTACATCATTGGCGGTTTCTTCTTGCTTATCCTCTGCTGGATTATGCCCTGTGTTAGCGTATAATTTCACAAGTCCTAAAGTCTCTATGATAAATTCACAGTCCTTTATGATTGATCCATTGTCTTGTTTGAGTGCAACTGTTTGCTTCTTTTCAACCATAAGTCGCTGCTTTGTCTTCTTTAACCTATCGTCAATAGTCTTCTTCACCATATCACAGTTCAATTTTCATACATCTTCAGTTATACGTTTTTCGGATTCAATTCTTATTCTTGCATTTTGGGATTTCTTAATTTCTTGTTATTTCCCCATGAACTGTTTTGTCTCAGATATTTTCCTATCCTGTTTTTTTTTTGTCAGCGATTCCTTCAGTTTTTTCTGAGCTTTCAACTTCAATCTTCAAAGTTCTTCATAAACGTTTGTTAAAGTGCCCTCATGGATTCTGAGCACGCTAAAGCGATTTTTAAATTCTAGTTAACATTCTCTGCTGTTATGCTTGAGATTATTGATCTTGATTGTTTTTGTCTCCTCTTTTTAATCAGTTTTTTTCTTTCCAATTTTGCATTCAAGATATAATCTGCAGCAAACAAATCAGTGATCACTACTAGTGTCAAAACGGTTAAGGATTGTGCAGTCTTCAATCACGTGTTTCTTGTTAGTTAGGATATAGTCAATTTGCTTACTGACTCCATTGAGTCCATTCCATGTCCATTTTCTATTTGAATTCTTCTTGAAGAATAAATTTTATTCTTATAAAACTGAATGACAATTCCTTGCTCTTTCTGAGGAGATTGAGGGAAATAGTTTTTTTGGGTATTTCATATTTTGGGTTGAGGCCTTACTTGCCATGCCAGCCTCATTTGCATGTTGGCAAGTACTTTTCCCACCTTAGCCAGTATATTGTTCAAACTTTCATAGTATGGCTAGACCGTCCAGCACACATGCCACTATACATCTAACTGAACCCCCACTGACCTCTCCCCAACACGTTGAGGCAGTGAGATAAGGATAAGGATTTGAGGAAGTGTGTGTGTCTGTGTGTCTGTATATGATACATTGGTCCAGTACACTCCAAAAAAAAAATATATATATATATATATACAGTATCAAACAAGTTAAACAATTAAAATTTAAAGACATTTTAAAATAAAATATTATATAATACTGCTCTCCTCTTATGACTATGTCACCGATCAACGGCGTCTGTTGGTTCCATGGTAGCGCTTCGCAGCATACGGTGGCGTCCGGTGATTAGCACAAGCCTGTGCTGTTCCTCCAGACCTCACCTCCATGTTGGCTCTGATGTATTGCAGCTGGCGGTGCAGTGACTCCTTCTGCTCAGCTGCTAGCGCCACTGCTGCCGTGGTGACGTCACCAAGAGGGTTCTGGCTACAGGTCCAGCTCTTCAAGCTCTTTAAGGCCATGCTTATAGTGCCGACATCGCCCTAAAACAAACGCATTGTCGCCACCACGTGCGCATATAGTGCGCGCGACGGCAACGGAGCGAAAACTGGTAGCCGGCAAAATTTAATTTTTCAAGGGCTGTCGCATCACGTGACGGCCCTTGAACCAATCAAATTGCCAGAATTACGCGACGCCATCGACGGCACTATAGGCACGGCCTAAGGAGGCAGCAGCAGCAGATCCTGGAGCCTGGAGCTTTGCAGGGCATCTGCAGTGCAGTACAAGCGTCACCTTCTCCTTCTCGGAGAGTATCCTGAAGTAAAAGGAAAAAAGAAGAACTGTACAAAACATTACTAACAGACACAAAACCAAAACAATAGTATATACTGAATAACTAATACTCTCCCTGCAGCTTGCTTGAATCTCTCACCCGGAGAAAAAAGGGGTAGATAGGAATGAACAAACCTAAAACGCAAAAGAGAGATACAAACAGAACATACAGTGGCGGCCGCCCTGAGTCTAAATCGGCTAGATCCGCAACTCTCAGATAATCTCGGTCAGATGCGTTTTTTTTTGTGTCCGGAGTGAATTGCGTTATTTTAGCGCTCGTGATATTAGCATTTTATTCTCGCTGTCTGCAATACTGCAATGCCGTGTAAAAACTCAGGGGGGCGTTTGCGAGCTGTTGTCTTGGAAGTCTAATACCTTCGCGGTTCAACCTACGTCAGTACACAGTCTGTGTGTGCACACGCAGTAATTGTAAATTTCCATATTTAAAGTATACTGTACATGCATTTGCAGTGCTGTGCTGCTGTACAGTATGTCTCATTTGAAAATTGTTGAAACGCATAGGCGTGTATAGTACTGTAACAGTGTCACATTTCGGCATATACAGTACAGCGCTCTCCCCTCGCTCAGGATAATTAACTGCACTGCAGGGTATTTCAACTTCTTATCTTCTCTACAATGCAGTACATCTCTCCCACACCATTCCTTTGAACGTGTGTCTGGTTTCAATCACATTCCTGCTTGACAGCAGGTGATTACTGTGCATGCGCCTGTAACATCGCCCACCACTGCTTGCTTGGGTGAGTGACCAAAAAAAAAATGTTATTCTAATTTTTTAATTTTTATTTTCTCCACAAACCTGCAAAAACAATCTTGATACTGTATTATGATATTCAATCTGTGCTGTAGCTTTTGACTGCGCATGGTTGATTTGTGTGCTTTTTACGTACTGTATTTGGGGTTGTAGGGATCATATTATTATGATGAACTGCCTTTTGAAATTAAAGTATGTCATTATCTTTGAACTTCATGCAGCTGTACCCTGTAGCCCCCTCCCCCACGAACACACACAATGCTCGCTCAAGGATTTGAAACTCCACAGAGTCATTAATTTTCTGAAGCTTGACATTGTGTTCTTAATCCGTCCATAGCCGAGCGTCAGTCACCTCACTGCGCCTGCGTGTAATCCTCTTTGAGATGGGAGCTAGCTGATTACTGTGCATGCGCCTGTAACTTCACCCACCATTGCTTGCTTGAGTGACCAAAAAAAAAATATTTATTCTAATTTTTTAATTGTTATTTTCCCCGCAAGCCTGCAAAAACAATCTTGATATTACGATATTCAATCTGTGCTGTAGCTTTTGACTGCGCATGGTTGATTTGTGTGCTTTTTACGTACTGTATTTGGGGTTGTAGGGATCATATTATTATGATGAACTGCCTTTTGAAATTAAAGTATGTCATTATCTTTGAACTTCATGCAGCTGTACCCTGTAGCCCCCTCCCCCACGAACACACACAATGCTCGCTCAAGGATTTGAAACTCCACAGAGTCATTAATTTTCTGAAGCTTGACATTGTGTTCTTAATCCATCCATAGCCGAGCGTCAGTCACCTCACTGCGCCTGCGTGTAATCCTCTTTGAGATGGGAGCTAGCTGATTACTGTGCATGCGCCTGTAACTTCACCCACCATTGCTTGCTTGAGTGAGTGACCAAAAAAAAAATATTTATTCTAATTTTTTAATTGTTATTTTCCCCGCAAGCCTGCAAAAACAATCTTGATATTACGATATTCAATCTGTGCTGTAGCTTTTGACTGCGACCCTGTGTGTTTGACTGCACGTGGTTGATTTGTGTGCTTTTTATGTACTGCATTTGGGGGTGTAGGGATCAAATTATTATGATGAACTGCCTTTTGAAATTATGTCATTTTTTGAACTGCTGCACAGCTAATCCTTCATGCAGCCCCCTCCCCCATGCACACACACATGGCTCACTCAAGGTTTTGAAACTCTTATTGACAGACACCACCACAGAGTCATTAATTTTCTGAAGCTAGTCATTGTGTTTTTAATCCGTTCCAAGCTGAGCGTCAATCACCTCACTGCGCCTGCGTGTAATCCTCTTTGAGATGGGAGCTAGCTGATTACTGCGCATGACTCACCCAACCCCCCCCCCCCCAACCGTTTGAGGCTTTGTTTACGGTAACGCTTTGGAAAATCCCTTCTCGAATTTGATATGTAAATCTGATTTGCACAGCATTGTGAGAATTGAGAGTTAAAAACACCATTAACTGATTCATGTTGTTTTGTCATTCATTTTTTTCCTTTGGTGTACTGTGTGTGTTTGGGGAGGGAGGGTTGTCAATTATTATGATTAGCAGGAATGTAAATAAATATTTATTTTATTTTATCAGGAACCAAAAAATACAAATATACAAATAATCATGAATAATACATAATGCGGTCTTTATAAAGTTCTTCTGGCAGATTGAAATTGGATAAACATTTATAAAACATTTATAAAACATGGATAAACATGAATAATGCACATTTATAATAATATTATTTAATAATATATAATTTATAATATATATAGTAATATAATTTTTTGCGTCTTTATCTTCTTCCTCATTCTGTGTACAGTACAGTAGTTCATTGAGAGAGGAGAGGTTTTGTGTACATCATTACTGCTGTTTATATACTGTACACTTGACTGTACAAACAGATTAGACTGTACACCCCACCCCTCTATCCCCCAGTCCATCCTTTTTTCCTGAAAAGACAAGAAAACAAAAAATTAGTGCAGTTATGTGCGTACTGTATTATGGCATTGTGTGATGTGTAGTACTAGATGGCTGGTGCTGCTTTCTCTGGAAAGAAAAAAATTGAGCAGTTAGGTGCATACTGTATTATGGCATTGTGTACTGTATACAGTAGCTACTCCACATTGGACTACAGTAGGCAGTTAGTACTGCCAAACTAGTCTATACTGGAACTACTGTATACTCTGACTACTGTTAAATACTACTGTATGTAACCAGATGGCTGGTGCTGCTCTCTCTGGAAAGAAAAAAATTGAGCAGTTAGGTGCATACAGTATTATGGCATTGTGTACTGTATAGCTACTCCATATTGGACAACAGTATGCAGTTAGTACTGTCAAACTAGTCTATACTGGAACTACTGTATACTGTGACTACTGTTAAATACTTTGTAACCAGATGGCTGGTGCTGCTCTCTCAGGGGAAAAAAAATCTGTGCCATACTTTACTGTATCATACTGTACTTACAGTACTATAGTACAGAACTATACCATACTACCTTCCTGATGCTTGCCCATTACGCGCGATCACAAAGGGCAACACAGTCGCAATATGGTCAATATATTTATTGCAGCGTTCCACGGTGAGTACATCGTTCCAAAAACTCAGTATGCCTTTCGCCAACTCATCCTTTTTGGAGGGTTTCACCACTTTCCGGATATGGTCCTTCAGCTGATGCCAGACCATTTCGATCGGATTGAAGTCTGGCGATCTGTCATTGGAAAAAAAGGACAATTAGTGTAAGAGATACAGTACACAGTAACAATAGTGGGAAAAAAATGAGACACGGTTACCGCACTTACTCCGCTGGCATCTTCACCAAGTTGATACCGCGCTCAAGGATATGCGCTGTTGACGCGGTGTGCTTCGGATCGTTGTCCTGGTAGAAACGGTGACCATCCGGGAACTCGCGTGTGATGTATTCCACTATCTCAGGCACAATTTTGTCTTGGAAGAAAGCTTTATTCATGATTCCTATAACAAGAAAAGAAAAGTGCTCAAAAAACTGCACAATAGTACAATACAGTGCATAAGGCTATACTAGTACAGTACAGTGCATAAGGCTACATTATATTTTATATATTTTACCTTCAAAGATGACAATGCATCCTGGTCCACGCCTAGAGATGGCACCCCACACATGCATCTTCACTGGGTGTTTTGGCCGCGGCTTCATAGATATGCGGCCTTTTTTGTGGAATGCAAAGCTTGCAAATCTCTCCAGCGACACAGTAGACTCGTCAGTGAAGATGCAATCCTGGAAAGTTTCCCCACTGTTGATCCATGCCTGGCCCTGGACCACTCTTTTTTTTTGTTTACGTCCCTTATTATGGGGTACGCTCTGTAATGACAAGGAATAAATCATTTTAGCGGTACAGTACAGTTTCTTAAACAACACTTTTACCTCCTGTACTGTCCAGTACTAACCTCACACGTCCATATTTCCATCCAATTCTTCGTCTCATCTTCTTTATGCTGGTCTCGGATACAGTCAGATTGTGATTTTCCTGCAGAGTGTATTTGACCCTTAATGCTTCTCATCATTCTCCTCACTTATTTTGTCGACCAGAAGAGTTGTCTCCCTACAATGTACAGAAAAAAAATCCTGTAAGTTACAGTGCAGTAGGCCACAAGCACAGCACATCATTTGGTGTAAAAATAGTATACAATGAGATATTGTTTTATTTATATGCAGCAATATAAAAAATATATATACTGTTGTAATATAAAAATACCGAAATAACTAAAATATTAGATACAGTAGATCTACAGTACACACTATATTGTTCTATTAATGTGCAGCAATATAAAAAATATATATTGTAATATAAATATATCAAAATAACTAAAATATTAGATACAGTACAGTAGATCTACAGTACACAATATATTGTTCTATTAATATGCAGCAATATAAAAAATATATATACTGTTGTAATATAAATATACCAAAATAACTATAACATTAGATACAGTAGATCTACAGTACACTTTTACAGTACACTAGTAGATCTCCAGTACAATATTTTATATATAAAAAAAAAAATTAAGTTATATAAATATACTTACGCGTTAGTTACCTTTGGTGTCTTTTTGCATTCTCTGTTTTTTCCGTGTGCATGATAGCTCATGGTGGTTGCTGGCACAACGATGCCAGAAGTAGCTAACCAGCATTGGATAGCAGCAATTCGGTGTCCGCTCGTGTACATCTCCTTAATTCGCATGCTGAGCTTCTTGGAAATCTTTTTAACAGGCATTGCTGCGAGTAGAAAGAAATACAAACTCAAGAATGTATATTCGATGTTTAGTCGATGTGTATTCAATGTGCAGTGAATCCACAAAATGGATGGTGTATTTATACGTTAATGACTCACATTTGAGTATGCCCACTTTCAACACCTGTACCTGGTCACCATGCATAAAAGGTTACACACATTGCATAGACCACCACTCGATGATCTTTATCTGAACTTGCCCTTGTCCAGATACTGCATTGTGCGATCTGCTTCCATAGAGCAACCATGATTCTACGGACGCAGGAACCCACTCGCCTCTGCCGTGCCTGTCATGCAGAAAAAGCGAAAGGCGGCAGCCGTTTCCACGCCAAGACCAAAGCGACAGGCTAAGGCCAATAAAGAAAACCTTCTGCTGACCCCAAAGGCTAATGGTTTTAATAGACGTCAGCCTTATTATTTCAAGAAGAAATACGTGATGTACACTCCACGCAAAACAAATGGCAGCCAACCCATCGAACCCGCAGACCACTTCCTCTCATACGCTTTGACGACTCTGCCGCCGCTGTCCCGGAAATCTTCAGCCCGTCTTCTCCACTACTCGTCCTCGCCGCTGCCGCCGCCCTCCCGGAAACCCACAGGCCATCTTCGCCAGTTCTATTCGACGATGCTGCCGCTGGTGCCTCTGAATTCCATGGGTCACTTTCTCCTTTGTGCTTAGACGACTCTGCCGCTTCTCGCCCGGAAATCCAGAGGCCACTTTCTCCATCCCTCTTCGACGACGCTGCCGCTTATCCTCTACCGGATATCCACAGGTCACCTCCTCCACCCTTCTTCGACGACGCTGCCGCTTCTCTCCATGGAACCCCCATCTCATCCTCCGTAGCACCCATCCACCCAGATGTCCACAGCACGCCATGCACAAGAAGCAGCTCATTAGACCATATGCTGAATGGGATAAGTGTGGATATCCCCGGGAACTCTATTGTGCTGGCAAAGATAGATCTGCTTCTGGAGACCATGCTAAATATGGAGCAACGGATGCTAAATATGGATCAACGGATGGATCGACGGATGGAGAAGATAGAGGCTGACATAGCGGGGATACATCATTTGCTCGGTGTTCATGCCCCTGTTTCCCCGACGCCGGAGCAGGAGGGTGGCATGGATGTGATGAATGGAAGCATCGACCACCTTCCATCACCAAGCGCACCCCCTCCACCAGAAGATGTAGTGTACATGTATGCCATTGAGGAGGACATGACAACCCCGTCAAGACCACGCCAGGAGACAACACGGCGACCAAGACCGGAGGAAAGCTTCCTCCCATCACCCGTCGCCTCAAGCACACCCGCTCCCAGAAGACCTAAATTCGCTCGCATCGATGCGGTGCCTGACATCACCCTGTGCGATCTGCCACCGGCGCTCAGGGAGAAGTATAGGGTGATGAGTGCTGGTGCACCCCACAAGTATGCCTTGTTACTTTTTAAGCATCATGTGCCCTACTCATTGTACTGCGACTGGGCCTTCAGAGTGAACTACGAAGGAAATCGCGTAAAAAAGGTGCTTCCTGACAATTTAAGAAAGACCATTCTGGATGAAATGCGGCGCTATTATACAATTACAGATCCTGTAATGAAAGGCATTCGAGACTGCATTAATGGCGTTTTGCGCCATGCAAGGAATTGGCCATGGACGGACAATGTGGTGGACTCTCTGGTTTAATCATGGGTACTGTAAGACCATACTGTTGTGCTGAACTGTACATTTTTTGACCTGCTGTACTTAAATAAAGGATTTTTACAGAAATGTTTTAACTTGCTTGTACACACACACAGGACATGCACAATTCCAGTCCCAGAGGGCTGCAAACAGGCACGGTTTTCAAAGGTAACACTGAAAACCGGGCCTGTTTGCTGCCCTCGAGGACTGTACTGGTGCAGACTTGACTGACTGTTTTGCGCAACATCCCACTGCACTGTATTGTATACTGTATGTTTCTTCAATAAAGGAGATGTTGCGTTTTGTAAACTGTATTTTATGAATAAAGTTTTTGTTGTTGTGTGTTTTACTGTAACAGTTATTAATAAAAAAATGTTTGTAAGTTTTAATTTGCATTTTTACAGAAATGTTTTAACTTGCTTGTACACACACACAGGACATGCACAATTCCAGTCCCTGAGGGCTGCAAACAGGCACGGTTTTCAAAAGGTTACCCTGAAAATCGGGCCTGTTTGCTGCCCTTGAGGACTGTACTGGTGCAAGCTTGACTGACTGTTTTGCACACCATCCCACTGTATTCTGTATGTTTTGACTTGCCGTTCTTTAATATAGGAGATGTTGCGTTTTGTATATTTTGTGAATAAAGAATTTGTTTTTATAACATGTGACTGTAAACCATACTGACTGACTGAAAATGTTTTTACTTTCTGTACATAAATGTTTTCACTAGCAGTAAACCATACACCTGTTGATGTTTTGAATTGCTGTGCACTTAAAATGTTTCTACATTGTACAGTATTTGTAAATAAATGTTTTTTTACTTACTACACCAATAAAAGAACATGTTGATTTGTTTTACATTGTTCCATTGGCTCCTTTGCTACTGTAACAGTGTTTCTAGAATGTACACTACTGTCCAGTCATACTGTACTGTATACTGTAGGCATGCTCAGTATAAGAGTATTAAAAAAAATAGAGGACACATACTGTACTGTACGTAATGACACTGTATAGAAGACAAATACTGTATGTACAGTACTGTAATACATGTACAATAAATGCATAGTTTTTATTTTTTCGGGTTTATTACACAGTATACTGTACATAAAAAAGTATTGTATACTGTACGGCCGGAAAACATCAGCATACTGTTTCAGGTACAGTATTCTATCCTAATCAATAACAACGGCCACTAAACTGTAGACTCCGGTACGTGGGTTTTTAAATCCGATTCAGCAATGTGCAGACATTGTTACACAAAGCGATATTATCCATCGAAATACCTCCATTAGCCGTTTTCTTTTCTGAGCAAAAACAAAAAGAAAAGTTTTACTGTAATGGTCAGCCCCCTAAAGAAGTTCTCAGCCAGTCTCACCAATAATTTTCTCGGGGGGCGTCTCCTGTTCACATGCGCATGCGCCTACCGTGTAATGACACGCATATGCGTTTCAAGAAGGTTCCAATGCGCATGCGCCTAGCATTCCACCAATTGTTCAGTATCTGCAGCACAGTACTGGAGAAGCCGCTGAGCCAAAAATATTGCTTACAGGAGAATCGCTTGACTTTTGAATCGCACCGACAATGATACTGTATTGTCAAAATAAAAAAAACACATAAAATAATACGGCAACAATACTCACCATAGAATTTCCCATTCAGCTGGCGCCGGCGCTGGGCCACTGCCAGTCCAGTGTTCTTGATTATCCACGTCAAAAGTTTGCAGCGGGACTAATCCACCTATAGTCCGCTGATGAGGCTGGAAATCGCTTAGGTACATGCAAGCTTGATCGAAACTGCACGTGAAATCCGGCTCAGGCTTTCTGGATAGACAGCAAGGGTTGTCACTGACGGTGGGACCGTTATTGGAAGCCGGTACTGGTGCTGGTGCATTGCTTGGCAGCGACTGTCGTTTCTTAGTTGGTTTTAACCACGACCTTTCGCCTTTTGCCGTCTGCACGATCATAGATACAGGAAAAAGCCGGTGATACACACCAATACCCTCCAACAAATTGTGGCTCGATACCCTTTTCCTTATTGCACGCTTCCACGTATGAGGAGCTGGTGAAAATTTGTAAAAACCATAGTTCTCGATAAAATACTGATTAATTTGAACAACTGTTGCCATCTTATCATCTGTTGCATTAATCGCGGCCCATATCAAATACGCGTAACTTCTGTCGGGTTTTTAGAAAACGGGCTGCACTTGAACACTCATGGCGGCGGGTCTCTGGAGAATAACAGAAACTGGTCTTTGTCTTTCTTTAATATGAAAAGCCTAAATTGATACATTTTTGCAACCTCTTCCTTCAGTCTCAAGGCCAATTTACAATAGCACACTGTGGTATCTTTTTTAAACGAAAAAACTGCAAGTCGACACATTACTGAAGCGCATTACAATTCATGAATATCTGCCATCTGGCGGATACGCGAAGAATTTCAACCTATTAAATCCGAACAATTCTCAATAAACGCATCAACCGCGCGTCAACCGCGCATGACCCGTGGCTGAGAACGCAAAAGGAATGTGGCACGCTCCCGGTGAAGTGCATCGCATTCCAGAAAAAAGCCGGGGGAAAACCGGCGATGTGTTAGAATAAAATGAGCCGCAGCAGTAAACCATACACCTGTTGATGTTTTGAATTGCTGTGCACTTAAAATGTTTTTACATTGTACAGTATATGTAAATAAATGTTTTTGTACTTACTCCACCAATAAAAGAAAATGTTGATTTGTTTTAAATTGTTCCATTGGCTCCTTTGATACTGTAACAAAATTCAGTGTTTCTAGAATGTACACTACTGTCCAGGCATACTGTAGGCATGCTCAGTACTGCACATCACAAGCGTATTAAAAAAAATAGAAGACACATACTGTACTGTACAGTATGTACTGTACTGTATGTACTGGTACTGTATAGAAGACACACAGTATGTACTGTAATACATGTAGAATAAATGCATACTTTTTATTTTTTGGGGGTTTATTACACAGCATTGTATATTCAGCAATGTGCAGGCATTGTTACACAAAGCGATATTATCCATCGAAATCCCTCCATTTGCTGTTTTCTTTTCTGAGGAAAAACAAAAAGAAAAGTTTCACTGTAATGGTCAGTCCCCTAAAGAAGTTCCCAGTCAGTCCCACCAATAATTTTCTCGGGGGGCGTCTCCTGTTCCCATGCGCATGCGCCTACCGTCGATGTGATGACACGGATATGCGTTTCAAGAAGGTTCCAATGCGCATGCGCCTAGCTTTTCACCAATTGTGCAGTACAGTATCCACTGTAGAAGCCGCTCAGCCAATGATATTGCTTACAGGAGAATCGCTTGATTTTTGTATCGCACCGATATTGATATTTTCAAAATAAAAAAATATGGCAACATTACTCACCATAGAATTTCCCAATCAGCTGGCGCCGGCGCCGGGCCACTGCCAGTCCAGTATTCTTGATCATACACGTTGACAGTTGGCAACGGGATTACTACACCTGTAGTCAGCTGATGAGGCTGGAAATCGCTTAGCTTGATCGAAACTGCACGCAAAATCCGGCTCAGGCTGCAGGTATCCGTGCGTAGACAGACAGCAAAGGTTGTCACTGGCGGTGGGACCGTTATTGGAAGACGGTGCTGGTGCTGGCGCATTGCTTGCCAGCGACTGTCGTTTCTTAGTTGGTTATAACACGACCTTTCGCCTTTTGCCGTCTGCATGATCATAGATACAGGAAAAAGCCGGTGATACACACCAATACCCTCCAATAAATTCGGGATCAATACGATAAAAACATGGATCGCTACATAACCTTTTCCTTATTGCACGTTTCTACACGAGGAGCTGGTGAAAATTTGTAAAAGTCATAGTTTTCGATAAAATACTGATACATTTGAACAACTGTTGCCATCTTATCATCTGTTGCATTAATCGCGGCCCATATCAAATACGCGTAAGTTCTGTCAGGTTTTTGGAAACACTCATGGTGGCGGGTACCTGGAGAATAACAGAAACTGGTCTTTGTCTTTCTTTAATATGAAAAGCCTAAATTGATACATTATTGTAACCTCTTACTTCAGTCCCAAGGCCAATTTACAATAGCACACTGTGGTATCGTTTTTAAATGAAACACCTGCAAGTCGGCTCATTACTGAAGCGCATTACAATTCATGAATATCTGCCATCTGGCGGACACGCGAAGAATTGCAACCTATTAAATCCGAACCATTCTCAATAAACGCATGAACCGTGCATCAACCGCGTATGACCCGCGCATGACCCGCGGCTGAGAACGCAACATGAATGCGGCATGCACCCGGTGAAGTGCGTCGCATTCGCAAAAAAATACAGGAAAAATGCGGCGATGTTTTAGAATAAAATAGGCCGCAGCATTAGTGTATTCTGTAAGGCACAAAGGAAAGTCCTGCTGTATAAATCTGCACTTACAGAATAGATGTAGAATGCAGGCAAGAATGATATCCCAATCTGGCAGATAAAGGTCCTTGATCCACTGTGCTCTATATGAGAGAGCAAATCCAAAATGCTGGGCTCAGCTGGGCTCACCTGTCACTGGTAGATGTCAGATCAAACATGCATATACTGTAGGGAAGGCAAAAATATACCATCTATCCACATTGCACACACATGGTGTAGAAAAGTATGAGCAGAGGAAACACTCGACGATGACTAGAACACTATCCTGACTCAGTCTTTCACCGGTCTGGTAAAACGTCCTGTGTTCCTCCCAGCTGACAGCTCTGTGCACTTCCTCTTCTTGTGATGGTAGATCTCGTGTCGCGGGATTGAGGACAGCAGTCTGTGTGGTTTTGGGATCCCCACAGGCTCAGTATACTTATCCTGAAGCCAGGGTCACGAATGGTGTATGAATGACTCCAGGTAGCTTAACTCGTGTCTCACCTCTTCCAAAGCACAAACAAGTCCTTTTCTCTTTCTTGGTTTAATTGAGGGAAAACACAGGGAGATAGGTGCTTGTAGATGGAGTGTGGGGAGAGAGGGCTTCTCTGCCTGCTGTGCAGTGTATCAATGATGAGACAGTGTAAAACAAAAAGGCCTTGCTGGGGTGATAGCAGGCAGTTACTCACTCAGAGTCCAGGGTCAAAAGGAAATGAGGAGTAAGGGTCACACTAGATAGGAAGTGGGACTATACTAACTGTCAGCAAGGACAGGGGGGTAGGAATAGCCCACTCTCAGCTAGGAGAATATGAGCTGCAGGCAACCAACACAGGCTGTGTAAACGACATGTTGCAATAATGTTGCATTTTACATACAGCGTTGCTGCTGGGACAGGGGAAACTGACAGGCAACTAAAGAAGGGAGAAATGAATCCCATGACTAAAGGGGAAGACAGAGGAATATGGAATCTAGTTCCAGGACACTCCCCGTCTGGTATCTGGAGATACCACTATTTTAGGTATGTGTGGAACATATGTGCAATACAACATAACATGCAAAACTCATGTCCACATAACGATGGGATACCGTCCGGTACCACCAGCTTAAGTCCTTGCCATCTCGGTAAGGTAGGTGAATGCACAGCTCTAGGTTAGCTTGATGCACCACAATGTCTCTCAGAGTCCATAGAACTGGTAGCCAGTTCTTCTTTGTGATAGTCCGATTTTGGCATTAGGAGGATAGTCTCTGTGATAGGTCTCAAAAAAGTCTTAACGACCCCGTTCTGGGTCACCCGAACTTCCACTTTGCGGACCCTTTCGTCTTCGCTTGGGAAGGTTTTGATTATAAGTCCCATGGGCCATTCGTTTCTTGTTACCTGTTTGTCTTTCAACAAAACCACGTCTCCTACTTGGATGTCCGGTTTAACCGTTTGCCATTTATGGCGTTCTTGGAGTGTCACTAGATACTCGCGTCTCCAGCGATCCCAAAATGTGTTAGCCAAGTGCTGCACCTGTCTCCACTGTCGCTTGTACATATCTTTAGAGTGGAAGCCTTCGACTGGGGTGGGGATGTTCCCTACTTTCTGGGTTAGCAGCATTGCTGGCGTCAAAATACTTGGCGATTCTGGATCCGTTGACACTGGAATCAAAGGCCTAGCATTGATTATCGCTGATATTTCGGCCATGAATGTGGTTAACACTTCGTGAGTGAGTCGAGTCAGGTTGCTTTTTAGCATCATAGAGTCCAAGATACGCCGGACTACCCCGATCATGCGTTCCCATGCTCCGCCCATGTGAGAGGAGTGAGGAGGGTTGAATGTCCACGTGCACTCTTGGTCGCGCAAGTATCTTTTGATACTATTGTCTCTATTATCTTTAGTGTCTATTTGTAATTCCTTACATGCTCCAACGAAATTGGTACCACAATCGGAGCGTATTTGTTTAACTGGTCCTCTGACTGCAAAGAACCTTCTGAGGGCATTTATGAAGCTTGAAGCATCCATAGATTCTATAACCTTGATGTGTATCGCTCGCATACTCATGCAGGTGAAGCGTACCGCCCATCGTTTGCTGTTTGCTAGTCCGCCCCTAGTTCTACGCGAGATGACCATCCAGGGCCCAAATACATCAAGTCCTACATAGGTAAAGGGGGGTTCTGTATTAAGTCTGTCGACAGGTAGATCCGCCATCCTTTGGCCTTGGCTTTTGCCTCTCAGCATTCGGCACCTAACACATTTGTGGAGATTACTGGCCACGCACCTTTTCATGCCAACGACCCAAATGCCCGCCGCCCTAATGGCGCCTTCGGTGAAGTGTCGTCCCTGATGCATGACTTGTTCGTGGTAGTTGCGCACCAACAAAGTGGCGATGTGATGCCGGCCAGGGATGATAACAGGGTTGCTTTCCTCCCTGCTCAGTTGGGACTTATTGAGGCGGCCTCCTACTCTCATGAGGCCGTCGTTGTCGATGAAGGGATTCAACTTCCAAAGTGGACTGTTTTTGTTAACACTCTTCTTTCCGCGAATGCAATTGATCTCTTCCGCATATGTTTCCCTTTGAACATGACTGAGAACAGTTTCCTTAGCCTTTGTAATTTCCTCTACGGTGCGCAGCTCTTTGCAGATGTGCCAGCCGTGGCAACCGGTAGTTTTACCGTCTGGTGTCTGGCGGAAGGAGGAGGCTATATGCCCGAGATGGGCTACTGTTCGCAGAAGGGCCGTCCACTTTGAGAAGCGTTGGAATCGATGTGATCCGAATGCGTTTTTGTGCGATACATTGGTGAGTACCACGGATACTTGTGGGGGCCTTATCTCCATATCCTTTTCGGGATCCACGAGTTCAAAATCGTCAACTGGGGTTGGTAGCGTTTCCGCAGGCTGCGCAAGAAACATTGGTCCTGTGAGCCACGACGTATTCTGCAGTTGAGATGCGGGTACTGATCTGGTGGCGTGATCTGCGGGATTTTGCTCTGTGGGCACGTGGTGCCATTGTTCTGGTTGGGTTGACTTCCTGATTCTTTCTACGCGGTTAGCTACGTATACGTAGAATCTCCTTTTCTTATTGTAGATGTATCCCAGTACCACCTTGCTATCTGTGTAGAGTTTGACGGCATCTGGTTTGCTGTCCATCTCATTCTCGATAAGCTCCGCCAGTTCTACTGCTAGCACTGCACCACACAGCTCGAGTCTGGGTATAGTATGGTCAGGTTGTGGCGCCAGCTTAGCTTTGCCAAGGATGAACCTGATGTGGCAACTTCCATCCACGTCCGTGGTTTTTAGGTAGGCCACCGCTGCTATAGCTTTGGTGGAGGCATCTGAGAACACGCAAAGCTCTTTGCTGTGTGCGGCGGTGAGAGATATAGGTGAATAGGGGCGTGGGATTTGAAGTTGCTCGAGGGCCTTCAAGGAGTGTTTCCACGTTTCCCACTCTTTCCGTTTTTCTGGAGGTAGTGGGTGTCCCATTCCTGTTTTTCGAAGGACATTTCTCTGAGGAGGGACTTCCCTTGTATAGTGACAGGAGCCACGAATCCTAGCGGGTCGTAGAGACTGTTAACGGTGGACAGGACTCCGCGACGTGTGAAGGGTTTTTCTTCGATGGCTACCTGGAACATAAAGGTGTCTGTTTTAAGATTCCAGCTTATCCCCAGGCTCCACTGTATGGGAGGCGTGTCGGTCCCCAGATCCAAATTCTTGAGATCTGGTGCTTGATCATCTGCGTGGAACGCCTTCATCACTGTGGCACTGTTGGAAGCTATTTTGTGCAACCTTAGGTTGGCCTTCGCTAACATCTTTTGTGTCCTCTTGAGTAGATCTACGGCTTCTTCTTCGGTGGGAACTGATTTTAATCCGTCGTCCACATAGAAGTCTCTTTCGACGAAGCTCCTGGCGTCTTTCCCGAACTCTGCTTCTCCGTCTTGGGCTGTTCTTCTGAGGCCGTAGGCTGCCACTGCAGGTGATGGGCTGTTCCCGAAGACATGTACTTTCATGCGGTACTCCGTGATTTCTTTTTCTATGTCGTCATCTTGGTACCACAGGAATCTTAGGTAGTTACGGTTGTCTTCTCGCACAAGGAAGCAGTGGAACATCTGTTGAATGTCTGCGGTTACGGCGATAGGTTCCTTGCGGAAGCGGATCAGCACTCCCAGAAGACTGTTCGTCAGATCCGGCCCGGTGAGGAGAACATCGTTTAGGGAGACTCCCTGATGCTGAGCGCTGGAGTCGAATACCACTCGGATTTGGCCAGGTTTCTGGGGGTGGTAGACGCCAAACGACGGGAGGTACCAGCATTCTTCGCCTTCTTTCAGTGGGGGCGCCGACTCTGCATGGCCACTGTGGAAGATTTTTTGCATGAAGGCCACAAAGTGTTCCTTGGTCTCTGGTTTCCTTTGTAGGTTACGGCGGAGCGAAGCGAGCCTAGACATAGCATGGTCTCTGTTGTTTGGGAGGCGTCTTCTTGGCGAGCGGAAAGGTAGTGGGGCCACCCAACTGCCCAATTCGTCCTTGAAGAGCTCCTTATCCATTAACCTCAAGAATTATTTGTCTTCCATTGATGGCGCCTGTTTGTCGTCGTCCTTTTTTGTCTGGAACACTGTACTCCCTAGGTCATTGGGGTATTTTCTTGCCACAGGCGCGTCTCCATAGTTCCTTTTGGTCTCGAGCTTCTCGTGGACCTGAAAGTGGTTCGGACAAGGTTTGAAGTGGGATATACGACCGTTCTCCAACAAGTTCGTCTGTAGGGCCCCTACGTTGTCGGGTCCTCGTATCCTGTCTATGCATACTTCTCCAACTACCACCCATCCTAGATCGAGCCTTTGGGCGCTTGGGCCGTTGTGGTCCCCATTTCGCTGTTCGCGGATCTTGTGTGCTCTCATGATGTCTCTGCCAAGTAGCAGCAGGATCTGGGCATCTTCGTCTAGTGGTGGGATATGATCGGCAATGGTTTTTAGATGGGGATGGTGTCGCGCCACGTCTGGCGTGGGGATCTCAGTCCTATCTTCCGCCATGTGATTGCACTCGATGAGTGTGGGAAGGGGCATGCTCACTTTGCCGTCTATTGAGCATATGGTGTAGCCATTCACTCTTCTCCCTGTAGTCTCCATTCGCCCTGCGCACGTTCTGAGAGTGTAAGGAGAAGTACTGTCTTGTATGCCGAACATATCGAAGAATTCTGACCTGACCAGCGATCGGTTGCTCTGGTCGTCGATGATTGCGTACATCCGTTTGGCTCTTTGGGGTTGTCCCTCTGGGTGCACTGCTACCAGACATATTTTAGAGCAAGATCTACCGTCGTTTCCTTCTCCGCATACTTCTGTGCATTTGGATGCTACTGACGTCGGGGGGGGGGTGTCTCCCACTTCTTCCTCCCCGCCCTGCTTTGTCGGAGGGTTAGGGGCTTTGCTTGCTTTGGGCTTCATAGCCTCCGGGTGTAGAGCGGCTATGTGCCTGTCGCTATCGCACTCTGTGCATTTCATAGCTTCTTTGCAGTCCTTGAATAAATGAGTTGTGGAAGCACAACATTTGAAACAGGCTCCCCATTCCCTGAGTAGGTTCTTTCGCTCCTCTATGGGTTTCATCCTGAATCCGAAGCACTTGTTAAGTGGATGCGGCTTTTTGTGGATAGGGCATTCTTTGTTAAGGTCCCTTGGATTTTTGTCCCTGTCGGCCGTCTGGCTGGGACTCGCGTGGGTCGTAGGGGGCACGTCCGTCCTGTGGACTGAGATGGGTGTTCTGGAGTCCTTGCACCTTGCTGTTGACCTTTCGTTCCTCGGGTGGCTGGCGCTGGATGTGGTTTGCGCCCCTAAGATGAAGCTGGGGTCGTTTCTTGTCCTTGCCGCTTCGCAGATGAAGCTCACGAAGAATGAGAATGGGGGGAAGACAACCTGCTTCTCCCTTTTGTATTTGGAACGTAGTGAAAGCCACCTTTCTTGGAGGTTGAAGGGTAGCTTCTCCAGGATGGGTCTCACTCCACGAGCTGAATCTAGGGCGTTGAGACCTATTAAGGAATGGTCTTTCCTTGCGAACTCCAGTTCTTGCAGCAGGTCTCCAAGATCTCGTAACTTCGAGTAGTCTTTATTTGTGATCTTGGGGAAGCTCTCGATTCTTTTGAAGAGTGAATCCTCGACTGCTTCAGGGCTGCCATAGGTCTCTTCTAGCCTTTCCCACACTAGGTCCAGACCTACTTGGGGTTGATGTGCGTTTGCCGTCCGAAGTCTCTGCGCTTGCTCCCTGGATACGTTCCCCAAGAACTTAACTAACAGGTTGAGCTCTTCCCTTGCTGAGAAGTCCAAGCTGTCGATTGCGTCTTTGAACGTGAACTTCCACGTCCGGTAGTTCTCAGGGCGGTCGTCGAAGCTGATGAGTCCTGCGTGCACCAAGTCGCGCCGGATCATGTACTTGGCTATGTCTGTCAGACCTGAGACATCGGCGCGTTTGCCCCGTTCTGAGGTAGTTGCTGGGACGGTCTGTGCGGTCGCCTCTTCCTTGGCGTGGACGCGTGATGGCTGCTGGCCAGTGTGAGGGGCTGTTTTCTCCCGCGTGGGTGTATCTGGATTACGAGCCTGTTGTGGTGCATCCGTGTGCGCTCTGGCGTGTGGATCACTGTTGCGGCTGTGGCTATCCCAGGCAGCGTGTGCCATTGACGGAGCAGCGTCTTCTCCTCGTGGTCCTAGTGAGTCTTCGTTGTCTGTGGTGTCGCTCCCTCCGTGTTGAGATGGTGCGCTGGTGTTTACACTGAAGAGGCTCCTTACGTAGTCTTCAGTGCGTTGGGCTGGATCCTCTGAAGCTATCCGTCTGTACGGTAGCTCCCCGCCGTCCTGTCTCGCAGCTGCTTCTAGGACTTCGGCTTGGGCTATGGCGGCAGCGGCGTCCTCTTCTTTGCTTAGAGCCTCTAGATCCGCGTCTAATTCGGCCTTTCTACGCGCATTGGCAGCGGCGGTGGTAGCAGCGGCGGCGGCATTGGCAGCGGAGGCGGCCTGCTCCTCCTCTTCTATGCGCGCCTTTTCTGCCCTTACGGCTGCCTCTCTCCGACCATATTCGGCCCGGGCACGTGCGGCCTCTGCGGTGGCTCGCGCCTTGGTGGCGTTTGCGCTTGCGTTGGACGCGTTGGATTGTGCTGATCTTGCTGACCTTGATGAGTGCCTGGATATGCTCGAGCGCTGCGATGCGGTCTCCAGGAGGAGCTCTTTTCTCACGCTTTGAGCGTCTGTGATGGCGGCCCGCACGCGGCTGTCACGTGCAAGATCAATGTTATTTTGTAAGTCTCTTTCTTGCAGGCTTTCGCCGGTGTTGGTTCTGGTCAAGTAGGTGATGTATGTTTCTGACAGCCCTTGGTAGCACGAGTGATCAGACTTTATTTGAATGATTGCCTGCGCGAGCTGTTGTGCATTATCGCCAATACTAACGACATTGCGTAACTACAATGCGGTTGTTTCCCAGGCCAACTCTAATTTAGCGCGGTGCGCTTCAATGTCGCTCTCATATTTTTCGCGGCCCTTTTGTGTAAGTGTGACTGTCCGTTTGGGCCTTGCGCCTGCCTGCGCCTGTTGTAGATGCGCAGCGGTCTCTGTGTCTGAGAGATCGCTCTCCTGCGTGATGTCTGGTGAGGCTCTGAGTTCTGCTATGCTGTAGGTGTGTGTAGGCCTTTTGCCAGTGCGTGTGGCGTGCGGTCTTTTACCTTGTCAGCGATGGGCGTCTGTCTCAGATGGTGCCGAGCGGTGTCCTGCAGCGTGCAGCGTTGGGGTAGCTGTACTTACAGATGTCCGTTGGCTCCTCACTGTGGGGCTGAGCAGCGGGTGGACTCAGACAGAGAAAAAGGCAGTTAGGTTTGTGTGTACAGTCTGTTTGCAAAGCTGCTGCCTTGTGTGCAGGGACTATTCTGTATAGCATAAGGTCTTTGAGTAGTAGCTGCTGTGTGATTCCCCAACACAGGTCTTTGTTTTACTATCCTGAAGCCAGGGTCACGAATGGTGTATGAATGACTCCAGGTAGCTTAACTCGTGTCTCACCTCTTCCAAAGCACAAACAAGTCCTTTTCTCTTTCTTGGTTTTATTGAGGGAAAACACAGGGAGATAGGTGCTTGTAGATGGAGTGTGGGGAGAGAGGGCTTCTCTGCCTGCTGTGCAGTGTATCAATGATGAGACAGTGTAAAACAAAAAGGCCTTGCTGGGGTGATAGCAGGCAGTTACTCACTCAGAGTCCAGGGTCAAAAGGAAATGAGGAGTAAGGGTCACACTAGATAGGAAGTGGGACTATACTAACTGTCAGCAAGGACAGGGGGGTAGGAATAGCCCACTCTCAGCTAGGAGAATATGAGCTGCAGGCAACCAACACAGGCTGTGTAAACGACATGTTGCAATAATGTTGCATTTTACATACAGCGTTGCTGCTGGGACAGGGGAAACTGACAGGCAACTAAAGAAGGGAGAAATGAATCCCATGACTAAAGGGGAAGACAGAGGAATATGGAATCTAGTTCCAGGACAATACTGTTCTCCACCCTACTAATTTTGCCATAGCTTCGTCAGGGGCGTTAATCAGGTTAACCTGGGAAATATGCTGGCATACTATCACAATGTAGGCAATGTTACACCTACAGAGATTTCCCAAGGATAAAAGTCTGCAGGGAGGAGGGAAATGTAAAAAGTAATGGCTCTACAGATGTAGCTAGCCTTACTGTTTTTGGCACGGCAAACACGGTGAATGCGTCCCGGCAGGATTTGCACTGCGGAGGTCCCATTAAACGGAATGGACAAGACGCAGCACCGTCATGGCTACCACCTCCCTAGTGCCACATTTTTCTGGAGTTTCGGGCATGGCACTGAAACAGTAAGGACGGATTCATCTGTATGCACAAGAAAAAATATCTGGATTTAATATGTGAAACCAGCCCTTTAGCATCATTCCAGTTTCATTATATTTATTGGAAACAATTGGTGTACAGAAGGGTTGCGCAAACTTTTCAGTCTGCGCCCACCCTGTCTGCACTATCCCCTGCTCATGCCCCCACCCTCCTTACATGTTCTCTGACGTCTACTGACCTCACAACGTCATGTGATGTTGCATTGCTATGGCAATGTGACATCATGTGAATCCATGCTGCGTCAATTGATGCCACGTTGACATGGCGAAGCGACAACATAAACTGCCGGATACCAGGTAAGGGAATTTACAGAGACCTCACGTGCACTCCCCGGCATTTAAATGATGTATGCACCGCGCCTCCCCCCAGAAATTTCCCCCCTGGTTTGCACACCCATGATGCACAGCATACATAGACTTCATTGTACAGAATTAAAATGGGAAGACATTTGAAATCAGAATGATTCATTTTGTTCACGTGACAATACAATGAAAATACATTCTTACATGGACTAACTTTATTACTAAGTAATGCATAAACTTCCCTTATCCTAGTCAGATTATTTTCCATGCAACCAATAGCATAGTCAATTCCCATTTCCCATCATAATAAGACATCGATTACCTCTCCAGACCGTTGAACAGTCACTTTATTTGAGTGTAATTTTGGAAGAGCTGTACAGTTCAACGTCTTCCAAGGTCTTGTAGTCTTTAAAAGAAAACAGTTTTATCATATGTAATGTTTCCGCTTAATGTTCAATTCATCCATGGAGGAGCTCTTTGACAAGGTGTAGTGAATAAGTTTTCAATGCTGTCAAAAATAATAATATTAAGATTCTGTTCTGAGTTAAATTAATTTTGTTTTGTGCAATGGCCCACATAAACGTGAGTGACATTTAGAAATATGATCAGGCAGAAGCTAAGGAGAAGCCAAGTGGCAAAATGGAATGAGATGCAATCATTAGAGCATAGCAGCCAGCTGTAGGCATTAGTGGTAAGAGGCAAAGTGTACTAGAATGTCACTCCGGCAAGATTTTCCTTTTTTCTTCCCTTTCAAAGAAAATATTGTTACCTTTTTCTTGTTTTCTTTCTCCTTTCGGTTGCTAGCATTTCCCTTCAACAGACACATGTGTTATTTGACACCATGACCCCTGTTTTGAAATAAAAGAGCATCTTCCACCGTCTAATCTCTGATTTAAAGTGCTTTCATCCGTAGCCTTTTTGGAGTTTGTAAGAGACAGATGATTGCACAGGCTTTTCAACTAATGACAATGAAGTAGCATTTTCATAAAGTCCAAATTATAGTGTTTATTCATGAAGCTCTTTCAACTTTTTGCCAAATAGCAACACTTTCTACCTATACATAGTTAAGAAAATATATTGAAGTGGGAAAAGCGTAGAAGAAATGTTGATATCTTTGAAGCTCATATTTTATTGTCCACAGCTAGATTTTCAGCCAAAACCTTAATGCAGCAGTCCAAGCTGCCGTTTCCCTCCCCCCCTTTAATATGTGCATCAATACAATCCACACAATGATAAGTAATTAGCTAAGTTGCAGATCAATCGTTCTCCTGTGATCGTTCAGCAAAGATTCAGCTTGGGGGCTCACTAAATGGCTGCAGGGGAGTATTCTGCAGTCAGTGGAAATCATTTGCATATTAATATTTACACATTAAAAATGTAATTCAGGGTTGTTTTTAAAAACAAAATGCTACAAGTATTTTCTCGTAGTCTGCAGCTTTAACCTGATATCTGTAGAGAGCAATGTCCCCTTCCTGACATTTTTCTTTCTCCCATCCCCTCCCCTTTTCTAATATATATCTTCTGGAGCCATGGATATCCGTACTGCACTCCGAGATATATTTTTAATTTCACCTCTTATGAATGCAAAGCTGACACCTGTCAGTAACAGCTAAGCATTAACTTCACCGTCCTTGAGATTAACCTAGTATGCCATATGTGTAAAAGAATGCAGTGAATCACTGTAGAAATTAAAACATGGCTCGAAGCATCAACAAAACTGAATTGTTTCTTGTATAGCTTTCAGTTTGAAGTCCAAAAGCTTAAGGCCAAAGAGCAAAACCACGAAGACAATGAGAAATAGGTGCATACCTTTCTAAAAATAACAATTCTACAACCTTTGAGTATTTTTTTTTACAAGCTGTTCATATTTATATGTTCAATAAATAATTATCCAAAGTAGTAAACTGCTAGAAGATTTCACAGTGAAGTATGTGACTACAACATAAAGGTACATAAGAAAATAATACTAAGCTAATGCAATAAATTGCATCTTTACATACTGTTGTACAGGTCTCATTCTGTGGAACATTGGGTGAGGGTTTTTGTTTAATATTACAATTGTGTTGCACTAAATGATCATCTCTTACTTTTCTCTAACTCTGGTATAATCTTTTTATGTTTATGGTAAGAAATCATGCCATCTCCAATATTGTGGTGATAAGCGACTAGAAGTTTTTCTGCAAAACTGTTAGTCTGACATTTCTAGGGTGTGAATTTAATTTGCATGATTAAGGACATTTGGATTACCTAGCTGATGAACTCAATTAGTATCTCGTTTGTGACCTGCTTAAGACAAATGTGAATATGATATCCTGTCGTGTTATATGCATATTTTCTGAGTACTACAGAGTAGAAATCAAATGACAAACCAAAATAGTGCATACAGGGACGTGATCTGCATGCCAAATATGTCGAATTCCAATTTTAGAAAGCAGTGCTCTTTGTTTTTACAAGAAAAAGGCCACTAATGCCAAAGAGAAGAACCAAGGCTAACGTAATGTAACATATATGTAGCCATGCATAATAATGACTGCATACATCTTCTCTGTTGGCAGTAAGTCCTGGTATATACAGGCCTGCCCACAGTAGTTATGGAGGTTTTCCCTCACACCCAAGTGTGGTGCCCTGTGTAAGGATGGGAGTGGCTGTATGCTCTGAGTCCCTGGATAGTGACCTCAGAGATGCGCGTGCCCCCTGAGGTATAAAGGGCACAACACTGACAGTTAGGTGGTTGTTGTTCGAAGCAGAGAGTGAACCGAAGATACAGATATTGAAGGAACACTTTTGTGACCCTAGTGCTGTAACTAGCGGGAGCATAGTGATAATTCCAGTGTGTCTACGCCACGCTGTGTCCAGGGACCTGGCACAGTGGTGATCTCCCTAGTAGAAAGGGAATCCCACTTCAATATTGGAGGGCGTACCTGGCAAAGGGACATCACGCAGAGATGTGCGGCTAGAGCTGGCAGCTGCATGGGGCAGTCTGCTACATCCCTGTACTTAATAAAGATGTCCTTGAAAACAAGAACCCCACTGTGTGAGTGTGAGCTTACTCGACAGTGGATGGCACCAAGAAGGAGTTCCTCACCAGGACCATCTCCCTGCGGAAGCATAGATCCTGATGAGGTGGAGGCGCTGCACATGATGTAAGTTGGACTCGTACCCACTACCTCAGCTACCTGTCCTGATGACATCCCCTAATAACACCAAGCGGGAGACTCAAGAGTCCTGTTACTTGCAGGTGCACCACCACACACGCCTTGTAATGGGGGACTGGTTAGACTACACGGGCCAATATGAGATTGGGTGGGTCAGGCCAGAGGGAACACCCGTTACAATTGGAGGCGCTGCTGAGATACCTGTTAACAGGACAGGCTTTTGCTAGGAACACAGTAGGAATTAAGGAAAGTGTCTGCTGCCACTTTGTGCTTGTGGGACGGAGCCAGGGGTAGTCAGGGAGGTGCTGGAGCTGCATGCCGCAAAGACGCCTTGGGATCCGTTAGGGGTTAGTGAGTCTGGAGCCGGGGGCTATTGCTGTTCTAGTCGCCTTGAGGTAGCGCTAGCGGGGGACGCCTAAGGGGTAAACTGGTAACTGAGAGCAGGAACTCTGGACGGGTCCGCACTAGGCTAGCCAAAAGTAGGTCGACGCCCAAAGTGCTGCATGGAAGAGCCAGAGTACTCTAGTCCCCATTCCAGATCACTTACCAAGGAGCACAGACTGGAGGAACGTGTTACAGTAGACACAGGAAGGGTGAGCCTAGCCTGAGGTAGTGCACACACGAGTCAGATCTACGTTAGGTACACAAGGTGGTGCACAAGGCATGTTTATTGTACAGATGTGGTAGCTGCCCCGCAGAGCGGAGCTCCACGTACAGAGAATCGGTGTTCAACGTTCACGAGAGACCTGTCAAAATGGAGGATCTGTACAGAACAGAAGGTCCAGGATGGCAGGGAAAGAGAACCACAAGAATGGAGGATCTGCACAGAGCAGAAGGTCCAGGATTGCGGTCCGATGAAGAACAGGCTACAGAAGAGACTTTTGTGGGCTTGTTATGGAATGGCGTGAAAGCCGTGGCTGCGCCGTGTTTGTCCTGCATATGTTCTCGGGAAGATACCCCTGAGAATAGTGAGGACGAAAGTCTTACTAGATGGGAGGAACGAAATGGACTTTGTTATACCCCAATTAACAGACAGCCAGACGTTGCCTTCAGTGAAAGAAAAGACAGTGAAAGAAAAGACAATGCTTACCAAGATGGCGGTTCCCGCGTTCCCGGGACACCGCGTGGGCATGCTGCAAAAGGTCTTGCAACTTTGCAGTCTGCTAAATGTTGGCCAGGATTGGCGCCAACGCGGAAACTCCACCCCGATGGGGAGTTTGGCGCGAAAGCTGGAGCCGCGCCCTCATGGACTATGACTCACTCCGCACCTGTGCTGGGTCAGCCTACAAGTCTACGAGACATCCCCCTAGTTTCAACCAGGGGGAGTGGTTTGCGGTCTCACCGGATGTCGCAAGAGGAAATGGGAGGAAGGGTGACTAAAATAGCCCATGCCTTTCAGTTGCGAAGAGCCATTGATCAGTATCGACCTCTGAGCAGAGTACCTCCGCTGATAAAAATGGCTGAAGCTGTTGATAACATGGACCAAGGTCCTGTGATTTCCACGCATCCTTATTCGGCTCCAGGAGGCTTCCTGGTGATCCGGGTGGAGGGTGTGGAGACTGTGGCATGTCTTTGCCTGCAGTGCCGACTGCCGGGCGCAGCCGTGGGCAGCGAAGCCCGATGCCCCCACTGTGGACTGCAGTACATGTGGCCCATGACCACATTTGTACCGGTGCAATCTACGGGGATGACCGGAAATGTACCAGTGGCGACAGAAGAGCAGCCGGGAGCTCTCTGGAATAAGAGCCCAAGTCCCGCAGAGTCGGAGTCAAGAGTGGTGCTTCCGAGCGAGAAAGCGAGTCATCGGAGAGATGATCACCGAGGAGCCCATCGCAGGTCTCCTACTGGGGTACCTCGGCCGAACTGTAAATTGGAGTCCTCGGACGAGGAGTGTGCTCGGCTGGCAAGTGAATCGGTCCCAAAAAGAGACTATTATTTCAGTGCTACGCCATGGAGGACTGCAACTCCTCGTGGTGTGGAGACGCGGAGTCGTGTGTCTCCCGTACCACGACCATCCGATCGCCGGAGTCCCACTGCCGTGGTGACTAGTGGATCGGATGGAGGCAGATCTACCCCTACCCTGCACGGGACTAAGACACCGTGTCTGTCGCAGGCCCAGGAGGTGGAAGATCCAGAGGAGCGAGTCCAGAGCCAGACTGGATCGCGTAGCAGAATGGCGTTGGAGGAGATCCTTGTGGAGGAAGAGATTCCGCTTGGGAATCCACCGCAAGATGGCGTCGCAGCACGTGCGTGTGCGGAAGTGGTGCCGGAGGACCAGGGAGGCCCCGAGTGGGAGATGGTGCCGCCGCTGCAATCGAGCAGCGGGAAGCGATCCCCTATTATCCAGGGGAACGGACGTTTGAATGGGAAGTCCAGGAGTCCTAAGGTTGAAAACCAAGATGGACTTTGTGGCGATGCTAAGGCAGGTACCGCTGGAGAGCAGGTTGAAACCCTGTCCGTGCCTACTGGTCGGTCCCGTCCCCAAACCCCGTCCACACCCAAGGTTAGTCCTAAGGCCCTAGCTAAAGCCCCTGTACCCATCCCTATCCTATTTGGATCTAGTTCCAGTTTAGGGTTGTCCGGGGAGTCACGGGGTCCTTTCGATGATCGGACTGGAAGCCTGGATTTGGGTACGTCGGATGATGGGTCAGAGGGAGGAGGGAGCATGTCCCGACAAGTGTCGGTGTCGAGTGATTGTCCTAGCGGGATGAGTATTACTGTTAGGAATACCTCTCACCATAAAGGAATTAATACCAGATCTGAGGGTACATCTGGAGTGTCTTCTGGTGGGCCTGATGAGGAGTCCCTAGAGGAAAATGCCGATTCTAGCTCCGAGGAACGGAAGGAGACTAGGTGGTGGGCCCCCTTGTACGAGGGGTACGTATCGTGGTTTGACCGCACCCGCTTTATTTTAGAGAGGGAGGGGGTGGTTGATCACTGGTGGGCTCCCGGGGATTTTGACGATGAGTCATACCTTAGGGCTCTAAGGGTAAGGTGGGACCGCATACAGGCAGGCCTTATTATCCCTAAGGGGTCCGCAGGATTGGATGATCCGGTGGAGACACATGAGCCCCTATCATGGGTGTTGCCCGGGACGGCTGGTCAAACCAGTTTAACTAGGGCTTGCAGAGCTGAGCGAGCTATCACTGCCAAGTACAGGAAGTCCCATGGGCTTGATTACCCCTATGTCCTTGAACCTCTAATGAGAGACATAGAGGAGAATAGGGAGAGATGGCTCAAGACTGATATTCAGTATCATATCATTGAGAGAGGGGGAGCCATAAAAGGGATACAGGCCGAGCAGAGGGTAGCTCAACTGATGCGGGTCTGGAAGATAGGGCGCAGTGTACATATGCACAAGGTGGTGTACTGTAATGAAAGAGGAGTACCACGGGAATACAGCGTGACTGTGCATGATGCCGCGGGGCGAGAGGTAAAGAAGCCAGATCCTCGGCATTACTATTAAGTGTCCAATAGAGTGGTCTGTTGTTTCTTTTGCGCTCCCTGCTGGTCAGTGAGTGTACTGGGCTTACATTATTATGTTCATGCTATGATGTTTGCCATGTTATTTGTGTGTTCTTTTGCAGTGTTTCCTGGCGCAAGGTACACCAAATTTAGGTCCCAGCCGGGACGGTGGGTATTCACCAGGGGGAGTATGTAGCCATGCATAATAATGACTGCATACATCTTCTCTGTTGGCAGTAAGTCCTGGTATATACAGGCCTGCCCACAGTAGTTATGGAGGTTTTCCCTCACACCCAAGTGTGGTGCCCTGTGTAAGGATGGGAGTGGCTGTATGCTCTGAGTCCCTGGATAGTGACCTCAGAGATGCGCCTGCCCCCTGAGGTATAAAGGGCACAACACTGACAGTTAGGTGGTTGTTGTTCGAAGCAGAGAGTGAACCGAAGATACAGATATTGAAGGAACACTTTTGTGACCCTAGTGCTGTAACTAGCGGGAGCATAGTGATAATTCCAGTGTGTCTACGCCACGCTGTGTCCAGGGACCTGGCACAGTGGTGATCTCCCTAGTAGAAAGGGAATCCCACTTCAATATTGGAGGGCGTACCTGGCAAAGGGACATCACGCAGAGATGTGCGGCTAGAGCTGGCAGCTGCATGGGGCAGTCTGCTACATCCCTGTACTTAATAAAGATGTCCTTGAAAACAAGAACCCCACTGTGTGAGTGTGAGCTTACTCGACAGTGGATGGCACCAAGAAGGAGTTCCTCACCAGGACCATCTCCCTGCGGAAGCATAGATCCTGATGAGGTGGAGGCGCTGCACATGATGTAAGTTGGACTCGTACCCACTACCTCAGCTACCTGTCCTGATGACATCCCCTAATAACACCAAGCGGGAGACTCAAGAGTCCTGTTACTTGCAGGTGCACCACCACACACGCCTTGTAATGGGGGACTGGTTAGACTACACGGGCCAATATGAGATTGGGTGGGTCAGGCCAGAGGGACCACCCGTTACATATATATTTTGGGAGCTATTTATAAAGCATCA
This sequence comes from Ascaphus truei, assembly GCF_040206685.1. NCBI lineage: Eukaryota > Metazoa > Chordata > Amphibia > Anura > Ascaphidae > Ascaphus > Ascaphus truei. The sequence continues at coordinate 88,424,912 of NC_134487.1, read as the reverse complement.
CTAATTTGATGTTGTTTTTTTATGCCACTTTATGAAGGTGCTGTGTATTGGCTTCTTGACACTCTTGTCATTGAGAGTTTTTGGGTGGTTATAAGAAAGAAGCCAGGGGAAGAGTAATTTAGCACAATATAAACATGAGAGATACAGTATCACAGTCTAGTCAAAAGTGTTTTTCTCTTTACTGTGTTAAATAAATTCACCAAATCTGAGGTGTTAACCTGTGTACTCAGTGCCGCCGACAGATTTCCCAAATACATTCTTACACTACCCACCCCCCAAATACATTCTAATGCTACCCCCAAATACATTCTTACACTACACCCCAATTACATTCTTACACTAACCACCCCCCAAATATATTCTTACACTACCCACCCCCCACATACATTCTAACGCTAGCCCCAATTACATTCTTACACTACACCCCCAATATACATTCTTTCGCTACCCCCAAATACATTCTTACGCTACACACCCCATATACATTCTTACGCTACCTCAAATACATTCTTACGCTACCCCCAAATACATTCTTATACTACCCCCAAATACATTCTTACACTAACCACCCCCAAATACATTCTTACACTACCCACCCCCCACATACATTCTAACGCTACCCCCAAATACATTCTTACACTACACCCCACATATACATTCTAACGCTTCCGCCAAATACATTCTTACACTACCCCAAATACATTCTTGCGCTACCTCAAATACATTCTTACGCTACCCCCAAATACATTCTTACGCTTCCCCCAAATACATTCTTACACTACCCACCCCCCACATACATTCTAACGCTACCCCCAAATACATTCTTACACTACCCACCCCCCACATACATTCTAACGCTACCCCCAAATACATTCTTACACTACACCCCCCATATACATTCTTACGCTACCTCAAATACATTCTTACGCTACCCCCAAATACATTCTTACACTACCCCCAAATACATTCTTACACTACACCCACATATACATTCTAACGCTTCCCCCAAATACATTCTTACACTACCCCAGTCAGACTCTGTCTCTCAGATAGTCCTATGAGGGTAAATCTCACACTCCTTCCCAGAGTGTCTCTCAGTCTATTAGCCTCTCTGCTCTCAGATTTTTTTTTTTGTTTTGAAAATTCTTTTATTATGCAGCGAATCTTTACAACAAGATTATAACAGTACATAAATCATTTTCCAAATGAAAAAAAAACTGCGACGTAAACAACGGCGCAGTGCATATCCCACACAACTCACATACATTTTTTTTTAATGGTTTCCCCAAAAGTAAAAAAAACTGTGATGAACACGGCGGTGCAGTGCACTTATACATATGCACCGCACCACAGACATGACATATCATACAAACATTATCTCTAACTTTATTGCACAGAAAAACTTTTGGGGTGGGGGAGTAAGGGGGGGTGGGGAGGGGGGTGTTTAGTCCTCCTCCTCAGGACCGTCAAAGATGGAATAGTCCTTGAGCAGGCTGTGGAGCAGCCTGCGACAGTCCTGTACCGACATCCTCTTCTTCCCCCTGGTCAAAAGTTCCCTGGCGAATAGTAAAACGTCTTTGAAACAGCACATTAGACGCCAACCGGCTTCGATTGCGTCCTCTGTGTGTGTTCCTGTGAAAAGTCTGTGGAACACCGAGTAGTATGTGACGCACTTCCTCGGTATACAATCCTTTAAGTCAGTGTCAAGCGCGCGCAGCAAGGCCTGCTCTCTCAGATGCTCTCTGAAGGCAGATCTTCACACTCTTTCCCAGAGTGTCTCTCTGAAAGTAGATCTCCACACTCTTTTATATAGCCCTCTGTGACTATCCATTGCTTGGGAGGAGCTACTGGACAATCTGAGCACAAATTAAGTACAGATTAAGTTAGTGGCACAACAGCCAGAGGGCATGCTAAGAACCCATCCCTGATTAAATCAGAGTCTGTGCAATACAATGCTCTTACTCCCAGATCTGATCAGCAGCCTTTGACCTCCCACCAGGAGTCCCAACACCTAGCTGTCCCTAATCCTATCAATTCTATAGAAAGCTTCAACTAAGTGGCTTGCCTCCTCCATAGAAATGACAGTAACAATGGAATATCTCATTTGCTTTCAGGCAGGGCTGACACCCAAAGCACATTTACAGAAGAATGTTGATTCACTAAACTGTGGGATAACAAATAAAGACTTTGAAATATATTCTTACAGACATGGAAATACATTTACACATTCCCTATTCTTCCCCAGATGTTAAATACATTTGGCCAAAGTAAGCCTTACAAAGGTGGCCAAGTTACATAGAGTATGGGGTAGAAAAAAGTGGAGAATGAACCCCAATGAGTCCGATGCTACAAAGCCACGTATAGGTAATTAGCAACACCTACAGCCCGTGTAAAGTCCGCAAGGGAAGGGATCTCACTGCAAGTATAATATAAAGATGAATGATAGAGAAGGGTAGCATATAATGGCTTCCTATCGGGATGGGGGCTATAATGCAGGATGAGTAACAGAGATGCGAGATGACACGTCCGCAGGCACGCCACTCATAGGCTTACATAAATACACAGACTGCTGCCCTTACCCGACCAGTATCCCCGCTACCCATCCAGCCGGACCGTGCTCACGTTAGTGGTGAAGACGCTGTCTCCTGTGTTGATAGAAGGCTGTACTCCGGCTGTATCCCAGCATGCCAAGCATTCCGGCGCGTTCCGGAATTCAAAAATATGGCGCGACGCTTGCGCTGGGGAATGGATATATATCCTCCTTGCGTGCTCCATCCGATATAAAGATAGGTTAAATCGAAGTGGTAGACGGTCACTGCTCCCTTGAACTGCACCAAGCTTTAGAGAATAAAATCAGCTTTATTGAGACAAAATGCTGAACATCACAAACAGGAACAGTCTGACGCATTTCATCCCGACATGGGACTTTATCAAAGAGTAAAAACCCCTGACATACAAGCAGACCTAAAACGGGTCAAGCCTCAGTCTGATTGGACAGAGTGAAGCAAGACCCAGCAGATGTAAATGAATAAATCAGAAAAAAATTAAGGGGCTGGGTCAAATACTCTAAATAGAGATGCTTGTATGTGAAAGAATGGTAACAAAAAACTAGTTGTAACATATATACACAATAAATAATTAAAACCAAAGAAAATCGTGATTTCAAGCATTAATATTAAATAGACTAATGAAAAAAAAATACATGCTTAATCATAGTCAAATGGAGAGAAGAAAAAGAATAGAAAAACCAAAATAGCTAAATAGAGTCACAAAAAAAAGAAATATATATATATATATATATATATATATATTTATATATATATATATATATATATATATATATAGCAGAATAAATGAGTTCTTCAGTATTAGGTGATACCTTTTTTATTGGACTAACAATTTATGTCATAGGACAAGCTTTCGAGAGTTATCCCCTCTCTTCAGGTCAAGCAATACTGATATACAAAGGATTCAATGGCTAAAACAGTGTAGAGAGAGGAAGAAAAAAAAAACAGATATTTACTGTAGATAAGGTAGGGTGTTAAATGTGTTTGAAGCCAGGGGACAGTGTCAAAGAAAGGTGGGGAGGGAGAGGGATACTGGGGGGGAGAGAGAAAGTGTGGATAAGAATAGAGGCAAGCAGGATAATTACAAGCAATTTTGATAGGGTGTGAGAAAACCCATGTCCGCATTAAGTCCTTTGGTTTTGGTGTCAAAGAGTCTTATCATTCTGAGTTCAAATGTTTTCCGTTCTTGGGTGCTTTTAAACATTCCATTGAGGATTTTGATTTTTAGATCATTTATGGAATGATCTGGTTGTGAGAAGGGATGTCCCACAGGTGAACAGTATCTTCCTTCTTCGTGATGGAGTATAGAGTGTCTGTGCATATTCATTCTTCCTTGTAGTTTTTGGCTGGTTTCCCCAATGTAGCAACCTTGGTCACATTTGTTGCATTGAATCATATATACTATATATATATATATATGTAACCCTTCTATGGTACCCCACCCGACATGAGATTGGGGGGGTACACTTGTTCTGGTCACTGAGTGGTCTGGGTGCTGTGACCTGCTGGTAAACAGGAGGGCTGAGGGCTCCGCGGTGTTGTGGGGAGAACCAGGACAGGGACAGGAGGTGGTGTGGGACAGGTTACCTTGCTCTCTCTGGGTGGTGCAGTGCCTCCAGCCAGTAGGGATCCCCTGGGGTCTCCAGAGGAGAGACCCCCACTGACACTCCATTCTCCTCACACCAGGAACAGTGATACACACACACACACACAGCAGCTTCTTTCTGTGGTTCTTTATTCAGAGCAGCATACACAGCATACAGCAGAACATCATAGGCCTGATCTTGCTCTCTGCATTTCTGCTCATGGCAGCTTAACTTCCCCTCCCTCCTCACCCAGGTGGGGCAGGAGGGAGAGAACTCTTCTTGGCTTGCTATCTCTCTGAAGACTAACTCATCACTAACTGAATTTGGGAATATGTCTCAATTTGAATATCCTCAGGGAGTGTTTCTAGCTTTGAATCATTACAACTCAAAGCTGGATACCGATTGGCTCACACACACATTAGGGGGTGTTCCAACCCATATCCACCCTTTGGATTAACACATTCAACGGTTGCTTAGGCCCGCCTCTGAATATTGCTACAATACTTCAGAGCTGAAACTCACAAACAGGCCAACTGAAAGAATTAACCTTTCCACTGCCTGTTCTAACAGGACTGACAGAGGAAAGGCCCAGAATTAGCAATAGCTGCCGAAGGCCAGGCTATATATATATATATATATATATATATATATAAAAAGAATATTGAGAAAAAGATAAACAATAACATTTAATAACTGGTGTATGGTAATACACACTCGACACTCTCAAGATACCCCTCTCAGCTCTGAAGGAAGTGTTTTAACTCCCAATCAGAATTCATGCCAAGTGGGTGGAGAGTACCGGGAGTGTATATCCAATACATCTCTTTCCTATTTAGGGTATTCTCTCTATTACCACCCCTAGGGTGACAAGTGCTCTATGGCGGAAAAATAAAAATTACCATTACCCCCCCTAGAGCATTGAAAGAAATATCTAGCCACTGGGTGGATAAAATCCCCCTTTCTAACTAAACGAGCGTGTTCAGCTATTCTGATCTTTAATGGTCTAATGGTGCGGCCCACATATCTATGACCACATCCACAACAAAGAACATAAATAACAAAGCTTGTATTACAATTTAGAAAATTCTTAATATAATATTTTTTAACATTGTTATTATATGTAATAAATTTAGCGGAAGATGCATATTGGCACATAGAACAATTACCACACTCGAAAAAACCCTTTGGTATACCTCTGACATTAGGAAAACTGGATCAGGAATCGAAAAGACTTGGTGATAAATGAAACGCTAATGTTTTAGCCTTACGATAAGTAAATCTAGGTCCTCCTTGGACCAAAGTACAAATATCTTCATCCAATAGTATAGTGTGCCAATGTTTTGTCACTCTATTACAAATTTGTTGTGATTGTTTGCTATATGTTGTAATAAAGAATGGACTCTGTGTAAAGTTAGAGTGTGACAATTTGGTTCTCTCTCTATTAGATGAAGATCTAGTCTTACGAATGAGGACATCCCTATCCATAGTATCTGCTTTAACAAAAGCAGCTAAAACATCTTTGGCAGAATAGCCCCTGGCTAAAATTCTGTCTGACATATCCTTAGACCTGGACAAGAATATATCATTGTCCGAACAAAGTCTCTTTAATCTCATAAACTGAGCTCCAGGAATGTTCCTAATCAATGAACGTGGGTGACAACTCCGTGCATTGAGGAGTGCATTCCTGGAATTCTCCTTTCTGTATATGTCAGTCTGGATAGTCATATTGTTGTCAATGTACAGGAGCAAATCCAAGTAATGAATGTGAATAATATTGTGCTCAAATGTGAATTTAATATTAAAATCGTTGGTGTTTAAATAATGAACAAAAGAAACCATTGTATGCTCATCACTCCTCCAAACTAAAATCAGGTCGTCAATATATCTCTTAAAAAAGACGATATTATGACGAAAAGAATTATCACTGTGATAAATAAACCGTGACTCCCAGAAACCAATGAATAAATTAGCATATGATGGTGCAAAACTCGGGCCCATAGCAGTACCCAATTTTTGCAAATAAAACCGTGAATCAAACAAAAAATAATTGTGATTCTTGTAAAAAAGTGCAATGTGAAACAGATAAATGAGATAAATCAAGATAGTGACGTGTGGCTGTAATACCGTGCTGATGTTCTATAATAGAGTAAAGGGAGGTCACATCTAGTGTGTCCCACTTGTACTCCTTGTGCCAAGTGAGCTCCTGTAGATTGACAAGGAGATCTGCCGTATCCTTGATGAATGAGGGCAGTTGAGAAACCAGGGGCTGCAAAAATCTGTCCGCATACTGCGATAACCCATCTCCCAAAGATCCAATGCTCGCCACTATAGGTCGACCAGGAGGGTCAACCAGCCACGTATAGGTAATTAGCAACACCTACAGCCCATGTAAAGTCCGCAAGGGAAGGGATCTCACTGCAAGTATAATGTAAAGATGAATGATAGAGAAGGGTAGCGTATAATGGCTTCCTACCGGGATGGGGTCTATAATGCAGGCTGAGTATTAGAGATGCGAGATGACACGTCCGCAGGCATGCCACTCGTAGGCTCACATAAATACACAGATTGCTGCCCTTACCCGACCGGTATCCACGCTACCCATCCAGCCGGACCGTGCTCACGGTTAGTGGTGAAGACGCCGTCTCCTGTGTTGATAGAAGGCTGTACTCCGGCTGTATCCCAGCATGCCAAGTGTTCCGTACATTCCGGAATTCAAACAGATGGCGCCGCCGCTTGAGCTGGGGAATGGATATATATCCTCCTTGCTAAAACTATGAGATCCCTGCATGCTCCATCCGATATAAAGATAGTTTAAATCGAAGTGGTAGACGGTCACTGCTCCCTTGAACTGCACCAAGCTTTAGAGAATAAAATCAGCTTTATTGAGATAAAATAGGCCAAAATGGGACAAAATGGGCCGCACCATTAGACCATTAAAGACCAGAATAGCTGAACACGCTCGTTTAATTAGAAAGGGGGATTTGATCCACCCTGTGGCTAGACATTTCTCTCAATGCTCTAGGGGGGGTATTGGTAATTTTTATTTTTCCGCTATAGAGCACATTCCTTGTCACCCTAGGGGTGGTAATAGAGAGAATACCCTAAATAGGAAAGAGATGTATTGGATATACACTCCCGGTACTCTCCACCCACTTGGCATGAATTCTGATTGGGAGTTAAAACACTTCCTTCAGAGCTAAGAGGGGTGTCTTGAGAGTGTCGAGAGTGTATTACCATACATCAGTTATTAAATGTTATTGTTTATCTGGAATATCATCCTGGATGGCCATCCGCCGACTGAAACTTAACATGGCAAAAACAGAGCTCCTTATACTTCTTCCCAAACCTGGCCCTACTACCTCCTTCCACATTACTGATGAAAATACGATCATTCACCCAGTAGCCCAAGCACGCTGCTTAGGGGTCACACTCGATTCCTCTCTCACATTCTCCTCTCACATTCAAAACGTTTCTAAAACTTGTCACTTTTTCCTCCGCAATATCACAAAGATACGCCCTTTCCTCTGTTACTCGTCTGCTAAAACTCTGACTCAGGCCCTCATTCCCTCCCGTCTCGATTACTGCAACCTCCTGCTGTCCGGCCTCCCTGCCTCTCACCTGTCTCCCCTACAATCTATCCTAAACGCTGCTGCCAGAATCACTCTTCTCTTTCCTAAATCTGTCTCCGTGTCTCCCCTCCTGAAATCCCTCTCCTGGCTTCTGATCAAATCCCACATCTCACCTCAATTCTCCTTCTCACTTTTAAAGCTTTACACTCCTCTTCCCCTCCTTACATCTCAGCCCCTATTTCTCGCTATGCACCATCCCGACTCTTGCGGTCTTCTCAAGGATGTCATCTTTCTACCCCCTTTGTATCTAAAGCCCTCTCCCGCCTTAAACCTTTCTCACTGACTGCCCCGCACCTCTGGAATGCCCTTCCCCTCAATACCCGACTAGCACCCTCTCTATCCACCTTTAAGACCCACCTTAAGACACATTTGCTTAAAGAAGCATATGAATAGCACAGTGGAAAATCCTGGACACATGATACATAAAGCTTAGCCCCCTGCAGACGGACTTACTAGAATTCCCTCCTACGGTCTCTATACGTTCTCCAACCTTACAATTAGATTGTAAGCTCCTCGGAGCAGGGACTCCTCTTCCTTAATGTTACTCTTATGTCTTAAGCACTTATTCCCATGACCTGTTATTTATATTATTTGTTATTTATATGATTACAACATGTATTATTAGTGTGAAGCGCTATGTATATTTATGGTGCTATATAAATAAAGACATACAATACAATACAATACAATCCAATCTTTTTCTCAATATTCTTTATATATATATATATATATTTCTTATTTTTTGTGACTCTATTTAGCTATTTTTGTCTTTCTATTCTTTTTCTTCTCTCCATTTGACTATGATTATGCATGTATTTTTTTTTCATTAGTCTATTTAATATTAATGCTTGAAATCACGTTTTTCTTTGGTTTTAATTATTTGTTGTATATATATGTTACCACTAGTTTTTTGTTACCATTCTTTCACATACAAGCATCTCTATTTAGAGTATTTGACCCAGCCCCTTCGTTTTTTTCTGATTTATTCATTTATATCTGCTTGGTCTTGCTTCACTCTGTCCAATCAGACTGAGGCTTGACCTATTTAGGTCTGCTTGTGCGTCAGTGGTTTTTTACTCTCTGATAAAGTCCCATGTCGGGATGAAACGCATCACAGTGTTCCTGTTTGTGATGTTCGGCATTTTGTCTCAATAAAGCTGATTTTATTCTCTAAAGCTTGGTGATGTTCAAGGGAGCAGTGACCGTCTACCACTTCGATTTAACCTAGATTTAGGGGTAGCTAGCTGGGCTTCATAACAGTTTTGTGATGCCAGCAACCCCTACCGTCACACACCCCAAATACATTCTTACGCTACACACACCCCAAATACCTTCTTACACTACCCCCAAATACATTCTTACACTACCCACCTCCCAAATACATTCTTACAGTACACCCCCAAATACATTCTTGCACTACCCACTCCCCAACTATATTCTTACACTACCCAGCCCCCAAATACATTCTTACACTATCTACCCCCCCAAATACATTCTTATACTACCCACCCCCCAAATACATTCTTACACTACCCCCCAAATACATTCTTACACTACCCACTCCCCAAATACATTCTTACGCTACCCCCAAATACATTCTTACACTACCCACCACCCATAAACATTCTTACGCTACCCACCCCCCAAATACATTCTTACACTACCCACTCCCCAAATACATTCTTACGCTACCCCCAAATACATTCTTACACTACCCACCACCCATATACATTCTTACGCTACCCACCCCCCCCCCAAATACATTGTTACGCTACACACAAATACATTCTTACGGTACCCCCACATAAATTCTTACGCTACACACCACCCAAATACGTTCTTACACTACACACACCCCAAATACATTCTTACACTACCCCCAAATACATTCTTACACTACACACACACCAAATACATTCTAATGCTACACATACCCCAAATACATTCTTACACTACCCCCAAATACATTCTTACGCTACCCACCCCCCAAATACATTCTTACGCTACCCCAAATACATGCTTACGGTACCCCCAAATACATTCTTACACTACACACCTCATATACATTCTTACACTACACACCCCAAATACATGCTTACGGTACCCCCAAATACATTCTAATGCTACACACACCCCAAATACATGCTTACGGTACCCCCAAATACATTCTTACACTACACACACCCCAAATACATGCTTACGGTACCCACAAATACATTCTTACACTACACAACCCCCATATACATTCTAACGCTACCCCCAAATATATTCTTACACTATCCACTCTTCAAATACATTCTTACGCTACCATCCCCCCAAAATACATCAATAAACTACCCACCCCCCCAAATACATTCTTACACTACTTCCAAATATATTCTTACACTACTTCCCCCAAATAAATTCTTACACTACACCCCCAAATACATTCTTACACAACCCCCAAAATACATTCTTACACTACCCCCAAATACATTCTTACACTTACCTTGAGGATGGTCTCTCTCCAATGCTGCTGCAGACCTGCCTCTCTCACTCTCCTGTGCCACGACTCTGATGCCAGTGGCTGCGGTCTTGCCCAACTTCTGCTTCTGGACCTCTGGTTGCCACTGGGCCCCGACTCTCCCATGCTGCTTCTCTTTCTCACTGTCCCACGCAAGGCCTCTCTCTCATGCCAGTGCACACCGGAAGTTGCCGATGTCAGAGAGAGGCCATGCGCAAGAAAATGAGGGAGACCCACAGCTGGGAAGAGCCAGGGCCCAGCAGCAACCAGAGGCCCAGCAGCTGGATGCATAAGTTAGGCACAACCTCTGACCAGGCCCAACTCCCTGCACCGGCTAGCCCCCCCCCCCCCCCGCAACCACTGGGCCAAGGACACTAGTCCCTAGTTTCCCCCCCTCTTGGCAGCCCTGTGTGTACTAGATAGATTACTGATAAATGTATGTAAGAAATATGATTACCAACACGGGCAGTTGGCATCAAGGTGCAATTATCCACAGCCTACTTCACAACCTTCTTCATGGAGAAAGGGGGGGGGATCCTCCGGCGCTGTGCTTCACTCAAATTTCCAGGACACATGCAATGTAAAACAAACAAGGGACCGCGATCAGGAAGGGTTAAATCACAGTAGGGTGCTATGGGTGAATTTGCAATAGACACACTTACATTTAACCACTAGATTCCCTCTTCTGTACAGTATATCTTGTTAATATAACCTCAGGAAAAGGGAGAGAAGAGAAAACAATGGGATTCTGCTTCTCTGTACAGTGGCTCGTGAGAACAAAAGACCGTCAGACGCGTTTCGCTAAAAGCTTCCTCAGTGACGTCACCATCCCATTCTGATACACACTACCACCGGGGCGCATGCGCATGCGCGGGACGTGGAAAGAACTGCAGGGAGGCTGATTGACGGGAGGAAGAACAGGCTGTGCACAAGTCTGGGCGAACCACCCGATTTTCATCCATATTCCTGCACCACCATCTTATCGACTGGGACAGACTCCGCGCGGACACCTAACCATCTGGGAGGAAGTCTGGCAGAGACTGAAACTTCTGCACTCAATGCCATTTTTTAATGGTCGCTTGTGAGTTGGAAATCTATATTTTTAATCAATTTTGTTCAATAAACAGTGTTATACTATGTTTTCTCTTCTCTCCCTTTTCCTGAGGTTATATTAACAAGATATACTGTACAGAAGAGGGAATCTAGTGGTTAAATGTAAGTGTGTCTATTGCAAATTCACCCATAGCACCCTACTGTGATTTAACCCTTCCTGATCGCGGTCCCTTGTTTGTTTTACATTGCATGTGTCCTGGAAATTTGAGTGAAGCACAGCGCCGGAGGATCCCCCCCCCCCCTTTCTCCATTCAGTGACCAATACAGAGGTTGGAGAATCACCTCTGAACGAGACTCTGGCAGCAGGACTACACTCTATGAGGGACTGAAAAATCAAACCCATTTTTATACGGTTGGCGCAATTATTTTATTTCTTTTTAATAACCTTCTTCATGGCTTTTTTATATTTATTTTGTTTGTTATATTTGCTTCCTAAGAATAGTTTATTAATATCTAATTCATTTTTCACCTATGTCAGAAATGGAGTGAAGTTCACAATACAGAACTGTATATGATACCTAATTCGCAAGCTAATAATAAATCATGTAATACAATTTATAAGGGCACCCGAGGAAGTCTGCAGTGTTGAACCACAGGTGAAAGTTGAAGGAATTTTAAGATCTAGCATTACTGTGCCATACAGGGTTTACATGCCCAGAAATGTTGACACAGAACAGTAGCATAGTCAAAAAAATATGTTGCATCTTCAAGTAGAGATCCAGTTTTATGTCATATTGTTGTTAATGGGCCCAAGGCTTTTATTTGGTGAAAAAATAATAAACACCATCAAGAAAAATAAGACTGTAATGTACGCTAAAATAAATCTGATAGAATGATTAGAAAATGGGACTGTACTAGACTGATCCACAGATTGTCACTTCAGGTACCCACTGGTAGCTTAGTATCGCAGTGCACCACCTAGCTGGGATTGAGGGTGAAGTGAAAATAAATGGGTTATTATATGAGGATATACAAATCTAGTGAGCTTCAATGTTCGGGAAAGTCATAGCTGATAATTGTCTAAACTGCAGCTTTTCTATTCATAAAGAGAGCGCGGATACTGGTCCTCTATGCGAAAATGGCCACGTGTAGGTGACTAACCTCCAAGTACATGGAGTAACGCTATATATATACTGTATATACACAAACATCTTTATATTTTTTATTAGCATTATATAGTCTGTTCAATCCTCACAACATTCTTAATTTCTTCCTCTAAACGCAATCTCAGCTCTCATGCTAGCGTAACTAAATTGATAACAAAGGAAAAACAGTTTGCCAAGATTTCTTATGCTCTAAAATTGTACGTCTGATTCCAATTTTGTTGCTTTACACTTGTCATTTTCTTCTTTAATGCTTCTGATGCTGGAATGCCTTGACATTCTGGTAACAGCATTCTTGAATATTATAAGGGCCGCTAGCGTGCCAGGTCATGTGATGTTCAGCGAATGATATTAGAGCGCACTTTGGCCCAGATTCACTAAGCTCTGTTAAATCGCAGATACATCAAGCTTGGCCCCCTGCAGACGCGCTTACCAGAATGCCCTCCCTCTGTCTCTGTACATTCTTCCTACCAACCAATTAGATTGTATGCTCCTCGGAGCAGGGACTCCTCTTCCTAAATGTTACTTTTATGTCTGAAACACTTATTCCCATGATCTGTTATTTATATTATTTGTTATTTATATGATTGTCGCATATTACTACTGTGAAGCGCTATGTACATTAATGGCGCTATATAATAAAGACATACAATACAAATCGGTTCAAATAATGTGACGCTGCGTAAAATAGGAACAGGTGTTATTTTAACTGAAATAACACAATATTCAACAAGCTGTTGATATGCAAAAATAACAGCCGCAAAATTGAGCTCGTCTGCATAAAGTTAATATTACATTATTTTAAAATAATGCTGCGTTATCTTCAAACCGTGACTTTATTCCCATCTTGACACTGAAATGGGAGGGAGAGATGGATGCCCCATTTCGGTGCCTGGTTGGGAATATTGCCACAGTTAGGAATGTCTTAAATAACAACGCTTTTTCCTGGCGTTATCCTTAACGGCACTTGGTGAATATGGAATTCATATTTTTTTCGGTTATAATGAGTTTATTAGCATATCATTAAGAATAATGGGCTTTATTCATAATGCCATGCTTTTAACAAGAGTAAACCATTTCAAGTGTCACGCTATTTCCTGTAGTAAATAATGGGTTATGATTAATGGGTGTTAACAACATGATTGATGTTAAATAGGCTAACAGAGCTTAGTGAATCTGGACCTAAGTATTGAAACAATGCATTTCTCATGTTATTTTTATATATTGTCCCGTATATTAATGAGACAGCACATTTTTGAAATTATATGCAGAGAATGCAACACAGCTTTTAGAGAAGGCGTTAGTTTACTGTCAGTTTAATGTTCTAAAGGAGAAGGTTAATGTTGTATCTCTGAACCTCGCAGTTGGAACCTTCTAACACTACCTTGCAGTTTTCATGTAATGATCAAAGTAATTTACTCATATAAATTATTTATTTGCAGGGCCGAAAGAAGTTCATACTACGGTAGCCACACGATACCTATCTAAGATAATTAGGCCACCAGATATCCTCTTCTGCACATCATAACACATTAGGATCCAGAGGGACCTGCAATTTATTGCAATTGCCTCCTGTGCTAAAGTTGTGTAACTCCTATGGGCAGTACAATTTGTTCATTTAAAAGAGACTTTAATAGAAGCCTCTTCTTTCACCTTGGAAAATGAAAGTTGGCACAACGCCCAGAAGGGGTGGGCAAAACCGGGTGTGTGATATCACAACCTTCCAGAACCTTCCATTCCAAAACAAATACAAAACCCAAACTAAAACTCGTGATTTTTAGAATCAAAATCAAATCCGAAACTCCCAAAATATTTTAAACCAAAACCAAAACACCACACCAAGTCCATATCTCTATGGTTCTTGCCACGTCTTTTTAAATTATTTTAAGCTTTTCTATTAGTGATTATTTTAGTTTCCTAATTGTTCTTTTATGATTGTACTGTAATGTATTATGAGTATTTTTATGCTTTATCATGCTATTTTAGCATTTTTCTCTTTAATTTGATTTTTTTCCCCATAATTTGGTAAAAATATGAAACCAAATCCAAACAAATAGAGTTTTGGGAAAATTTGGACCTAAAAACCAGGCACATTTTTGTTTTTAGAACCAGAACACTAATTAAAGTGCTCCCCCTTATTGGCTAGTAAAGCTAGTGAAAGTTACTGTTTTAAAGGATCAGCCTTTACCTTAATGATAATCACCTTGTAGATGTTCTTGCCCTGCAAAATACCCTCCCAGTTTAGCTTGTTGTGCTGATTTATTTTGATGTGGAAAGCTGAGAAGCTCTATTCTGAGCACAATTGCTCTACTTTAAGCTCTAGTAACTCCCTCTGGCTCCTACTGATAAATCATTTACCGTTTTATGTGCTCTTTGTATTCCATCTTGGGATAACAATATCACCGGCAGATCAACTACGCTCTGAAATCATAAGCACCATGATGTCACTATTTTATATTACTCGGCCGCGGGGCATCATGTTTTTTTTCCTGCTACACAACACTGTAAATATGCCTGGAACCTGCAAGTCCACAGAGCTCATCAAGCCCTCTTTAGCTCCAGTGATCTGGCATTTTTTTTTTTTTTACAGATTTTCAACCTGTGTTGGGGATTTGGAAACAGGCTTTAAACTACACACATCATAATCTCTGTTACTGATTTACGCTTGATATCCAGTGTTGCCGATTGTTAACAACATTTTCATGTTCACTAAAGCTTTTTTCCAAAGGGTAATTATTCAATAAATGTTGCTTTTTCTGATAGTGATTAAATAAGCGGCATCAATTGTAACAAACAACAATCCAGACTGGAATTGTAACTGCTACATTAGGCTAAATAGAAATACAGTAGGCTGCAATGCCCTTGCTGACTTTTTTTTATTACAGCATTTATGCTTAGAGCATATACTTACTATGGCTTGTAATATGTTTGAATTGCATAGATAATGCATTTTGCTACTGATATCTAGAATGCATGTAATAGTTATGAATTCTAATGTACTGTTCTATAAAGCAAACCTTTGTGTTCCCTTAGGTACCACTACAGAAAGTACATGAACATAGAAAGCACTTTCATGTCTCTTTTTCAACTAATGTAGTTTAGGTCTCCAATGCGCTTTCCCATAATATATGTCATTATAGAAATACATGATCTATTATACATGTAGAGTTTTTCTATTTGTATCTAGTATAAGATACAGTATAGTAATAATGAATAAAGACCGGGTACACAGAGCTGTACACAATTTAGCAGACACAATTAGTCCCTGCCCCATAGAACTTACTATCTAATTTTGGTGCATGAGGCACTTTTGTTTTTTTTTAGATTTTAAGCGGAATGTTTTTGTTAGTCGGAGGTTGACCTGTCTCAATTATTAAGTCATCCTAGTTATACACATCCCCATCTTTGTGAGAGGTCCAAACAGTAGAATGTAGAATGGCAGCCTACTGTAGGTCAATATGCCAGAGGAAAGTGAGGTTAGGTTGTACTCCATACGCATTAACATCACAATAAAAGGAGTTGATAACGGGCCCTGAGGAAAGGTTGGAGAATCAATAAGCTATAGTATGTGATTCCCTTCCAACTTTCTAGTTATTATGCGATTCATGTACAGTAATTTGGAAAGGGTGCATAGAAATGCTTATACTGTTGCTGTAGCCATGGATTACTGTTAAGAACTGCATGATTCCCATGTCTTTTACACTGATTTATTGCTTGATTTGTTTTCATAGCAAGAGAAACTGGGTGACATCTGCTTCTCCCTCCGCTATGTACCTACGGCTGGCAAACTGACAGTTGTTATCCTTGAGGCGAAGAACCTAAAGAAGATGGATGTTGGTGGTTTATCAGGTAAGTGGCGTAGAAGTTCTATGTAATAAATTAGTCTGTTTAATTTAAATTCAGGAGGGAGCTGATAACGTAAAGGTTTGTCTCAAAGGGACTGCATGGGGCACCTTCTCATACTCAATGCAGCTGATGTTCCCATTTTTTTTGTATCATATCTTATAATACGTATCACTGCTTCAATATGGATAATCAACAAAAACACTTTAGGGCTTACTCACAAAGCCTTGCGAGCTCTGCTGCTCATTATAATCCCACTGACAAATAGTGAATCTTACAGGGAGGTTGGAAATAAGGCCCTTTGATTGACATTATTTTTTTCTAGTTATGGTATTGAAACAATGTCAAAAAGTCTTGCACACCATGTATCAAAATGCAAAAAAATATAAACACTCCGAGGCCAAAAAATGCCATCTGTAGGATCACTAATAATTTGTATATAAAGTAACTGGAAAAAGCAGTTTAGAGGTTCTTTATAAAAAATAAAAAATATATATCCAAATTTATCAGCAATATGTTGGCCTTTCTATCATGTACATTGTATATTTACCACGTTCATGGGTTGTAATGTTGGCCTTTGTAAGTTAACACCGTTTTAAAAAAAAAAGAAAATTTGGTCGCAATAACTGTATAATATTGGCAAATTTCACACAAATTTCTTGCTAGCAATAATTTTTTTATTTATTACGTGTTTTTCATTACAACTACCCGAGTAGATTAACAATTAAAGTAAATTATACTGGTTGCACCATAAAAAGAGTATGTGAATGTCACTGGTACTGTACAGTATGTAGTCATCGGAAACATTTGGGTATTCATTTCCCTTCTGACTGCCGATATGTTCATTCATTTGTCAATTATCTCAAAGGTGAACTCTAAGGGCATCACTCTTTAAGAATATACATAACATTTGACTACTTGCATTAGAGATATTCGCAACCAACCATTTATCATTCTATATTTATTATCCATATACAGTAATTTCCAATGCTGCCAAAATGCAAAATTAACATTTTATGTTGACAGAAATAAGTTAGCAATTTAGTCTCCTTTATCCGGCTGTTCGTGGAAACTGTGGATGTGATGAAAACAAGGAGACATTTTAAAAAACAATACAATAAACATCATCCGCAAAAAAAAAATATGGGACTTCAATAAAATAATATGTCAAAACCAACACGGCAGAATTAATCCCATTCTGGGTACTGCCTCATCAAGAAAGTAAATAACCACCTAACATTGGAATTGTACATGTGATACAACATATAATACAGTAATACAGAGGATGAGGTAATAGGAAATATGTCTTTAAATAAGGATTACAAATAGACAGACGAAGAAATTGAGAATTTCATTATGTGACTAATCATGGAAATCCCCAAGAGGCCAGGTGTTTTAAAATATCCCTGCATGGGTTCAATCTGCTTGTGCTCAGCTATAATTACATTAAAATGCATTTCATTTTCAGACCACTTAGTTGTCCTAAAACTGTGGTTAAAAAAAACCGTGTGCCTGCAATTTTTTTTTTAGAGATATTATTAAATGATTGTATATGTAAAGTTGCTTTGATGGAAGCTGAATCTGTTTCCTTTCAGTGGGAGCTGCTAAGATCAACTTTTGGCTTCAGGCAATTTGACACTAGTGTAAGGAGAGATTTTGTATTCAGGAGGAATATAGAGGTTTAAGGAGATAAGGAGAAGTGCTACTGGAAAATTAAAGACATGTAAAGAGTAATTAAATTGGCAAGAGAGTTGTTGAGCAGCGAGGAAAAAAGATGTAGGAAAGAAAAATGTTTGGAAAAAGTATAAACGTGTGCAGGGGGAGAGAGGAGATTGGTGAAATTCTGGTATCATTTTGTAAACGTGTTGGTTTAGAGACTTTTGTGACCAGAGAAAAAGTTGCAAATACAGTATGTTTGCCCCCCCAAAAAACGTTTAAATATTTTCTTTACAAAGGACCTTGATACCAACATTCACGAACAATTCTGTAAAACGTTGATTAAATATTCTCAAACATTTTGTGCAGTGAAAATACTCAACAATCTTTTGTAAAAAGCAAAACAGCCCCAACCGGATCGATAAAAAAGGAATGAGAGAAAAGTTGAGTGGGCGCAGAACAACATTTTTTTTTGTTTGTTTGTTTTTTAAAACACGGTAATGATGATGTATATGTGTGAGTATTTGCAGCTTTTAAAGTACACCTTGATTTTAAAAGACACATTTGCCTGTCTGATGGTTCGATTATTTCATGTTGTTACATGTGACTTAATCAAAGATAATTTTACAATCCATGTATTGTGTTATATTTTTATTGCGTGTTTTATATATATATATATATATATATATATATATATATATATATATAAAGCAGAAAATAGCCGTGTTAGTCCAGTTGCGATAGTGCAGAATAAATGAGTTCTTCAGTATTAGGTGATACCTTTTTTATTGGACTAACAATTTATGTCATAGGACAAGCTTTCTAGAGTTATCCTCTCTTCTTCAGGTCAAGCAATACTGATATACAAAGGATTCATATATATATATATATATATATTATATTATATATTATAATATATATATATATATATATATATAGCGGGTGTACCCCTAGGGTACTATAACTACGGGTGCTGCGGTCACCTGTGAGGCTAACAAGAGGCCTGAACCTCCACCACTGGGAGCCTGGGGTATACTTACACTCGGTGCATCGCCTCCACTGATGAGGGATCCCAGCGTGGTGGGAGTGTGCCCTCACCAGAACAATCATACAGTAAATACACACAATGGGAATAAACATTATTTACTGAGCAAGTACGGTACTTCTGTGAAACTCTCATTTGCATAACATCAATACATCATTACAACATATGGATAACATTGCATCCCCTAAATGCATACCGTCCCTTCAACCCACATGTCCATCATTACCTCACCCTTTTGTCCTTGGTGTACTAATGTGCCAGGGCACTTAACCTCTGAGTGTCCACCAGCTATAAAGTTAATGTGAATGTGAGGCAATAGCGCTTTCCTGTGTTGGGGCCCGTTGGTGCACCTATACTACCTCCCTGGTTACTGTCCTAACCAGAATAATCCTTGGATTATAAGCAGCTCCGCAACGTGATCCCACGGCGCGATGTACTGCCCCCTGCAGGAATGGATACACACTCTGACACCACAGGGGAGGGATCCCCAGGCAGATGATCCTTTGCAAACAGTCTCTGCTATGGAGTCAGATACTCTTTCAGCTACAGTGGCGGCCGCCTTTAGTCTCATGCGGCTTTCTCCGCGGGCATTTTTAAACCGCGTGCAGACGCGGGCTTTTTTAAAATATTTTCAGTGCCGCAGGCGCTTCCATTGTTCAGCGCCATTAGCGCTGAATGGAGAAACGGCCGGCGCAGGCGCGAGATGCGGCTGGCGCGCGGCCAAGTTTGGCGGCTTTAAAAAAAAGCCCCGAATAAGCTTAGCCGCAACAGTACACGCTTAATGACAGTCATGCACTGTCCTGCAGCATCTCTCCTTATGAGTATAGTGGAGGAGTCCCTCTCTTAAGGCAGTTCCCTATACCATACAGCACTGGTCGAAACAGTCTGTCTGTGAGTGTGTTTACTGGCTTTGCATCGCATCCCAAGCTATGTTTACAAGCTGTGTTTAAAGCAGCATGCATTGTCTTAAGGGTTGTTCATGTAATGTGAGCTTGAGACAAAAGGTGGCACTGTGTGCTCATTTGCATGTCATTTCCCAGAATCCCTTGCTGCAGCGGAAGTGATGTGTGCTGGGTGATAATGGTGAAATGCGGGGTTGCTGACCTATCTAAGACATGCAAATGAGCATACCGTAATATTTCCATTTGCTATATGCTTTACTGTGGAGGGGTTTTGTCACTTTTTCTACCCACCATTATATATATATATATATATATATATATATATATATATATATATATATATATATATATATATATATATGAAAAAATCACACTCAGTTGGCACACTGTAAACAAATGAAAAATGCTGATGCTTGTCCCATATGCACATGTAAAAAGTAGATTTTACCAGATTGGAGTCCGGAAAAAACGAGACAGCACACAGTCCAGTAGTTCCAATGAAGCTGTATTCAGAGTAACATGGCACCACCTCCAACGTTTCGATCACACAAGATTGACCTTCCTCGCAGGCACCTGCGCAGAAGCGCAGGCACCATAGTGTTATACTGTATAAAAAATAGAGTCCATTTAATAAGACACGTGGTCCCAAGGAATAGCACTTACAAGATTTAAAAAACAGTAAGCATGTAAGAGAATAATCTCTATGGGGTTCGTCAGCTGGGTGGGAGGAGTCCAGTGTAAATACTCTGCCTGAGTAGGTTGCAGCCGTTGGAGCTCCTGACACACACCGCTGTGCTGTATAGATCAGCCGGATAATCCACATGCAGTATAAATCCTTCAGTCAATGGAGATTCCGGCTGCTAGCCGCATGTGCAGCATGAATAACAGAGCTCCACACAGGCAGAAGGTACCTCCTCTCTCTGTCGCGCGCTGACATCACCACCTCGTCCCAAATAGTTTCGTCACTAACACGTGACTTCCTCAGGGGTAGGTGGACACCTAAGAGCACTTCCTATATGTATGCTATCCAATGTAAACCTGTCCCCATTAGTGTAAACAGCTAGCTGATTCAACACAAATAAAAACATATTAACACTTCCCATGCTGTATCACCAGGTTATAAAAATTGTATACCAACAATAATATAACATTAAATATTATTAGTTATAAACTAAAAATACACTTTAATTTAAAAATTTACCAATATAAGTAAAGTTACAGTAGCAATCCATTCAATCAAATAATATGGATGATTGTGGATTGAATTGGTGGTCAGTACTCACGGCAAGCAAGATAGAAAATTCTCAAATAAATCAATCGCCGGGACTGAGCATCACTCAACTCACAATAGGACTTATATAATTTTGATAAAAAATATCAATAGTATTGACACAGATACATAGCAAAATGACAACATAGAATAAGTTGATAAAGTATGATTTGACTGTTAACATGTATCTACTTGTCAAAATGCATGTTAACTCACGAAAAGGTGCTAATTCCCAGTACAGATAAACATGTATACAAATTGCTTCTGTATATAACTAAAAGGAGTCATGAAGAGAAAGACCAAAAGCATATTGACAGAGAACATCAAGATTGCAACCATATTGGTTCAAAAACGATAACCAACACTTCAGGTGTTATTAAGGGTCCTTAAACATAAGAGGACAGGAGGAATGATGAGGGCAGGGGGGGGCAAGGGGGGAGAGGGGTGAAAAGGAGGGTGGGGGAAAGGGGGGAGGAGGGTGTTGGGGGGAAAGGGGGCGGGAAAGGGGGGCGGGAAAGGGGGCGGGAAAGGGGGCGGGAAAGGGGGGAAGGGGATAAGGATGGGGAAGGGGAAACAGGCGCCAGGCTAGAAGGCACGTACAGTCAGAAAGGCAAACAGAGTTAGATCAATATACTGGTATCTATGCATTCATTAAGACCTTTGGGTGAGAGAGTCTCCAAGGAATAAATCCAAAAAGACTCCCGGATACATAGTGCCTTAAATCTATCACCTCCTAGTTTGGATGGAGGGATTGTCTCTACACCCATGATCCTGAGCCCACTAGGGTCTTTAGAATGAACCTGAGCAAAATGTCAGGGGACACTGTGAACCTGTTTTTTTCTGTAGGTACTTTGTGGGTGGCTATACCACATCAAAGCAGCTGCATGAACCATTAGTATCTGGGGTCTGGATACCATCCTAATTTTTACATATCCTCAGTGGACCTGATGGACTACACCTGTGTGAACTTTGAGTGACTTTTTTTATGATTTATGAACACCACTTATAATTAGTTATAACACTAATAGCACTAGATTAAATCACTATTATTATAATTAAGTATTCACCTAATTTTTATAGATTTAAGCACGTTAATATTCACATAATTAATTATTAATCGCTACTGTTTGTTTGTGTGTTTTGTTTTATATATATATATATATATATATATATATATATATATATATACTGAGTTAAGTTATGGTGAGTAAAAAAAGTGACAAAAACCCTCCACAGGAAAGCAAATATGCAAATATAGCTGTATGCTCATCTGCATGTCTTAGGCAGGTCTGCAACCCCGCCTTTCCCCATTATCACCCAGCATACAGCACTTCCACTGCAGCAAGGGATTCTGGGAAATGACATGCAAATGAGCACACAGTGTCACTTTTTGCCTCAATAACCATTTTTAACATGGTTCCCTATAGGCTTAAGCTTGCTGCATGGTCACAGCTTTGAGCACAGCCAGGGTTAAGGTGCATATCCCAGTAAAATCAACCCCACACTGATGAGACCCATCAAGGTCGAAACAGCTGTCTGTGGGTGGTTTTCCCTCACCGGGGCCTCTGCCTGCTCTAAGCAGGGGAAATCCCCTCACCGGAGCCTCTGCCTGCTCTAAGCAGGGGAAATCCCCTCACCGGAGCCTCTCCCTGCTCTAAGCAGGGGAAATCCCCTCACAGGGGCCTCTGCCTGCTCTAAGCAGGGGAAATCCCCTCACCGGAGCCTCACCCTGCTCGGTCTAAGCAGGATACTGCGGTGTCGGCGTCCCCCTCTGGAGGGGGCGCGGCCCCTTGCAGAGGCCCTCCTGCCGTGTGGAGGCCCCCGCTGCCATGTGCGACCCCCTTGCCTTGCAGAGGCCCTCCTGCCGTGCGGAGGCCCCCGCTGCCATGTGCGACCCCCTGCCTTGTGGGTGAGTGTTTGTGTGTGTGAGTCACAGACTGTGTGTGTGTGTGTGTGTGTGTGAGTTTGTCTGAGTGAGAGTGGGTGTCTGTGTCTGTGAGTGTGTCACCCTCTCTCCCTTTCCCTGTGTCACCCTCTCCCTGTGTCACCCTCTCCCTGTGTCACCCTCTCCCTCTCCCTGTGTCACCCTCACCCTGTGTCACCCTCTCCCTCTCCCTGTGTCACCCTCTCCCTGTGTCTCCCTCTCCCTGTGTCACCCTCTCTCTCCCTCCCTCTCCCTGTGTCACCCTCTCCCTCTCCCTGTGTCACCCTCTCCCTGTGTCACCCTCTCCCTGTGTCACCCTCTCCATGTGTCACCCTCTCCATGTGTCACCCTCTCCCTGTGTCACCCTCTCCCTGTGTCACCCTCTCCCTGTGTCACCCTCTCCCTGTGTCACCCTCTCCCTGTGTCACCCTCTCCGTGTCACCCTCTCCCTGTGTCACCCTCTCCGTGTCACCCTCCCTCTCCGTATCACCCTCCCTCTCCCTGTGTCACCCTCCCTCTCCCTGTGTCACCCTTTCCCTCCCTCCCTGTGTCACCCTCTCCCTCCCTCCCTGTGTCACCCTCTCCCTGTGTCACCCTCTCCCTGTGTCACCCTCCCTCTCCCTGTGTCACCCTCTCCCTCTCCCTGTGTCACCCTCTCCCTCTCCCTGTGTCACCCTCTCTCTCCCTCTCCCTGTGTCACCCTCTCCCTGTGTCACCCTCTCCTTGTGTCACCCTCTCCCTGTCTCTGTGTAACCCTCTCCTTCTCCGTGTCACCCTCCCTGTCCCTGTCACCCTCCCTGTCCCTGTCACCCTCCCTGTCCTTGTCACCCTCCCTGTCCCTGTCACCCTCCCTCTCCCTGTGTCACCCTCCCTCTCCCTGTGTCACCCTCCCTATCCCTGTGTCACCCTCCCTCTCCCTGTGTCACCCTCCCTCCCTGTGTCACCCTCCCTCCCTGTGTCACCCTCCCTCTCCCTGTGTCACCCTCCCTCTCCCTGTGTCAACCTCTCCCTCCCTCCCTGTGTCTCCCTCTCTCCCTCTCCCTGTGTCACCCTCTCCCTGTGTCACCCTCCCTCTCCCTGTGTCACCCTCTCTCTCCCTGTGTCACCCTCTCTCTCCCTCTCCCTGTGTCACCCTCTCTCTCCCTGTCCCTGTGTCACCCTCTCCCTGTCCCTGTGTCACCCTCTCCCTGTCCCTGTGTCACCCTCTCCCTGTCCCTGTGTCACCCTCTCCCTCTCCCTGTGTCACCCTCCCTCTCCCTGTCACCCTCCCTCTCCCTGTGTCACCCTCCCTCTCCCTGTCACCCTCCCTCTCCCTGTGTCACCCTCCCTCTCCCTTTGTCACCCTCTCCCTGTGTCACCCTCTCCCTCTCCCTGTGTCACCCTCTCCCTCTCCCTGTGTCACCCTCCATCTCCCTGTGTCACCCACCCTCTCCCTGTGTCGCCCTCTACCTCTCTCTGTCACCCTCTCTCTGTCACCCTCTCCCTCTCTCTGTCACCCTCTCCCTCTCTCTGTCACCCTCTCCCTCTCTCTGTCACCCTCTCCCTCTCTCTGTCACCCTCTCCCTCTCTCTGTCTCCCTCTCTCTGTCGCACTCTCTCTTTGTCTCTCATTCTCTCACTGTGTGTGTCTCTCATTCTCTCTCTTTCTCTGTGTGTCTCTTTCTCTGTGTGTCTCTCTTTCTCTCTGTGTGGGTGTGCCGCTCTCTGTGTGTGTGTGTGTGGGTGTCTGTCTGTCTGTCTCTCTCTGTCTCTCTCTGTGAAGCGCCGATGTCCAGACACTGGTTAAGGGGTTCAGGAAACTAGTCATTCACATCTGGCTTTTATTTCTAGATCCGACATTGACACACACACACACACACGACTAATTGTAGTATAATGTAATACAATAAATACATTTATGTCAAAAACGAATGTTGTTCTGACTAGGAATTTATTAAATGTATTTTATTTATATATTTTATTTTAAAGCGGAGTTGGGGGCGGGACTAGGGGCGGAGTTGGGGGTGGGACTAGGGGCGGAGTTGGGGGCGGGACTAGGTGGCGAGTAGATTTTTTTGGTTGGGCGAGTAGATTTTTGGGTGATTTGTCGAACACTGTATATATATATATATATATATATATATATATATATATATATATATAACAGAAAGAAATCAGCTCTAGGACTAACACAAATGAAATACTATAAGTGAGTAAATGGGTGACTAATAAACGTACTGACCCAGGTGAAATGAGCTAGCAGGATGCAGCCCTAATGAGGATATGCCTATCCTAATTGAATGGAAGAAAGAAAAAAGGCGCAATCCTGTATAGCAATAAAAAACAGGAAAATGTATTAATTAAGCAAGGAAGGCTAGGTGACTGAACAGATTAAAACAAACACAATGATGCCAATAGACACAATAAACACAATATATGACAATAAAAAACAAGAGTACTCTTGAAAATAAAAAAGAAGGGAAGTGTGACCAAAAAATGTCCAATAGCACACATGTAGGAGGCAGTGAGATGTGGGAGGAATTGTCACTCGATAGGTAGCAAATGACTGGAGCAACAAATGGGGAGAGGTAATTGACCCGTCAGATGATAGATTGCGGATGCAAACGTGGAAAAATCAGGCGGATATTGACCTCTATAGCTGGATATGGGGGGTAAGCAAATAGCATAGGCAAGGGATTAAGGAATGGTCTCACCAAAGGATGTAACCGTGATGACCACAGGGGTCTCCGCGTCCCTCTGTCAGCACACCAACGAAATCACGCTGGAAATGAACATGTGATGCTGATCCGGGTAACACTGGAAACGCTGTTCCACTTCCACTTCCTGGATTACCCCCTCACACAAGATAGCTGTATTCGTTCAAATTGAATATTCACTCGTGTCTCTGCTTGATGTCAGACTCAGACTCAGACAGACAGACAGACAGACAAATGCAGCCTTCCACTTTGTTCCGCCAATATAACTGAAATAGTTGCTCTCACTCCTCACATGCGATTAGGCACTCCTCTGTGTCAGCTGTCGGACATTGATGACGCGAACCGACGCCGTTTCGTCAGCTGTTGCGCCGACTTCTTCAAGGGTGAATTCTAAGTGGTGAACCTTTATAGGGTTGACTTAAACTTGATAGGTTAATTAGTAGGAAGACAAATATGATGTCTCTTAAAGAGAAATACATACAGAAAATGACCATCAATGAAACTAGGATAGGGCCAATATATAACACAAAAAATCTAAGGTGATTGGAATAGGGCTGCAATATAAAACATATATAATAAGGCAAGTCAAATTAAGAAAAAAGATATTATTAAATGTTACATACCAATAATCACAAAATAAATAAATATAAAATAACTATGAAATATATATATATATATATATATATATATATATATATATATAATCCAAATCCTTATATTAATAATATATATATACATACATACTAAATATTAATAATAAAAATAATAATAAAATATATATATTTTTTTTAATTTAAACATTTTTTTAAAAATATAAATTATAATAAAAATTGTGAATCTGGAAAAATTGAAATATATATGTATATAACAACATTAAGCATAGACATGTAAGGAAAACAGACTCAAAAATAGAGGAAGGTAAATAAAATGAAAATATGTGTGTACATTCATGTAAAAAGTGTATACACACATGTAGTGCATATATATATGTATATATATACTGTCATTAAGGTTATGGTGGGTAAAAAAAGTGACAAAAACCCTCCACAGTAAAGCATAAAGCAACTGTAAATATTACTGTATGTTCATTTGCATGTCTTAGACAGGTCTGCAACCCTGTCTTTCCCCATTGTCACCCAACATACAGCGCTTCCACTGCAGCAAGGGATTCTGGGAAATGACATGCAAATGAGCACTCAGTGCCACCTTTTGTCTCAAGCTCGTATTACACAAGCCAATCCTCAAGCCACTACATGCTGTTTTAAACACAGCTTTTAAACAGAGGCTGGGATGAGATGCAAAGCCATTAGACCTACTCACATACATGTTTCAACCTTGATGGGTATCATCAGTGTGAGGCTGGTCTTAATGGCTTGCAGGTTTGAGACTAGACTAGTGCATATGGGGCTAGCATCAGCATCTTACTAATGTTTACAGTGTGCCAACTGAGATGATTTTTTCATATATATATATATATATATATATATACACATACATATATATATATATATACATACATATATATATATATACACACACTGTGTATAATATGTGATCAAATATAAAAATGTGGAATGTGAAGTTAACCAAATTGAGTAACAAATTATACTTGCAAATAAGTCCCAATGTGCAGAGAGGTGAAGTCCAATGTCAAGAATATAAGGGGCAGTGCAAACTGCTGCGGAGAATAGGCAGCTGATGTACCTAATCCAATTGCAATTCAGTAAAACCAAATGAAGAGCGCACACTCCTTATGCGTGAAAAAAATTATATTGTCAATTTATTAAAAATAGGACAACCATTGTCCACTAACAGATTAAAAAACATAAAATAACATCAATGTAGACAGAGGTAAATAAGAGATACAATTTTCTGCTGAAATCTCCACAATGGGAGGATGATTTGGGAAAAGCCTTTGTGACTAGCTGAATCTGTGGGGCTGGGATATAGGCAAATGGTGATCTGCGTGCTTGTTAGTCCCAGTTTAAAGTTATCCACGGGAGTCCCATGGCGCTCCATGTAGTAAATAAGAATGGTAGAGTGGATACAGTATATTACCGATCCAGCAGCTTGTCGGGTGATCCAAATGCTCCTATGGCGGTGCAGATAACAACAATTGCAACAATTCCTTTTCTAGCATAATGTTTGCCTATTTGTAATATGCATTCTTTAAATACAGTACTTATGTACAGCAAATTAAAATGCAACGTGTGAGCACATTCGCATGCCTCAGACAGGTCCCCAAACCTGTATTTTCCCATTATCTCTTAGCATGCAATGCGTCCACTGCAGCCAGGGATTCTGGGTTATGACTCTGTGTCACTTTTTGCTTCTAATCCATTTTAACATGGATTCCTTTAAGCTTATGCCTGCTGTATTATACAGCTTTATCCGCACCGCCTGGGTTAAAGAAGTGCATAACCAATAGAGCTTTTCACAGGCAGTTGTTCTGACCTTTTGGGTCTCATCTGGGTGAGGTTGGTGACTGTATCTGCAATGTGGCGCTGGTATGTCGCTACAAACCGAGACAGAATAATGCTTACTGTATGTAACGAAGTTATAATGCCAAAAGTAGGACATCATTTACCTGTTAGTGACCATCCATTGCTGGGATCAAGTGACAGGTAATAAGCCAGCGCACAGATGGCTATAAAATTATGAACTTCTGAAACCCAAAAGACCACAGATTGTTTTCATTGTCTACAATTTTTATTGTGCAGCTGTCATGAATGTCAGTGAAAACTCATGTTACAGGTATTTGTACAGGACAGGTAGATGATTTCACGGAAAACAATCAGTGTGAGAATTGACATTGCTCATGTTAGCATGTGTTTATATGACAGCATGTTTCTTGAGACATACTGTAGTTAAATGTGGCTCCTGGCTTACAGATGTAGCAAGTGTTATTACACCTGCTGGCACGCACAAGCAGGTGCGATAATGAGTTAGCCCTTTCACTATTGTCCACGGGCCGAATTTACATGTGAGGCAGGAATAGCTTTGAAGGGAGAAAACCTTTAAATTATGTATCTTTGAGCGAAATATCAGGGACACCATAAAAAATAGCCTCCCAAATAAAGTGAGGAATGGTAAAAGAAAAGTATATAATATAACGTAGAAGTTCTTTAAAATGTACATAATGAAAGCATCTCTCATTGCACTCACCTGAGGCAGTGGCAGGGAAGATACGAACTTATCAAATTCTCATTCCAATGTGCATGCAAGAGAAATTTGATAAAGGTAATGGTGCAGTATATTAAAACTTTTTCAAAGGGGTTTTAACACTTAAGGGATCCACAAACATTTCAGTTTTTTCCAAACATCTCCTCGTGACCCGCGGCCACATCAAGTTTCAGAGACACCTGCCTAACATTCTCTTAGTATGCAAAAAAAAGTGCATGCACCGGGATGCAAGTGTGTTGGTTATTCCCAAAACCTGGGTGTGTCGTGGGTCACGAAGAGAGGTTTGAAAAATACGGTTTTAGAGGATGGGTCTTCATAATAATTCCATATGCATGTAAAAAAGAGAACACCAGAATACCACGCAATATGTTTTAATGTCTTCACATTTAAAAAAAATTCTATTACTCACAAACAAATAAAATAAAAATCGCCTGATAACACAAATTCTCCAGTCTCACTCTCGGGTCAGTGGACACACTCCTGCTACACTTCCTGTTTCGCTGGCGGTTGTTTGTGCTGCTCCTTGGTAGACCATGTCACTTGCAGAATTGTGGCTGTGCTCTCAATGAGTCTACCCAACACATTGTGCAGTATCCCAATGGCTTCCTCAGGGGTCCTATGTCTGTCACTCTGTATACTTGTTGTATACCTCCCTGATGAACAGAGCAATTATTCAATCAATTATATCAAATTCAACTAGATAAGTTAACAAACATGAAAAATAATAGAATGGCCATGTTACAGTGAGTAGGCAATGAGACATAGGGTTTCTTTTTTTTTGTAACTTAAATTTTATTAGTTTATAATTTTATAATATTATACAATACAATACATTACAAAATACATTATGTCATGGTGATTCTCAGTGTATCTGGAAGTATAACGTTACTAATATCAATGGAATAGAACTTTAATCTGTGGTCAGACTGGTGGGCCTAAAGGGGTATCGAGACACGGCTCGCTTTCCGGGGTCCATATTATGGTGTCAAACCCCCCTTCTAATCGGGGGGGACCAGGTGTAAAAGCTCAGTCACCGATTCATTAACCGCCCGGCCGACTAGTCGGCTGACACACGACTCATCCAGACGACGTATACATAAACAGGTAGACAACTACATGGGTAGACAAACAAACGTGAAGACCGACAAACAATCAACCATACGGACGGACAAACCGGTAGACAAACATT
This sequence comes from Ascaphus truei, assembly GCF_040206685.1. NCBI lineage: Eukaryota > Metazoa > Chordata > Amphibia > Anura > Ascaphidae > Ascaphus > Ascaphus truei. Next base: position 88,394,704 of record NC_134487.1, on the reverse strand, counting down.
GATCCAAGAGGAAGAGGGGGGCAGGGGGGGCAGGGGGGGAAGAGGGGGTTGGGATGGATGCTAGTGATCGTGAGTGTGTCTCAGAGTTGTTACGCTGCCTCTCTAGGTATGTTACCTGTTTGAAATATAATCATCTTATGCCGAGCATGGGTGTAGCACACCTCTCCCAAGGAGAACGGACTTGGAAACTATCATAGCCAGATTGATGCCCTTTCTAACCCCGGGATGTCTGTCTGTGCCAACCAAGGCGTCCAGACTTTTAGATAATTGTCGCCAGTGTCGTTAACCAGACTCGTTAACTTTTCCATCTGGCAGATAAACCAAATACGATTCCGAATTTTTGGGATGGTTGGTATGTCTGAGCTTTTCCATAGTGCTGCGATCTCACACCGCGTTGCGAGTGCAAAGTGAGCAATAAGTTTATTATGAGCTTTAGAGAGACCCGCTAGTGGTCTGTTCAAGAGAAACAGCCACGGATCTGGGGGAATAGTGAGATCAAACAGTCTCTGTATCCAAAGTCTAATTGTCTCCCAGAATGAGGAGATCCGCGGGCAAGACCACAGCATATGTAGCAGGTCTGCTGATCTTCCACACTGGCGCGGGCACAGCGGGGAGGATCCCGGCACGAACCTTGATAATTTTAGTGGGGTAAGGTACCATCGCATCAGGACCTTATATGCGTTTTCCTTGAGGGTGGTACATATGGAGCACTTTGCTGTGGCTAGAAAAATAGCACTCCAGTCCTCGTCTTCCAGACATTCTCCGATGTCTGTTTCCCAACGCGATCTAAATGAGGGTATCTCATGGGCTTGTTTGCTAGAACTGATCACTTCACTGTATAGCTGCGAGGTAAGTCCCTTTGTGTCGGTCTCTGCCAGACAGAGCTTTTCGAAGGATGTCAATTGTGGGTACGGGGCAAATTTGTTATAGAACGCCCTGATCTGGAGGTATCTAAAGAATTCTGAGTGGGGATCTCTTTTTCTAATCTGATGTGATCAAACGTCTTAACTTTTCTGTCATGGCCTTCCAGATCTTTAATCCGATTATAACCTTTCTTTTTCAAAATTGATATATTACCGACCGATAGGCCCGGCACGAACTCGGAATTGTTCCACAGGGGTGACATCATAGAGCGTGTCGTTGTGAGGGAATGTTTAAATTTTGTGGCCTCCCAGATTGACAATGAGTTGGTCATTGAGGATAGCGGCATATTGGCGCCTTTTCGCACCATTTTGGGGAGCCAGATTAGATTACGTAATTCTATAGGTTCACAGGCTGCGCTCTCTAATTCGACCCATCTCTTAGATCTCGAGTCAGACTGCCATTGCACAATTTGGCTCAACTGTGCCGCTTTGTAATATGATAACAGGCAGGGTACCGCTAGACCCCCAGCCAAGACCGGCCTTTTCATATTAATTTTGCTGACTCTTGGTTTTTTACCTCCCCATATAAACTTGGAGATGTCGGATTGAAGTGAGTGCAGGACCACCATAGGGAGATAGGTCTGCATGTAGTCGACTAACGTCAGCGTCATGTGCGCCAGTGGCCCCTCAGCCTTCTTGGATGCCGCTATATGGTTACAATACATGCAGACCACCAGCACATTAAACGTTCACCACCCACACATTAAAACACAGAGGCACTTAAAGGAGGGGAGTCCGGCACCCTACCATATAGAGAGTAGACATTCACATACCAGTATAAGAGGATAATGAAAATTAGGTAGCCGGTCCTCTGAACTCCTCACCAACAAGAGTGGTCGGGATTGGCGCTACGAGGACTGCACAATAGGAACCCTTTGGGGGGGCACGGGGCTCCTTACAACCTATACTCACATAGAGGGCAAAAACAGGAGGAGTAGGGAGAGGTGGAGTTTTGGGAGAAACTCTTTAGGTGGATGTTATGTAAATGAGAGTTTTTTATTGCTAAAGTTATAAGTTATACTGTTATTTAACTGTTGTCTGTTTAAAGGAGATGCGCCGGCAGGACAGTTCCCTGATCGGCGTGTATGTGTCCTCCGCTACGATCCCTACAGAATAGGGGTCGCAAACAAGTCCCAGGGAAGCCAGGATCCAGCAGGCAGGGGAGATCCCGTCGTCAGTCTGGGCCAAAGGACCCATCCCTTGGGCGCAAGGGCCACTCCCGGGGGTTCCCGGAGTGGGCTCTTGTCTTCATGTTCCTATTTGTTTTTTGTACATTAGAGTATCTGTTGTTATGTGTCGTGAACCCAATCCCCTTGTTGTTGACCCTCATGTGCTACTCCCAGTCCTCCCTCCCCCTCCCTCCCCGTTGCCTCCCACTTCCTCCTTACCCTTCCCTCAAATACCTATCTATGAATAAGCGCCCTGAAGGCAGTGATCGTCCGGCCCTACACATGGAAGCCACGGGTAAGTCAAGCAACATAGTGATGCGCGTAGTCACACACAGCAATAAATGGCGTTGACTTTTATATCTCACAATGTGCAGGGCTTTAACAACCCCACTAAACGCAAACTAGCCTTCACAGATTATAAAAGAAAACATGCAGATGTGTTGCTCCTACAGGAGACACATTTCAGCAAAACCAATACCCCCAAATATCTTGATAAAGACTTCTCCCAGGTTTTTTCGGCCTCTGCTGAAGTCAAAAAACGTGGAGTTGCCATCCTATTCTGTAATAGCATCCCTTTCGAAGGCCTGATAACCAAACGGGATAACGATGGCAGATTTATTATAATAGTAGGAACTATTAGGGGACAGAAGATCACAATCGCCTGTATATATGCCCCCTGCGAAAAGAGTGCAATCTTCTTCGAGAAATTCTTTTGAATCCTAAACTCGGTTGCGCAGGGAAGCGTGGTCTTAGCAGGAGATTTTAATATGGTCCTATAACCGCACATGGACAGATCAGGTGGAGCTACCCTACACAATAAAGGAGCAGGTATATCCCTACGAAGAGGTCTCAAATGTAACCAACTAATAGACATTTGGAGAGAGCTACATCCAGCAGATAGGAATTACACATTCCTCTCGCACCCACATTGCTCATACAGTAGGATTGATTATTTCGCAGTGTACTGTCACCTGGTCCCCAAGGTCACCCAAGCGGAGATCCATGATATTTCATGGTCTGACCACGCACCCATAGAGCTCCGGTGCAACAATATTCAAACGGGTAGACCAGGAACGAACTGGAAGCTAAATGCATCCATTCTAAAAATCCCAGAGATCTGTGATACTGTGGGTAATGAGATAGACCAATTTTTCAAAGTAAATGCCGGCTCTGTCTCCTCACATCTGGTCCTCTGGGAGGCGCATAAAGCGACTCTCCGAGGTACCCTCATAAATATCACGGCTAGACGAAAAAAAGAGAGAGAGGCAAAAATTGTCACACTCCAAACTAAATTACAAACTCTCTCCGCCAAACATAAAAAGAAACTAGACCCGCAAACCCTACAAGAGGTAAAAGACACTAAAATTGAATTAAACATGATACTGACCTCCAGGGCTGATAATTCATTGAGTTGGTCAAAGAGGAAATTTTACGAAAAAGCAAACAGGCCGGATACGATGCTGGCCCGCATGCTGAAAGACAGGCAAACTAAATACAACATCCAAGCTTTACGCTTAAAATCTGGTACCCCTACTTCAAACCCACAGAAAATAGTAGATGAATTTGGCTCCTTCTATAAGACACTCTATAATGGTGAGAAAGTGGCACTTAATCCTAGCACGAGCAGTAAACTAAGAGATTTCCTGGCTAGCTCCAACCTGGTGAGATTGACAGAATCAGACAGAACCTCCCTAAATGCCGACTTCACACACGAGGAGTTGACACAGGCCATTACGAAATTTAAACCTTCAAAGGCACTGGGGCCGGACGGCTTCTCAGGGTTATACTACAAGAAATTTATCAAATTACTTGCCCCAAGGTTGCTCCAAGTATTCAACGCTATTTTAGCGGGAGCCCCCATCCCCAAGGAGATGTTACAGGCGTCTATATCAATCATCCCGAAACCAGGGAAAGACCCACTAGACTGCAAAAGAGACATGGGGTTTCTAAGGCCTTTTTTTTCCGCCTTAAAACGTGGAACACAAAAAGAGCTTACATTCAGCGTATGTACAAAATAACAAAGCAGATTACTTTCAGCAGGGTTTAGAATAGTCCATTCAAACAGTCCATAGCATGGCGGAGCCCTTGGTCCGCAAGGCTCAGTCTTTAAGCAAGGAAAGGGGACTGTGATTCCAGTAACAGCATGGCCCTTCTGGGTTCCAGGGTAAGCAACAGACTGCACAAAGTGCCAGGCCTTTAAACCTTGCTAATGATGCAGCTGAAAGCTGGCTAATTACTTCAGGCTGAGTTTTAACCAGCTCAGCGCGGGACTCAGCAGCTACACATGCAAAGTAATTCAGCAGTGAAATTACCCTGTCACAGGCCAGTATAAAAAATGATAGAAGGTAGAAAAAAAGAAGAGGTATGAGGAAGATATATGATGAGATATAAAATTATAATTACAATGTGGGTGTATAATAAAAGTTATTTTCTCACAAAGAATCTTCGTACATAGGCCCCAAAATGTTTATGTTTTATGTTCCAACCCAGTGTTGAAGAAACAGAATTTTATTTAACAGTGTGTTGAGCTTCTTTATGAAGCAGCACTACCTACAGAATTTGCAGTTATCATAATGGATTAATCGGCCTCACTGCGGCTTGTGAGGCTTTGAAAGTAAAAGGTAAAGTAGGACAGAAAACTTTGTAAGTAAACATTCATTCTATATGTGCAGCCAGTTCTTCTTTGGAGAAGTATCTAAAAAGTAATTCTCCACCTATTGGTAATAAACAATATATTAAGTTGAGGTTTTGTAACTCATTCCTTGAGAACTTCAGGGCCTAAGCATGTAGCAGCACTCTGACACTGCATTAACTGGCCATCCTTTTATTATATTTTGCTACCTTATATGTATAGCAGTGGTTTCTAACCTTTTTTTGGTTAAGGAACCCTACGTGAAATTCTGAGAAGCCCCCAAACTTCTGTAACAGCCAGTCTGCGATCAGATGCATTGCATGGAATCTCAACCCTCTCTAATAGCGCATCTGAGATCAGATGCATTGTAAGCAACCTCGACCCTGTCTCATAGCGTGTCGGAGATCAAATGCATTGTACATTTTTCTTTATTTGATGCAATTTGCAAGTGACCAGAAAATTGCAGGGAACCCTTTATGGATGCCTGTGGAACCCAAGGGCTCATTGGAACCCTGGTTGAAAAACACTGATCTATAGCTACCAATAGACACAATAATATATATAATATTTTAAGTAAAGCCATAACCCAACTTTACGTTTTTAAAACCTTATGTTAATGTGCGATTGATCCATTTCATTTCCTGTTTTTGTGAATTATTGCAATACATGGCTAAACGCTTAATATTACTGCAATGATCAAACTGATCTACAGTACAGTATGTTTGAAAGATGGATAACTTCTCCCAAGGCAAGCACTTCACCATATACAACTAGGGACTACTTTTACAAGCCTGCGCATATTATACGTTAGCCTCTTTCCTTAATGTATACTGCATCATCAAACACGATTATTTAAGACACATTTATTTAAATCATTAAAACTATAGAAATGGAACAATCCACATGTCATTTTCTCACTGTTATATGACAACTTTAGGTTTGTCAAAGCGCTCCTGCAGACTGGGCGTTTACATACAGTTTGGAAAGATGTCAATGTCTTTTATATAAAAGCACTATAAGATCGGCTAATTCTGCCGCAATGATTTATATTGCAGAGAAACTAAGAGGGCTCACAGTGTGATGCTGACGTCCTGGAGTGAAAAACATAAAGAAACTGTTTGGCCAGAATCAGACAAATTATCAGAGCTTTTAGAAAATGTTTCCACAGATAATATTATCTTTTGATTTGAAGAGAAAACACTAAAATCGACAGAAGGCAAGCATGTCTGCTATTTGCACAGGAGTTTGCTCGCTCTAGGGCATTTATGTAAATCTTTTCATGTTTACAGTCATCTATGTTTGTTTCTCCTTTGTTTACAGTTCCAGCATATTTGAATGCTAATAGCTTAGGCAAAGAAATAATACTCTCACCCACGGTGCTGCTACCTGAGCTTCTCAGTAAACATATCTTCCCTTTAGAAAAGCTCGGTCCTTTCCCAGAAGGCCCCAAAGTCTTTTTAATTCTGCACTGGCATCTCTCCATCACTGAATAATCCCAAACAAGAGACACTATGTCTGAGAGAACAGATTGTTAGCGCAATTAAATGTCTAAAATTCAGTTACATTTCCATTAAATCTGTTTTAAAATGCAAAGTGCTTTTGGGAGATATATATTTTAGTTTTCTTTAGAGCACCAAGCAGACATTTCAAACAGCAAATACTGTATGACATGCTTTATGCAAATAGGAAGTGTCTGCAAACCTGGTAGTATTTATGTTCAGTATTGAGTAACAAAGCACAGGTACATTGCATGCAGTGAATGTTGGAGACCATATGATTGGCATTCTGTTACCAAAGAACTATGAGTACAGTGGCCATGAACTTTATCATGGATACATTGATTTCTGCACTATATTAAAGCCATTTAATATAATATATATTACATTCATATTTTGTATAAATAGCACATACAGGAGTCTACATATCCTGGGCGGATCCCATTCAGGTGGGGCTTGTGCGAGACCGCCCCCTGTTTTATCCTCAATACCAATCATGGTACAGGATAATCCTCAGGGTATGAATCTGACTTTTTTTCATACATTTCCGGTACCTTCAATTTTGCTGCATCACAAAATACCATCCTTATTACTCTTTAAATTGGATGCAATTAATGTATTATACTGTTTTATGACTATGTTTGCAGAACTAAAGGTAAAATATTATAAAGACTTTACTTTTTTTAAATAAAAATACCACTTGTGAGCTCATTCACGTCTCAGACTTGTCCACAAACATGTCTTTCCCCATTATCTCTTACCATACAACGCTTCCACTGCAGCCAGGGATTCTGGGTAAGGCCAACGAGCACTCAAATTGTGACACTTGCTGCTTCTTATCCATTTTAACATGGATCCCTTTGTCTTTTTTTTTTTTTAATGAAGCAGAAGAGCTTTGAAAGGTTACAATAACAATGTTTTTTTCAAAATATCATTTCAACGTTGCCAGCCATAACCGATGAACAATTATTTTTCTTGGCAAGTGAATTGGATACAATTTGTTTCTTCAGATAAGTGTAATCCAGTCACTATATGTCAATACAGATGTAGAAAAAAAACATTTTTCAAAATTTCAGTATCAAAACATGCATGCAAAAGAACTAAATAAAGGTCAATACAGCGGCAATGATTACGCCTTGTCACAAAAATGCATGCACATTTTTTTTTAGGTGCAATATTATTGTATATATCAGGGGCGCACAAACTTTTTTGTTGCGCCGCCCCCCTTGCCTTACCTCCTCCTTGGTGCGTCCCCCCTCCTTACCTCGCGGGGTCATGTGACATCACGTGACACGCGGCGTCATCTGACGGCACGTTACCGTGGCAACCGTTGGTAACACGTCCTCCTGCAGCCGGCTGAACCTCTGTAAGTAGAGGTTGCAGAGGCCTTGCGCGGTCCCCTGGCATTTAATTTAAATGCCCGGGGGGAGAGAAAAAACTTGCGCCCCCCTGGAGGTCGCACCCCCCAGTTTGCGCACCGCTGGTATATATAACTCTTACAGCAATAACTGCAGATTAGCATGAGCTAACCTATTCTACTCATTCATTTACTACATACTACATTTTCATATTGCATGGATTTTCAAAGAACAAAAGAAACTGCAACTCAATGTGCGAGCTCGTTCTCTCGCTCTCTCACTTTTTCATTCTCTCGCTCTGTCGCACTCTCTCTCGCCGGTTTGTCTCCCCTCAGTACCAGTAGTTGCCTTGTTCTTGTCTTCTTCTCCTCTGTCCCGCCCCTTCCTCTTTTCATTGGTCCTTACCTCCCCCATGTGTCCCACCCCCTAACTCCTGCAATTGGTCCTCTATTCTTATGTCATTTCCCCCCTCCTCTGAGGGAGATGTTCCAGTGCTGCTAAAATAAGCAGTGTTGTCACCGGAAAAAAATTCTCGAGTGCCAGGAAATTTGACCCTTGACGGGATCGAGATTCAAAAACCGAGAAATTTGAAAACTAACAGAAAAAATACAGGCATAGCAAAATTCGGGTGCAGAGGGACAGACAATAGAGATAGAGGAGAGACCAGAGCATCCCTAACCAGCTCCTAGACAAGCTATTAAACCCACATTTATATTTTGTGATATATTTACAAATAAAATAATTTTACACTTAGTGTGCATTCTAGTGCAGCAGCAATGGGATTCTTTCTTTCCCCAGTAAATACGATTAACCAGCTCCTTTCCTGAGTCCTGAGCTCTTATGGACTAGCAACTCCTGGTGGGCTCCCAAGCAGCTAAACCCAGTGAAGTCCTTCTCAGAGCTCCACATGGTTGGCGACTAGAGAACACACTAGGGACAATCACCCCAATGCCCCCCTGTTACCCCTTTATTCCCCATGACACAATGTAGAGTAAGATGAAGAATGACGCTCAATATCAGTGTGTACACAGAATCGTCATAGAATTGAAGAAATAAATGAAGATAGGAACATTATAATGAATCCATAAGGTCACATGTATAATATGAATTTAAGGGGGGGCAAAATAAAGACCTAGCGGTCAGTCATCCAGACTACCGCAGATATGGTCCAAAAGCACACCCCACTTAACATATAAACTTCCCCAGTACAGGGTCATAGGTAGTAATATATGGGCTATTGCCCATTACCTGCCCTTGGGGGTATCTTGAAGTCCAGAAATCATCTGATGAAATAGTTCCACTGCGTGCAATCCTGATGTGTAGAAGCAACAATTGAAGAGTAGAGCAAAGGAGCACTGCTGACAGTAGTATCCTGAAGGAAAAAATCCTGAAGGAAAAAATCTTAACTTCACTTACACGTTCAATCACCATCACATTCACTATTTAGATCTTTATTTTTATGTTGATAGTAATTTATCCATTCAATCGGACATCTATCGAAAGTCCAACTCACACAACACCTTTTTACGGGCCAACAGCTGTCACCCGAGGGCCCTTATCAAAGGAATTCCTAAAGGACAACTTATTCGTCTACGACGTAATTGTTCGAATGAAGAATATTATGAATTACGAGTTAAAGATCTTTTCGATCGTTTTGTACAGCGTGGATATAACCCAGACGATTTATGTAAATCTATACAGGAGGTTTCCACTATCAATAGAGCGGACTTGTTTCACCGTTCGAATAGGGTGCCTTTAATTAATGATACACCTTTGTTTATCACTTCGTTTAGTGCCCAGGCCGAACAGGTCAAATTTATCCTAAAGAAACATTGGTCAATACTGTCTCTGGATCCTATCTTGAAACCATACAGTACATAGCCACAGGTCCAAATGTAGTTTACAGGAAAGCAAGGACGGTAGCTAGCTCTTTTGTCCCCAAGTCTTTTCTCCTCGGAATTAAAAAAGGTAAATGTATTTCCTAATGGTTCTTTCCCCTGCAATAATTGCAAGATTTGCAGAAATATGAAGAAATCAGACAGTTTTGTATCCAGTCAAACAATTAAGTCATTTATTAACTGCAAATCCTCATATGTTGTCTACCTCATCACTTGCGGATGTGGTAGCCAATATGTGGGAAGAACAATTAGGAATCTTAAAGTCCGCATTATGGAACATGTGCGGTTGATCTCCAAAGGGGATTTGGATCACCCTGTTCCCAAACATTTCCCCCATTGTCCCCAAGGTGGATTAAAGAACTTCAGATTTCAGGGTATTGAGTTCATTCCACCATTACCTAGAGGGGGTAATAGAATTAAAAGATTAGATCAACGTGAGGCATTCTGGATCTTTACATTAAGGACCAGAGTGCCTCACGGTATGAATATTGATTGGGACCTTTCCCACTTTCTTTAAAGATCTAAAAGTGAAATACTCTTTGTTTACCCCGATCAATTTATTTATTTACTTATTAAATTATCAATGTTTATGACCTATTAAAGTTTTTAGTATTTCAATTATTAATATATTCTATGTCTATTTTCCAGTTAACAGTTTTCATCTACTTCTTCTATGTATGGAACCCATATAGTGTTACATATATTATTGGGCTTATTTTATATTATACTTAATATTTAATATGCACTATTTTCCATAGAAATGAACTATGTCCATCAACAATCATACACACTGAGTCTGTGCTTCTTTTCATATACTTATTATATACTCATTCATTATCTAATTATTATATACTCACTATATTAATATATACCTATACTTTTCATATATTTAATATACATTTATCTATCATCTAATTATTATATTAGCCAGCATGGGTTTGTGATTGTTTAAATATGTCTTCTTGCATCTAATTTATTTTATTTATCATCAGGTTTTTCTTATATCAATTTTGTATGTCTTTTTAGTTTAATTTTTATGTTTATTATACAATTTTTTGTTAGTTTTGTTAGTCTTGTCAATTTTACTTTGTCAATAAAGTTGGTTTTGTTTTAATCATCCTTTCCAACTTTAGCCCGGTGGGATCATTATGAGCTTGCGTTCCAGGCTGGATGCGGGCGCATACTAGTGACGCCACCTCATGTGCCGAGGTGAGTGGTTGGGCGTGAGGCGGTGTCACAGTGTTGCGACGCGTCACTGGCGCGCATGCGCAGTGCGTCCCTACAGAACTTTTGGCGCAAAATGGTGCCTATATCTTTGAGAAGGTATATTTTTCAAATTACCTCTTGATAAAGTCCCACGGGATGAAACGCGTTGGTGCATTGGCTGTGTTCATGTCCCTGTGAGCTCATGAAAAAAATACCCTCAGTTTTACTTTTGGAGTTTTGCCCGTGATTTTTTCCTTCAGGATTTTTTCCTTCAGGATACTACTGTCAGCAGTGCTCCTTTGCTCTACTCTTCAATTCCCCATGACCCCCCTGTTCCCCTCATCCCCACATGTCACTCCCTCTTTCCCCTGCCCCCACCCCACTTGTTACCCCTCTTCCCCCTCCCACGTATACTCTGTGTCAGGTTATACTCTGTTTTGGTGTATAGTGCAGTCTGGCAATGCTTTGTGTCTTTATGCAGTGCGGTCTGGTTAAGTTCTGTGTCCGTGTATAGTGCCGTCAGGTTATGCCTTGTGTCAGTGTATAGTGCCATCAGGTTATGTACACTCTGTGTCGGTGTATACACTGACACTAAGTATAACCTGACTATACACTGACATAATTTAACCGTTGGTGCATTGCCAGGTCACCTCAGTGGCAGGCAGCGCTTACAGCAGTAGTTTATTCTGGCAGTAATTAGTTTTCCACCACCAAATCAAAATGCCCTACTGCCACAGTCCTGGCTACGCCCCATGATATATTTATTATAATGATGGGCTGTGGCTAACACATACAGTACATGTGACTTACTTTCAGTTAGTCGGCTCCCAGGGGAGACACAGTGACTCGCACAATAACTGCAGCAGAACAACAGACAAAAAGATGGAAATCTCACAGGTGTCTCTTGTCCTCCTACAAGTTAAAACTGCTGTTGTATCTACATAACGTTTTAAATACATTTTTGGAGACAGAAATTTGACCAGGAAATTTGATCTCTCGACTAGGAAAAAACAGGAAATGTAGGTTTTGGAGCTGTAAATGGAGTACTGGCGCGTGACTGCTCAACTCCAGCCATGCTGCTAGCTAACTATTCTTCCCACGGTTTGGACTTGCTATAACTCTTTAACGAATATGGCGAGATGTATTATTAAAGTGAGATGAAAATCTGAAGTTCTGCTTTTACTCAATAAAAAATATGTATAAAAACATTTCCATGCATATTTTGTGACAAAAAAAAAGGTATTTTATATCACACCATGGTTTAACTGCCATCGGCTTAAAAATGAATTGCAGGGCTCGAGAAATAGGTACATTAATGGGAGTGTATACGTTTGAACATTTCTGGAAATATGCAAAAATCTTACACATTTGCAAAATAGTTTTCAAACCAAATTTAGAAACATTCGCACATCTCTATTTTGCGCCCTCGGCTTTGTGACCAGTTGTTTAACTCCAACATTACTTTAATCTATGCCAGGGGTGCACACACTTCCTGTGCTGCAAGCCAGCTCTCCCCCTATGTCGCGCCACCCTTATCTCTAATGTGACGTCAAATTATGCCGCGGGGTCATGTGACGTCATGTGACCCGCCATGTCTTCATGGCAATGGGCATCAAATGACGCCACGGGGTCATGTGACGTCACGTCACATGACTTTGCGGCGTCATTTGATGTGGCATTGCCATTCAGATGCGTGGACTGAAGCCAGATAAGTGAATTACAGAGGCCTCATGCTCTCAGTGCAGGGCCTCTGTAAACACTGCACCTCCCAAAAAAGTATTGCGCCCCCCCCCCAAAAAAAGTATTGCGGCCCCCAGTTTCCTCACCCCTGATCTATGCTATTGTGAGGCATGCAATGCATTACTTTGTAATGTGTTGAAATGTTTTTTAAGCCTTTTTATTCCAGAACTGGTAGGTTAACTCAGGGGTGCTCAACTTCAGTCCTCAAGCACTCCCCCCTTCCCCCCCCCCCCCCCCCCAAAAGGTCAGGTTTTAAGAATATCCCAGCTTCAGAGAATTCAGCTAAATCAAAGACTGAGCCTCTAATTGAGCCACCTATGCTGAAGCAGGGATATCCTGAAAATGTGACCTGTTAGGAGGAGGGGGGGATATGAGGATTGGCGTTGAGCACCCCTGGTTTAATTTACCATAGCTTACTAATGCAGGGAACACAAAATATGTTTTAAGCAGGCTGTAATATTTTATTAAAGAGTTAATTAGAGTTTTAAAACATAGCTCAAATGAAGGATTATAGAGGGTAATGATATGCAAATTACCAGGTAGCTGATAAGACTTTGTGAAAGACTTATACAAATTGCCAGCCAAATCTGAACCACATAGTGTGATGTTAATTATGAGCAGAAAAAACACAAGACAGTGTACTGCAATCACCCATTGGCACTTATTATCTGCGGTACAGAGTAACCCTTTGAGTGCCGGAAGGGCCGCAGCCCCTCCGACACATCGCGATCTTGTGTCCGTGATGTCACTGATCAGGGAAGTTAGTAAATCCTACTCTTTCGTTCCCATTATGTTCAGATCGCGTTCCACGCTGAACGCAAACTCCCCTAGCAAACAGGCTAAAAGCCCGTGGTGTAGCTGCTACATCATGGGGCCCCTAGAAGGGTTAATGCTCAAAGACAACAATGCAAGTTTTCGGGAATATGTGGAAATCAAAGTTTTGCTGGATAAAAATATTTAATATTGGGATTATAGTTTACAAACAAAAGCTGCTTAGCTCAGGGAAGCAGAATATGCATCAGTGATTCTTTCAAGGTAGTCCAGCTGTGGCCACGATGAAACTACTCACTGCAAAGGGAAAAATATATAATGCAATGATATTCTAGTAATAATTCCTCAGCATTCAATATGTTAATAAACTTCTATCACTAACGGAAATAAATAATTGATGAGCCTTACTGAATACAGTAACTAAATTACTGTATGATAAAAGAATCAACCGTAATAATATACTATAAATGTGAAATTAAACCATAATATGTACTCTGGCCTTGTAAATGTTCATAAATATGAAATTAAATAACATAAGTAAATGTTTTCTATAAAGACTAAAAGAATAGCGACCTTTACCGTATTTCCATACTTGTGAACATCAGTTTGCATTGGAATAAGGGAATGCTTATCAGCTAAATATCAATTGTCTTTGTACTTAATTTTCATTTACAATGATCTAAAATGTAACAGACGCTTGATATACTGTATATAAAATATTCAGCCTGCGTATGCTTGCTTTATAAAAGTCATGGTATTGCATTACAATCGATTGTAGGGCTATTGGTGCTAGTCATACTGTACATTCCCTTTTTTTTTTTTTTTTTTCAAACGTTTTTATTAGGCATATTTAGATTTACATACATTACATTACATATCTGGCCAAATACAATAGTATTTTCCTTGTTCAAATAGTAGAAGGGTCGGGGTAGAGCCCCTGGGGGGGGTGACCCTAGGACCACATCAGAGGGAGAAAAAGAGTGCGGAGGTAAATTCTTTGTTATTTGGTAACATTTCAAATGAACAAAAGAAAAAGGGTAGGGAGTGATCAACTAAACCATACTAATTGTGATATGAAAAATAATAAACAAAATTTGCAATCGATAATTGTAAATGAAAGTAGGTGCAACTGTGAACTGAAGTGAATCAGAGAAAAGATGAGGAGTACAAAGTGATTGAACTCCAAAGAAAAATTCACTTAAATGCACACTACCAATTGAATAAAATATAGTGAAGATTTCAAATGACCTGAAAATGGCAGTGAACCCTCTAGAGATATCCGGGTAAGCCCTGTTGAAAAACACTGGACTCGGCACAAGGAAAAATTAGAAATTTTTTTTAATGGGATAAAATCTTCTTAAATCCCCCAAAACAGTACTAAAAAGTTTATAATGAAAATCAGCAAGTCCAGTTAGAGGTTCATAAACTTACTGTGGGAGCATTGAATGCATAGTGTTTAATCATTTCATTTGGTTATTTCTTTACTTTCTTGAGCAGAGAGTGTTCCCTCCACACCCCCCCCCCCAATTTACCTTGAATTCCCTGACCTTGCAACTCCATACAGAGAGTCTGCATGTTTGTTTTTATCATTTTTACTTTACACAGATATAGCATCGACATCATTACTGGGTTAAATGTGACTAAATTGCAACTTCGAGTTTAGAGATTCCATCTATATTGCAAAACCGTACACATTAAAGTGAACAACCACCCAAAAAAATAATACATTCTAAATGCTATGAAAATGAAAGGCCGGAGTTAGTAGATTACAAGGGGAGGCTCGCAGCATGCATCTTTCCCACTGCTTATTACCGTAGTAAAGGCTTTTTCAGAAAATTAGAAAAACGAGTATACATACTGTACTGTACTTTATTATGTTCCTTGGTAAATTAAGCATTAAAGAACATTGTGTGATCTCTGTCCGATCTCTTTGTTCACATCATAAGAAAAAGCACTGCTGATATTAAATGATATTGTGCACAGTTGTTTAGAAAATAACAGGGGGAAAGTACCAGTGTAAATAAAGTATGAATAGATATTTGTTTTCATGCACCGCTCCTTTTTTTGTTTACGTTTGCATCAAATGTAAGAAAACCACAGGCAGCCACTTGAGGTTTATTCTTCTCTACTGGACCACCAAAATTGTTCATGCCCGCTGCCGGGGTCATGTTCCTGCAGCTTCTGCTTGCAGTTGGAAGTCTGGTTACATCTGTATGTAAAAAAGGCTGTGAAAACACAAATATGTTATAGTATGAACCTTGTCATGATAATATCATGAAATAATAAGTGTTTTAATCAATCTGATGCTTCAGGGGTTAATGTAGCTATATCTTGATTTAAAAAATACAATATATTTGGGTCAAGACTTTTACTATGTCTGTGCAGACCTACAAATAGGACTTAATTGGGGGGGTCCTACAACTTATGGCCCACAAAAAGGGACTTACTGTACGTGTCATGTAGAAGACAAGAAATGATAGCCAGAGAATAAACATTCTTCTTACTGCTGCATTCCAGAGCGAGGTGACACACAGGTCACAACTTAGTTGAGTGAATTTATTAAAAATTAGACTATCCAGTGATAAACTCGTTTCTAAAGTATAACGTTCAGATATGTGTAATCGTTGCAAGGAGTCACATGCAATGAGACTACACACGATATGAGTAAGAGGTGCAAAGGACAGATATCCATTTGTCACTCAAATTTTGGAGCAAGATGGTTATAATTTGTCTCGTTTCATACAGTATGTCATAATCACCTGAATCTATTGATATGACTCATGTCTCTAAGTATTAGAGAAAGGAAGTTATGAGTGCGTTCATATATTAAGGCAAAAACGTAAACGTTGTTTGTTCTGAGTTTTTTTACTCTGTCGTAAAAACGTCAACCTAGCAGCTGATTTACGACAAGGGTGGGCTTATATTGCTTCAACAGGGATAAAATAGTACATAAGACTTGGCAAGGTATTATGAAAATTAGAATTCAACTGAGATTTGGTTTGGACCAAACATGTGAATTCTCATATTTCTATGCCAGTGACCTCTCTGGTGACAACCTATGGCATATGGTAAAGTATTGTATAGGAATGTATGTCTTATGTTTTATCCTGTTATTTTAAGAAACTGTTTTGCATGTTCTTGAAATTATCTTTTTCTGTAATCGGAATCACTGTATTTTTATATATAAAACATATATTTATTAAAACAATCTTTAATAAGTAATGATTTGAGGCTCTCAATGAACTGTTGCGCTCTCTGGAGAGTATATTTATATTTTCGGACTCATTTTGCTACATCAATAGTGCTAAATACTGGGCAAATTGTACTTATATGTACACACGTGTGTACACCATGTGGTGGACTTAGGAAAGCTGACTATGTTAGTTTTTATATATATATTGAAGTAATTAACATATGCTTCTCTGTCGCTCTATCATAAGCAACAGTGTTTTCATACACTCATCTGATACAAGGTTTAGGATTTAAATACATTCTGTTACCAAAACACTGGTACAGCAATACAAATAGAATCTGATGGCTAGATTGAATCATTGTATTAGCCAATCTGTTTATTATACATTACTAGTATACTAATCCTTATAGGGAGTCCAGAGCGCCCTAATTTACGGATCTGTAATATTTTAGCAACAAAAGTCTATATTATCACCAGTTTAAATTCTTTCAAAACTAAAGCTGCCTCACATTTTAACCTGGTCTGTAACTGTTATATACACCTATAATATATATTATCTCTAACTGTGCATGCTATGTCTTGTAAATAATGTATACCCTGTTCACTTATGTAACTATGTTTTTGTAACCATGTATTATTTGTCTTAACTCTATGCCCAGGACATACTTGAAAACGAGAGGTAACTCTCAATGTATTACTTCCTGGTAAAACATTTTATAAATAAAAATATACCCCTCTCTACCCTCAGATATACTTTCCCTTACTTAAGGATGTATCTATTGTTGCTCAACTAATGACATTCTCGTTATTCTTGCACCTCCGCTCCCTTGAGCCCATCTCCCAAATTAAGGAGTGAGCTTTTACCTGAGTATCAGCATCACTGCGACTCTTTCATGTTTAATGTATGTGTGTATGTCCAATATTATATTAGTTATATTATCTATTAAAGGTTACATTTTTAACCATTCCTCATTTCTTTGGATTTAGAGTGCTGTCAAAATGGGCCTCTTCTTTTCCTTGCCTGGCAAGGATTTGTCCCAATATAACTATTAGCTCCTAGCACCTCATCCTTATGCGACTATTGCAAGGGCAATTCCCTTCTTACCCCACCCTTCCCTATCACTTTAGCGTAGCCGTGTGTATTAACCCTAGTTTCATGTCTACATCACGTGCTCACTTGTATGCTATTCGTGACAGATGGTATATAGGGACGGATTGAGGGGAGATATTGTTAATTTGAGCTTTGCTAAAGTGAAAGTGGGCCAGCTAGAGAGCTGTGTATTAACCCTTGTCCCGTATGCAGGTCACGTGCTCACAGCTGTGCCGTACGTGACAAACCTTATACTTGCTGGGAATGCCAATGACCGTATAAATTAGGGATTTATTGTTACTTACAGTAGATAATCCCCGGCATTGGCAAACTTTTATAATTATAGAAATCTTCAGTTGTTGCAGGGCAGTTGGAAGAGAGTATGTCAGAGGAAGGGTGAGGAAAATGTATTCTGTATGCAGCTTCTATTACATAACTCCTCAGGTTTGCTGGAGACATGATTGATGCAATTTTATTTTGTACAGCCTGACCAACGTATCTAGCAAAGTACTATACATTGTTATCTATGATGTACAGTAAACAAAGTAGTCCCACAGCACATTCAATATAACAAATTATTTAGTTCATTCAAATATTTTTTCTTCTCATAAGTATGTCATTTTATTCAATATGTTTGGCCAAAACAAGTTAAACGCACAATCACGTCAAGGTGGACCCTTTCAGCATATTCCTACACAACCAATGTTATAGTGTGCCACTTCATGCATAAACGAGGAAATAAAACAATAAAGAAGTCAAGAGCATAGAATACGTGCCTAAGAGGTTAACTTTAAACATATGTCGGGCCTTATCATATATTTTACAAAGCAGGCATTTGGGAAGTTTGTGGCTCAAAATCCCCTTTGAAGGAAATAGGGACTTTCAGTCTAAAATGGCCATAATAATCGCTTTGGACAATATAGAATAGAATTACCCCATTTTATATACAGTATGCTGCTATGTGTGAGATACAGCACAGTAAAAACTGAAATGTGCTAAACAATTGTTAAAATAATCTAAAATATATAAATACTTCTCAAACGTATGGCTGCTGTTGATGTGCCACTATTTTATAGTATGAATGACTAATCAAGATATATATATATATATATATATATATAATTTTTATTTATCACGCACTGCAAATTGTGCAGTCCTAGAAATAATGAAACCATATATTGTATTAATGTGAATATATTAGCACGGTTTTCAAAGCATCCTTAGCTTCACACAATTGGAAGCCAAATATTTAAATTAATTTTACAATGTAAATATAAAAAAGTTGAGGAAGGTGTGAATTTAATATTATGACTTCAGAGCAATTTAAAAGCCCCTATCTCAATACTTTCTGAATATGATTTCTCTATGCTCAGCAAGAGCCAAGTCCCATTCATTTCACTGAAATATTTTTAAGCAAAGGGAACACTGCTTTGTAGCATATAGCATAGTGGGCCACAACAAAAGACTCTTATAGCATAACTGAATTCTAATGAAAATCACACATCGAGTAAAGTTCGAGCAGTCTTGCATAGTGTATATTTATAGATGATCTTTCAATGGACCAGGCAGATGTTATAGTGCAAACAGAGCTTTATTAACCTCAGTGTACTAGCATGTACACATTAGTTTTGATACATTTATACAAAAGTAAAGCAAATTTGACAGTAATCAGATTGATTAAGTACGCTACAGATAAAAAAAATGTATGTACAAACAAGTTCTCGGCATGTTTACACGTTGTCAAAAAATAACAAAAATAGAACCTGAAACAAATAAAGTAGGGTCTATTTATCAAAGACTACCAACTGCAAAACTGGGTTAAAAGTGTTTTTTTTAATTCCTTTTGTTTATAAATCTGGTCCTGTTTGTTAGCACTAGTTTTGCACCTGAGAGTCTGGTTGACAATTAGACCCCAACATGGTTTGTAAAATGCCATACAATATGCTGCTGCTGCTGCTGCTGCATGCGTTCAGAACATGCACATTTAGCTAATATGCAATAAAAATATTGGGAATATTTTACACATTGGCAAAACTTTAAATTAGGTGGGTCACATAGAGTAAACAGTATACATAAACATACAGTAAAGGGGTAAAAGCTGTTTCTAAATGATTGCTTCAGTGTCCAGAAGATCCCAATACAATGATTCTAACAACAAATACATTTGTCAAAACACTCATTCACTTTTACTTGCAAGCATTTGTGAGGAATTTTAAAAATAACGATGAAAAACATATATTGCTTTGCAGTAACAAGAGGTCAACTGAGGGAAATCTTGGATGAAACAACAAATTGCAAAAGCTTAAGATTGGAACTCAAGGGTGTAAAACATTTCAACTGTAAGCCAAAGAACAGAAAGCAATGACTCAGAAAATAGAGAAAGGACAAATAATTTAAGGCTCTTTGCCAAGAACAGAATATATAGATCTTAGAGATTCTGTGGTACTGTAGTAGTGGTACAGTTTAAATGTTCCATTGCAATGAAAGAAGCTAGTTTTTTTAAAGCAAGACCCAGATAAAGTTAAAGCTGGCCAGTAAAACCTCATTGCTTACGTAATCAAACCATAAATGGATTATTTTTATTCAGATTAAAAACCGACTACAATAAGATTATTGTGGGTTGGATAGTGACATAAACCTTACTTCGTGCAAAGGACAATTTATTTAAACTCTGTCTGTAACCACAACAGTATGGTGTCAGTAATCAATGTAAGGCCGATGGATCATTACAGGTTGTGTTACCATTTAATAAATCAGTTCTGTAGTTAGAAAAAATACTTTTAGCATTTTCTGTTTTTAAAAAAACAACTTTGAAAGACCAATTTTCTTGTATTCTATTTTAACAACCATTTACTAAGGCACTGCCCCTTCATGTCCTGTCACAAGCCCTGGCACACCCCTTTGTCAGCCCTGCCCTCCCTTTTGCACATGTCAGTGCAGGAGTGCTCATGAATATTCATGAGCTTCCACTGAGTGACAGAAGCAGAGGAAAAACATATGCCATATCTAAAGATGTTGCCAAATTTTGCCAATCAATACATGGAGAACGAATTGACTGGCAGCTATACAGTTCTTTAGCTAATTAGAGATTGCCCACATGAAACTATTGAAGTAAAAAAATTAATTAAAAAAAAAAAAGACTGAACTGCAGCTTTAATGAGAGTACTTCATGGAATAAATGATACTGTAAAGGATGTTTTGGATCTCCTTTTCAAGTGCACAACTACTAGGACCTTGAAATAGGCTCAATCAAAATTAGCGAAACAGTCCTAGCATATCTGGACGATATGTTTAAAGATAAGACTATTTGCTCCATAACGAGGAGATATAAAAAAGGGAGTTATTGCCAGGTGCTCTGAAGTTTAGATGCAAAATAATAGTCTATGAATAAGAAAAAAAGGTGAAAATTACCACACACCAGATAGTGATAAATAAGTGGTTAGTAAAATAACATAAAGGTCATGTGACTTGTGAGTAAAATACAAATATGAAGACTGTGTAAAAGGATATAACACAGACTTTAAAACCGTGATGGATCAAAAACAGGTGTAATTATATATAGTGTCTATCATATAACCTGGTGATTGCAACGTACAGTATATAGTGTAAAACCTGTGTTAACAAATGAGATTCTGCTGCAGTTTAATTAGGATGGCTCAACATCCTAAGGGGCTAATAAAGAAAAAAAAGAAGAAAACAGCGCAACAAATCTCATGGTGTAATAAATTAATTATAGTGTGGTACTCAAGCAGCAGGTAAGTATTGCATGTACATCATAGTGAAATCAAATAAGCATGACATGTTTTTGACATGTTACCAACATGATAGGCAGCTGGCCCACACACCAAGTGGCAATTCCCACAGGCTACAACCGGATTGGAGGTCCTGGATGTCTTCTCAATGGGAAGTCAGTTCCTGATGTTCCCGGTATCTGTCCACACTTGTCCACGCTTCTGGTGGCTCGAGAGCTACTATAGGGATCCTTCCACACTGACGGCTTAGGCCGATTACACTTGTCAGACTCAGGCGGCTGCTGATGATTTGGACTTCAGATACACGGTTACTGCCTTTTAAGCTTGCAATAATTAGACATTTTGACTGTCTACCGGCGAGTCGCCTACTCAGTGACACAGCCAGTGATGTCATCAGCAGCCGCCTGAGCTTGGCAAGTGTAATCGGCCTAAGCCGTCATTGTGAAAGGATCCCTACAGTAGCGCTCAGGACACCAGAAGCGTGGACAGATACCGGGAACATCAGGAAAGGACTTCCCTTTGAGAAGACATCCAGGACCTCCAATCCGGTTGTAGCCTGTGGGAATCGTCACTGTTATATTATTATGTCACGTGTGGTACTGCTGTGAAGTGCTATGTACCTGGATGGTACAGATATAGATATATATACATACATACATACTGCAGGGAGTGCGGTTGACGAAACACATTGCAGAATAAAATCCCAGATGCTAACCCTTAGCATGCTGGTCCTGTGCAGAGGGGAGCTGTTCTAGGGAAACCCTGTCAGACATCCGCCTTTAGGGCGACGCAGAAGTCATCACTAACGTCCATTATAGTTAACGCTATGCTCTTTACAAGAGAAAACAATTAGATTGTAAGCTCTTCTGAGCAGGGACTCCTTTTCCTAAATTTTACTTTTATGTCTGAAGCACTTCTTCCCATTATTTATTTTTTTATATTTTTTTGCTATTTATATGATTGTCGTGTGTATTACTACTGTAAAGCACTATGTACATTAATGGCGCTATATAAATAAAGACATACATACAAAACAGGACGTAATATGTTATTATCCATTGAGGATATAACGTTTTTCTAAATCAGCTGAATTGAATGGAGAATTTAGTCCGCTTTGGCAGATATAGAATAAGCTCCTACATTGTTTAATGGAGCTTTGAGCATCTGGGCTCTAGAGCCATTGGAATGCTTCTTGGGCTATTTAAAGGTCAGCTCTTGAGTCACCACCCCGTTCTCAACACACGTCTAGATTTGATAGCAGTAGAATAACGGAGGGGAGGAGTAGGTAGTATGATACCTTTTAATGGACCAACAGATAGTTGAAACGTTACAAGCTTTCAAACCACTCAAGTTTCTTCATAATTTACCCTCCTTTACTATTTGACTACATGGAAGAAAGGAACAAACCCGGTAGTCCCCACCCATCTCTCTTTTTCTTTGGCTTGTCTTCTGTGTAAAAGAATGGTGTACATTTTTGTTGTTGTTTTTTTATTGAAGTGAAACTTCCTTAGTGGCACCTCATTCGAACTAGGGCAAAAATGAATTGTGGAGACAGAAATGAAACGGATGTGACGTCAGTGCTGGCAGTTGAGGCCGGGCTGTGTTCTGGCTCAGCCCGACCCCAACACTGACATCACACCCGCTCCACAAATCAGATGCGGCGGCGGCGGCGATAGCCGCCGGCGCCGCTCCTAATGGCCCCCGCTCCCCCCACATGGCTGATGACATATGCGGCGGCGGCGCCGGCTCCTAACGGCCGCCATTCCCCCCGCACATCCGCTGCCAAGCCGCGCATGCTCAGTAATCATGGGGACTGGAGAAAAGCCACGCATGCGCAGAAGCGGTTGGCAGCGGCGCCGTTCCCCGCCCGCTGCCACGGCTGTTGACATGTGTCCCCGTCTGCTGCCCGGGACAGCAGAGACCGCCCGACCGGGACAGCCCCCCACCCACCCTTTCCTTACCCGAATGGGACCTCCCTCCCAGCCCACACATGGGCCCGCCTAACTTCCACTACCGCTGCCATGCCGCGCATGCGCAGAAGCGGCTGGTAGCGGCGCCATTCAGCCCTCCAGTGACTCGGGCGTTTGCGGGCCCCCCAGGAAGCGGTGGTACAAAAACCCGGGCGCAACCCGCGCGGACCCCCCCCCGGACCCCCCACACACTGATGGACCCCCCCGGACCCCCCACACACTGACGGACCCCCCCACACACTGACTGACCCCCCCCGGATCCCCCCACACACTGACAGACCCCCCCAGACCCCCACACACACTGACTGACCCCCCCAGACCCCCACACACACTGACTGACCCCCCCAGACCCCCACACACACTGACTGACCCCCCCAGACCCCCACACATACTGACTGACCACCCCAGACCCCCACACACACTGACTGACCCCCCAGAGACCCACACACACTGACTAAACCCCCAGACCCCCACACACACTGACTGACCCCCCCAGACCCCCACACACACTGACTGACCCCCCAGACCCCCAAACACACTGACTGACCACCCCAGACCCCCACACACACTGACTGACCCCCCAGAGACCCACACACACTGACTGAACCCCCCAGACCCCCACACACACTGACTGACCCCCCCAGACCCCCACACACACTGATTGACCCCCCCAGACCCCCACACACACTGACTGACCCCCCCAGACCCCCACACACACTGACTGACCACCCCAGACCCCCACACACACTGACTGAACCCCCCAGACCCCCACACACACTGACTGAACCCCCCAGACCCCCACACACACTGACTGAACCCCCCAGACCCCCACACACACTGACAGACACCCACACACACTGCCTGACCCCCCCAGACCCCCACACACACTGCCTGACCCCCCCAGACCCCCACACACACTGCCTGACCCCCCCAGACCCCCACACACACTGACCCCCAGAGCCCCACACACACTGACTGACCCACCCAGACCCTCACACACTGACCCCCCCAGACCCCCACACACACTCACAGTCACGCGCACACTCAGTCACACGCACACTCAGTCACACTCACACTCAGTCACACTCACAGTCACATGCACACTCAGTCACACTCACAGTCAGACGCACACTCAGTCACACTCACAGTCAGACGCACACGCAGTCACACGCACACGCATAGTCACACGCACAGTCAAACGCACACGCTCAGTCACACGCACACGCTCAGTCACACGCACACGCTCAGTCACACGCACACTCAGTCACATGCACACTCAGTCAAACGCACACTCAGTCACACGCACACTCAGTCACACGCACACTCAGTCACACGCACACTCTCAGTCACACGCACACTCTCAGTCACACGCACACTCTCAGTCACACGCACACTCTCAGTCACACGCACACTCAGTCACATGCGCACACTCAGTCACACGCACACTCAGTCACACGCACACTCTCAGTCACACGCACACTCTCAGTCACACGCACACTCTCAGTCACACGCACACTATCAGTCACACGCACACTATCAGTCACACGCACACTCTCACGCACACTCTCAGTCACACGCACACTCTCAGTCACACGCACACTCTCAGTCACACACACACTCCCAGTCACACGCACACTGTCACACGCGGAATTCACACTGCCTGACCCCCCCAGACCCCCACACACACTGACCCCCCCAGAGCCCCACACACACTGACTGACCCCCCCAGACCCCCACACACTGACCCCCCCAGACCCCCACACACAGTCACACGCACACTCAGTCACACACACACTCAGTCACACTCACACGCACACTCACAGTCACACGTACACTCAGTCACACTCAGTCACACGCACACTCAGTCACACTCACAGTCAGACGCACACTCAGTCACACTCACAGTCAGACGCACACGCAGTCACACGAAGTCACACGCATAGTCACACGCATAGTCACACGCACAGTCAAACGCACATGCTCAGTCACACGCACACGCTCAGTCACACGCACACGCTCAGTCACACGCACACTCAGTCACACGCACACTCAGTCACACGCACACTCTCAGTCACACGCACACTCTCAGTCACACGCACACTCTCAGTCACACGCACACTCTCAGTCACACGCACATTCTCAGTCACACGCACACTCTCAGTCACACGCACACACTCAGTCACACGCACACTCTCAGTCACACGCACACTCTCAGTCACACGCACACTGTCACACGCGGAATTCACACTTAGTGCAAATAGCTAATACAGGGGATGTGTGCCGAGCACGCGCATTCTAAGTCAAATTTATTTGCGTTTTGTCTTTGAGATTGTATTTTGATTTTTAATTAAAACATCACCAACACAAATACAATTTCTGTGACAAAAGTCAAAGAAGTTTCACTTACTATGCGCGTGCACAGCACACACAGCTTTTTTTTTCCTTTTCTCTGTCATCTTTCTACCAAGTTAACTTAGGAGCCCCCCAAAAATGACTACATTATGGTTAGTATTGATTAACAATCCACCTTTAGGTTATCTTAGGACCAGAATAAGATATTGTCATTTTGACCTAATAAGTAAAACAAATTTTCTTTATCATAGCCCGATCACTTTAATCATAGAATATATTTTGCTGATAGATGTGTCAGGCTGTTTCCGCAGCACAGCTCGACTGTAGCATTGGTGAATCTTACCCATGGAGTGAGCACAGTTGGTGGTGTTTTAACAAATTGTTTTTCTGCAATTTTGCATTGGAACAGATGATACAGTCATTTCAATATTAATACGTGTACTTAAACATTTCCCACAACCAGTGAGTGTTTCCTGTTTCCTTTTCTGAGAGAAATTCATTGGAAGGAATTATTTAAAATCATGAATTGAACACCACACAGTAAATTATTCTACCTTTAATCAGTTTTGACAATTAGCAGTGACACACTTTAGACCAACTGAAGCATAGCATGCACTGCTGGCACATTTAACAACTACTTATGGTTTGATTATATTATGTTTGGTCTGGTAGTTGTACCATAAAACAAAATGCTTTGAGTTGATGTGAGCTAAATGGCTGCTTTTTACTTATAAATTAATCTAAAAAAAAAAATCCCTTCTCAACACGGCACAGTGATTATTGTTAAACTTAGCTTTGTTAACTGTAGATTCATTTATTCAAACTGAAGTGTTACAATACTGGCTGAGACACCGTTTAGATTAATTTACTTATTTCCAAAGTTTGGCTCGTATTCAGTATCCTGAGATGCCGCTGGGGAAGAATTCAGATCAAATGCATAGTTCACATGAACTGCTTTCCGATATGCGCCCTTTGACTCCACTCAACTATACCCCCTGCTCTAAAATATATCCCTACAAATTCTCCTCACACATCCACATTCTTTTCATGCTTCTCCTCCTTGCTTCTGACAATATCTCTCCCAATCCTGGTCTCTGTCTTATTTCCACATGCTCTCATCCTCGCCTCTAGCAGGCAACTTCACCTCCTTGTGGTGTAAACCCTTGTAACCTCATACCCATCCCCTGTCAACCCCCTCCCCCTCCCCACCTCTCCCTCACCCTTTTTCCTTTGCCCTTTGGAATATACACTCCCTTTCTCACCTTAAGTCTCTCTCTCACATTTTGAATCCTTTCTTTCCTTTCTCTCCTCCAACTCTCATGTTCTTCTCCTTGGGGACTTCAAGTGCCATAGTGATGACCCCTCTCTCCCTTGGGCTTCCCGCTTTCTCTCTCTAACCACTTATTTTGGCCTTCATCAATGGACTGCAGCCAGCTCCCACAAGAATGGCCACAACCTGGACCTGGTTTTCTCTAAAAACGTTTCGCTCTCTGACTCTATTTTCCCCTTTCCTCTCTCTGACATCATCTTATCTCATTTTCTCCCCCTCACTTCTGCCCTTTTCCACCTCCATCTACCTCTTGTTTCTGCAGAAACCTGTGTTCCATTAACCTCCTGGCTCTTGATTCCACTTTGCGCTCCTCCCTTTCTTCTCATGGCTCCGCTACTGACTTTAACAACCTGGTCAGGAACTACAACTCTGCCCTATCTTCCTCTCTTGATCTACATGCCCCTCTTTTTCTCTTCCTTTCTCACCTTTCTTATCCCAGACTGTGGCTAAACTGCCACCCACTCATGCTTCGCTCCTGCAATTAGTCCTCTGAACGCCACTGAAGGAAATCTCACACTCTTGCAGAATTCCTTTACTACAAATCTATACTGTCCTGTTTCAATTCTGCCCTCTCCAAGGCTAAATAATCCTACTTTTCTGCACTAATCAACACTCAGAGGTCTATCCCATGCAGACTCTTCTCTGTCTTTGACTCTATAGTCTGACCAACTTTTTGTTCTTGTTTTTCTTTCTCTATTTCACCTCAGTACTTTGCTTACTATTTCAAGACAAAGGTGCATTCCATTTGTCAAGTCATCCTTTCTGTACCCTTCTCACATTCTACACCCCTTCCCAAGTCTTCTGCTGCCTTCCTCGAACCCTTTTCCATTGTCACAGAGAGGACGTGTTGCAGTTGATCTCCTTTTCTCCCTCTACCACTTGGCCTCGTTACTCCATTTCCTCAAAACTCTTGCTCCTACTCTAATCCTCATAATCACACATACTTTCAACTCCTCCCTCTACTGTGGTACTGTACCTTTCCGTCCTCCTTCAAGCATGCAACAGTTATACCTTTACTTAAGAACAAGCTTGACCCTACATGTCTCTCTAATTATTGCCCTGTCTCTCTCCTGCCTTTTGCCTCCTTGAACGCCTTGTGTTATCTTGCTTACTCGATTTTGTCACCACCTACTGTCTCCTAAACCCTGTACAATCTGGCTTCGGCATAGCTCACTCCACTGAAACAGCCCTCACCAAAGTAACTAATGATCTCCATGCTGCAAAAGACAAAGGTCATTACACTTTGCTTATATTACTCGATCTGTCTGCGGCCTTTGATACTGTGGACCACCCTCATCTCTTTCACATTCTCCGTACTCTTGGTATCCCTAAGAGCTCTATCCTGGATTTCCTCTTACCTCTCTCATCGTACTTTCAGTGTCTCGTTTGCTAACACCTTCTCCTCCTCTGTTGATCTTTCTGTGGGTGTACCCCAGGCAGTGGCGTATCTAGACATTTGCCCCCCCCCCGGCCAAAATAAATATCAGGGACCCATTAATATTAATACTGACTGCAATTTTTTCTCCCTCCCCATCCTCTATCTCATAGTCCCTCCTCATCTCTCCCCATCCCTCCTCATCATCATCTCTCCCCCTCCCCTTTTTCAAGAGAATATATAAGTATTTTACTGTGTATTTTTGTCATATTAGATGTAGCATTTGTTTCCCAAATGCATAACCTTACATTTATCTGTATGTAGCGCATTTCACCCCACCCCCTGGGAGATATGACAGCTACGGTGTGTGTGGTGCGTCACCTGCTGCTCACAGGAGGCCTGGGACCTTGGTGTGTGCCCGATCCATCGGGTGACAGCACCTCCAACTGTACGGGATCCTACTATGTGGGATAAACTCGTTACAGGACCCCATGCAATAATAAACACACCGGTAAGAGTAACAGTTTTTACTGCATGCATAGAATAATAACGGTAACAGTCCCACCAACTACGCCATGCACGGCCGTACCCTCACATTCTCCTCCAACACAATGTCCACAATGGGATATCCCCCAAAGTACTGAAGGGCCCTTGGGCACCCAACCACCCTGGTGTCCACAATTAGCAACCCACTTACCCGCAGCACTGCCCACAAATATCGTGTGTACAGTTGGTGCACTTGTTGGTACCTGCCGGGTACTCCAGCACCTGGTAACTCCACAACGGAAGGATAGGATTCACTGATCCAGCGACGGTTGTTGTTAACGACGACGTCCACCTCCACGTGGGTGACCTCCAGCGTGGATAGTATCACCGTTGAAGATAGTCTGTCAATATGGTGGTCTGGTCCCAGACCACCAGATCCCCAGGCTCACCGCCGCGTCCTGGCTGTGTCCCTGTGTCCTACAGGGGCCGTGTCCCTAAACTAATGGGCCAGTCCCTGCAGCAACCACAATCTGTGGGAAGTCAGGGCCTAGCTGAGGCCTAATGGGGGTCTCTGGCCTAGTGCAGGGGTCACTGACTCCCTGCACAACACACCCTACCCCTTCCATGTCCCAGCTCCGACTTGCGTGCTCCCAGCACGTGAAATGTATTTATAGTACTCTGCAGGGGAATGCTGATGCCCTATAGGCTGTGGTGTAGAATGTGAGCTGCAACTCCATGGGCTGCTGGGGCTTGTCGTCCAAGCAGAGGACCTGTCCTGCTATGGTTGCCTCGCGCCCTGTACTGCGCATGCGTGATCGCGCCTAAGATGGCAGCGGCCTGAAACGGAGCCGCCGGTAACCTCTGGCCATCGAGTCGCCTGCCGTAACCACCCCACAATCTCCCCCAACCTCCCTGACAGGCGCAGTTGCAGCCAGAGGTAGGGGGCAGACGGGGGACATGGGGTGACCCAGGCTATATGTATTAAACCTCATCTGCCATTTACCTGCCCAAGTTTCCAGTTTCTCCAAGTCCTTCTGGAGAGAAATTACATCCTGCTCTGATTCTACTACCTTAGACAATTTAGTATCATCAGCAAAGATGGAGACTTTGCTCTCGATGCCAATCTCAAGGTCATTAATAAACAAGTTAAAAAGCAGGGGTCCCAGTACCGATCCCTGAGGTACTCCACTCACGACCTTAGCCCAACCTGAAAAAGTTCCATTTATGACAACCTTCTATTGTCTATCCTTCAACCAGTTTTCAATCCAGGTGCATATATTTTTACGGAGTCCAATTTGCTTTATTTTGTACACCAACCTCGTGTGGAACCGTATCAAAAGCCTTTGAAAAAAATCTAAGTAGACCACATCAACTGCCTTACTTTCTATTGCAATACTTTTTTCATTATCCATTTTTGCTAATTTGATTGCCCTTTTGCAATTTTTGTTACATTCCTTATAATTATGATGATGCCTCGTCCCTTCTGACGTAAAGTATCTACATGCCTGCTTCCTCTTTTCCATTTCCTCCCTACCTGTTTATTTAGCCACATTGTGCTGTCACCTTTATTCCCTAGTCCTTTGCAATGCATTTGTAGCCTCAGGCATCAAAGGGGTTAAATAATTTTTTGCCATAGGGTTTTGTAAGACCACTGTTTTGTATAACAGTGCGATATCTCCCTCATCACTGACGTTGATTTCTATGAGTTAACACTTATTTTATCCTTTCAGTTATTTACTGCATACAATAGTTAAAGCATTTTTAAATCTATTTATAAACACATCATCCAAACCCCAGGGCTGAAGACAGCATGTAATCCTTCTCCCCAGAAGAAGATGAGACAGGAAGTGAATCATTCCAAAACAATAGATTGGGGTTTCAGCCCTTTAAGTAGGTGCTAACCGAAGCCCCCTCTCCCCCCCCCCCCCCGTGTATCAAGGCCTCCGTGTTATTCTTGCTGCATATTCATGGTCAAGAAATAGAATTAATTTTGCACTGAGCAAAATAGTCTTACTGATCCTGGTATAGTTACTACCAGTATAGACTTTCAAAATATTAATAAATAACCACGACAGATATCGCTATTAGGAATATTTCAGTTCATTTTAATGATTTCAATGCATATTTTAATTAGAATTCTGTATGACAATCCTGCTGCACAGACCTCGTTAGGTGTTGTTATTCTCCTTTCATACATTATATTGCTTAATCCTTTGCATATTGGTAGTTTGCAACTGCATTTACCATCTATTATTCAACGCTGAGTCTCCTCTGACTGCTAATTATGGTCTTATCCTCTTAGGGTATCTAGAATAATGTCTGATGAGAGAAGATATTGATACTTTTGCGATTCATACTGTTTGTTTTTCCACACTTCGGCTATGTGGGGAAAAAAAAACCAGTACAATAATTGAAAATCATTAATTCAGTGTGGGGAAAGGAGGAAGATCTGCACAGAGAGAATGCTTGGTGCACATCCTGGAAATCAATAGAGATAATGGCCCAGCTAAATGTAAGTCAACACAATGTGTGTGTTCATGGCCTGGCAATACTCAAAGAAATATTCTTTTTAAAATTAACAGGTCCATCAATACAAAAACAGCACAGTAGAGATTCCTATTAAACGAGAGATCCATAATTTTAAACTAACAGATTTGTGTTTCCAACACAAACTGCTTCTGAGATTCTGCAATGAGCCTATATCAGCATGTTGTATATAACTGTTCTATACTGGTTACAATCTATATATCAGAACTGACTAATAATGTCATCATCAATAAATTGGCATTAAATGTTATTCCCCAATGACAGTCATGTTGGTTGATAAAAAGCATAGTTATTTGAAGGGCGGCGAATGATATTTCTTACCAACACGGATTGTCATGTAGCATTTACAATAACAAGGGTCCCCTAGTAAAAATAAGCATGTCAGACACATTGTTGCTATAGCATTGACTTTATTATCACATAGTCACTCTAATAATAAGCAGAGGATAAAAATTAGTGGCAAATAATTGACAATATTAGTAGCCAGAGATTGTTAGATTTAAGAATACACTTTATTAAAAGTTTAAATAAACTATAAGAAAATGATGTACAATATTTTATTTGTTTTCTCAATATTCCATAAATAATGTAAATCATTGTTTAAGGGCTTTTGGTATTGGTTGAATTTGTTTCATATCTATTAAAGTTAATGATTCTTTGTGGCAAAGTCAATTAGCTAATCATGCACTTCTCTGGACTTTTGTTGAATTTGTTCTTTTAATCATTTAATATCACCTATTATGCTGTACTTATATATTTTGCAGGTTTTACATGGTGTATAGTTGAAAATGTGAAGTACTACTAAATTGAACTTATATTTAAGAGGAATTGAACACATGACATATTGTAGTAAATACTGTATTTGTAGCATTGCATTAGAAGGGTTTGCTGCATTGGGGTATGATATTGTTGGAACACATTCAATGCCACATACTGTACTTGTAAAGAATCTGTGAGTACTGTACATGTGCTGTCAGCCTGGGTGTTCTTTAAATGGAATGATAAATAACAACCCTTGTCTTCTATTTATATGTATGTATGTATGTATGCATACACACACAGAGAGAAAATAGCCATGGTAGTCCAGTTGCAAAAGTGCAGAATAAATGAGTACTTCTGTATTAGGTGATACCTTTTTTATTTGGACTAACAATTTATGTCATAGGACAAGCTTTCGAGAGTTCTCTCTTCCTCAGGTCAGCAATACTGGTTGACAAAGGAATCTATGGCTAAAACAGAGGGTTGGAAAGCAGAAAAAACAGAGATTTAGATAAGGTGGGGTGAAAAAGGGATGTTTGAAGAAATTGGAAGGGAAATAAAATGGTGACATGGTGACAAGTAACAGCATGGAGGGGGAGGGGATGTTGGGCGGGGGGGCGGGGAGTTGTGGATAAGTTTTACACACACTATCACAATTGTTTGTAATTGTCCTGTCTGCCTCTCTGCCAATGTTCTTATTCACAACTCTCCCCCCTCCTCCTCCTCCCCCTCCCCCTCCCCCGCAGTATCCCCTTCCCCCTCCATGCTGTTACTTGTTACTATTTTATTACACTTTCAATTTCTTCAAACATCCCTTTGTCACCCCACCTTATCTAAATCTCTGTTTTTTCTGCTTTCCAAACCTCTGTTTTAGCCATAGATTCCTTTGTAAACC
Organism: Ascaphus truei; assembly: GCF_040206685.1. Taxonomy (NCBI): domain Eukaryota; kingdom Metazoa; phylum Chordata; class Amphibia; order Anura; family Ascaphidae; genus Ascaphus; species Ascaphus truei. Next base: position 88,361,762 of record NC_134487.1, on the reverse strand, counting down.
AGTATTGCTGACCTGAGGAAGAGAGAACTCTCGAAAACTTGTCCTATGACAACTTTTTTATTTGGACTAACAATGTATCACCTAATACTGAAGAACTCATTTTTTACGGAGATCTATAGCTATACATACATACATACTGTGGTGCTAATTATTCATTGTACACATTTATTTGTGGGAACAAATGAGTAAAGTCACAAAATAAACTCCAACCATATGACCATTGTTAGAGTTGCAAATGGTAAGACTGCATATTATTGGAAATGTATGTATTAAAGTAGTTCACTCTCAAACTTCCTGCGCATGCGCGACTTTCCCCAAGATGGCGGCACCCTTTACCAGGAGCTGCCGGGAACCTCTGCAATGCAGTCGCTTGCCGCAACAGCCCGCAGCCTTCCGCACTACAGCGGAGGTAAGGGGAAGGGGGACCCATGGGGAACCTAGCTACACTGGTTATCTTGGTGAATGTCCACTGCTTGTGGAATATGTGGTACATGAAATGCAGTTGGAAAAACACAGAGCACCACTTGGAGAGGGTGCCCATTGCAGAGGGTGACAATGGAGATCTTTGACCCTTTGCCAGTCACCCAGGATACAAGTATATGCTAGTAGTTCCTGAGTATTTCTCTAGGTGGGCTGAAGCTATCAACCAACCTAACAAAGAAGCTTTGACTGTAACAAAAGTAGCACGCTCATTGAATACTTTGCATATATTGCATACTTTGAGTTCTGCCTCTATAAAGAAATATATAATCTGCAAGAAATTCATAAGACCTGGGCAACTCTAAATCAACCCCAATCTGATAGGCTAGTATATCAGCTTAATTCAACTTGATTTGCTATGTTATTATTATTTATACAAGGGAATTATCAGGAATGGGACACCATGCACCCATACGTAATAATGGCTTATAGAAAGTGTGTGCTGACCTTTACAGATTACTCACCGGTCTTGGTGATATTTAGAAGGAAAATCTGTTTGCTTGCAAATTTATAAAAGGTGGAGATGATAAATGAATACTAAGATGAGACAGAATATATTTTGGAATTGACTGTATTTGGATACGTTTAAGAAGAATGTACAGTGACACCAAGCTAAAGCTACACAGGATTAGAATGTGTATTATCATCTGAAAGTCAAAGCTTGAATATACAAATCAAATAAATTGGTATGACTATAATGTTAAACTAAGCTAACGGGGAAAGTGTTCAAAACTGCAGGTAAAATTTAGGGGACCATATAGGCAAGTGACCAATGCCTAGTAGATACAGGATGGTGGTCAGCGCAAGATGTTAATCTCAAAAATAAAAGAGACAGTGGTATGCACAGTGATTAGTGCATATATTAATTAATACAATATGTTCGCATGAGGAGGGGAAGGGGAGAGGGGGAGGGTGGGGTGGGGTAGGATGCAAATTGCTAGTGATAGATAAATAATATAACAATGACTCACATGGCCTAGTGTGAGACCCTTCCCTCAGAGCAGGGTGATGGAAAGAGCAGCTGAATAAAAATATTACAGCAGTGGGATGAGTATAAAAATATATAAGCACAACTCACACGGCCTTGTGTGAGCCCCTTCCCTCAGAGTGATAGTCTGAATGGTGTCAATCTGGTTAGGGGATGGTTGGTAATCAAGCACGTCTCATCAATATTACCCCACAATGGGTGCAGTGTGCGGATGGCTCCTCTCCCAGATGCCCAAATACAGGAAATGGGCAGAGCCTGGATTAGCAATAGTCAAAGAATTTATTCATCAATAACACATAAAAAACTTGGAGCACTCACACAGATAAAAAAGCCCAGTGGCAGCCGCAGGTAGATCCGGTAGATCCACTCCTTCCCGGTGGGCTCCCGCGGGCGCGTCCAACCACGGGACCGGTGTCAGGGGATCTGGCCGTAAGTACGGTGGCCGCCTGTGTCCTAGACACTACAAGCACCGGCAGGGAACTACGCGTTTCGCAAATGATGCTTCGTCAGGTTCCCTAGTAGTCAGGGCTGGTTTAACCATTAGGTAAACTGAGTGGCCACCTAATGGGCAAAATGTGGGGAAGGGAAGGGGGCAGCAATTACCTGTTTACCTAATGCAGTATCATTATCTATATAAGAGAAGTGAATCTCTATGTGGTGCTGCAGGAAATCTGTCAGTCAAATCATATTCAAGGACATGATATCTAATACCTTAAATGACAATAAGGATGAAGTCCGTATGTAGAACTATAATGCAAGACCAAATAAAAAGTATGCTGGAATAGAAACCAATTGAAATCCCACAAAATTGTAGGACAGCATATGGAATCATATAGAAACCAACAACTCTAGGTCAAAGTAAATGAGCAGTCAGTGCAAATTCCATAGGCAGTTAGCCAACATGAGGATATGTTCACTTTACTCACGGACCGCTCCTGTTGATTGAAGTAATAGGGTTCATCTCTGCCTGCGTCCCGTCGAAGAAATCCAAAGCAGTAAGTAGAAAAAACATGTAGCACTGCAAAAATCAAAGAAGAACTGGAGGCAGGATAAAATGTGAAAAAATAAAAAAGTTTTATAAGCACAAAATGCCCGTAGGGAAGCTAAAAAGACACTCAGACGCGTTTCTCGTTGAACTGGCGCTTTATCAAAGGGTAAAGGATCAGTTCAGCAAGAAACACGTCGGTGTCTTTTTAGCTTCCCTATGGGCATATTGTGCTCAAATTTTTTTATTTTTTCACATTTGATTTTGCAGTGCTCCATGTTTTTTCTACTTAATGCAGTATCCTAACTGGCTGGTATCATTCCCTGAACAGGGAGAGAGGAGGGCTGTTTCTAGGGGGCTGGGCAGTTTTCTCCACCCTGATTGGCTGGCTGCATTACCCAGCAGTAATCAGGAGAAGCGGTCAGGAGCCTGGGGGTGGGGCCTAGCAGTGGAGGCAGCAGCATGGATCGGAGAGATGTGGCTGTCCTGTATGTATCTGTTCTGGTGTTTGTCAGTGTCAGGAGAGAGAGAATGTCAGGGCGAGGGAGTGTCAGGGCGAGGGAGTGTCAGGGAGAGGGAGTGTCAGGGAGAGGGAGTGTCAGGGAGAGGGAGTGTCAGGGGGAGGGAGTATCAGGGGGAGGGAGTGTCAGGGAGAGGGAGTGTCAGGGAGGGGGAGTGTCAGGGAGACTGGGGGGAGAGGGAGTGTCGGGAAGAATTTTTCAGTTAGAAAAAAAATTCTGAAAGTTATTTGGTTGGGGAAGAGCGGTGCAAAGCTGAATGTTCGACTAGGGCACCAAATAACCTTGCATTTGCCCTACTAGTAGTCTATTACGACCAGTTTGTAGCTGTATGTTTGACAACAAAGGTAAGAAACCTTGGTTGGGGGAAGAACCTGATATGGCAGATCAACACACAAAATTATTCATCAACAACATCATAAAAATGAAAAATAAAATACATGGGGCGGCCCTAGACTAGCTCCCAGCAACTGGCGCCCTAGGCGAACCATGCAATCGGTGCCCCAACCTCAGATCTAGGCTGAGTTTTTTGTAAAGTGGGAAACATTTTGCACCTATTTTCCGTGTAACGTTTTTAAGTGTATTTATTTAAACAGTGACATAATTATTCGGTTTGTCCGTCCAACCAATGTTTCTGAGATCAAATAAAATAGAGACACGACATTCAGAATAGATTTGTATACGACAGCTAGACAATATGTCAGGCAAATTTCAAATAAAAATGCCTAAAACAAGTTAATTATAATTTGTATTATTACAAATCCAAACTCATCCATTACACTATCCTGCTTTAACTACCATTACCACCACATCCAATATAGAAAGAACTAAGAAAACTCTTCAATTAACTTTAACCTGCAATTACAAAATACTCCCAATAAAAAAAAAACACTCCGTGCTCTTGGAACATGACATTTCTTGCTTTAAGTTTTGAAACGTCAGTCACTAGTTCTTTTAGATCTAGTTTTCCCGCTATTTCATGTTCTATTGACATTGTGGTATGTGCAACAAGTCTCTCTTGTACCATTGTTGAAAGCATCAATGTTTTTATCAATTTTACCTTTGAGAAGCTACGTTCCCCACTAGCTACGGAAACTGGCACAGTTAAAACAATCCGTAGAGCTATACAAATATTTGGAAAACTATCTGTGAGTTTATTTTGACAAACAAACTTCAGTACTTCTTGAGGAGTGGAATGTTTCTTAAGTCGTATTGAAAAAGCCTGAAGCTCTCTACATACATCTGTGGCATCAATGTCCTTTGAATTGTCATGAGACAATGCTGACTCCAGTTTTACACAAAATTCTCTTATCTGTTTTGCCGTTTTCTTTTAAAAGCTGTGGATATCATATAGAAAGCCAAATACTGACTCTAGCTGTGGCATCTGTTGAAATTTGACAACAGAGTGAATAGCAGTATCAAGGACTGCGAAGTAGAAATTCACTTTGAACCTTTGTTTTGTGTTCTTAATGGTTGTATCTCGTCTTTCATATGTAAACTGCCATTTATTTTGCTGAATGTGAACTGGCTCAGGTTCAAATTCTGAAAAAGACGATGGTGGTATACCACTCAAACCTAAATATCAAATAATGTACAGGTAAAAACCTGGTGCAAGGGGAAAAATATATATGAGAAACCACAGAGAAAGTGACAAGGTACAGCAGTCCCCAATTCGTTGCACTCAAGGTGATACTCAAAACTGTATACATAAAGATATAATATCCACAGAAGGAACTCATATCCACTAGAAGGCTAGTGTGTCCAGGATAATGGGGTATTGTCCCACTGAGAGGACTATATACTCCCATACGGTTAAGTATCTAGTAGCCAACACATGTGGCAAAGACATCCACAGTTAAAATACTAAAACAAAAACTTTTAATAATAACCAGTAATAACGCCGAAAAGCAAGTGACAAATACATATGAAATGACTAAAAAGTGAATAAAAAATGCCCCTATGAGGGGAGCGGGTGGGAGGTGGGTAGCAACAACAAAATTAATCTTAAATGCTAATGCAAAGTAAAATAGACAAATTCATTCATTCATAATTCAGAAAATGCTACTGCAAGGGACGAAAAAGTCCCTAGAATTTATTTCCATGATTCTCTTTTGCACACCATTGTGTTTACCCTTCCTATTACTCCCATTATCGTAGCCTTGGCCACATAAGTTATCCATAGATAATGACATTGCTTCAAGCTCTTGTAGAATAGTTTGTCATTAATGCTCCAGTCATCTTCTTCAGTGGTACGGAACCCCCCAAAAAATTCCTTTATTTGCACTTCAACATTATCGTCATCTGCAGACTTTTCCATTTACACAACATGATTCATCATTGTCATCTGGTCAGCATGACTCACATTTGGAGTATAGTCCAGTGTTATCGAAATTATTTAGCAGAATGGGCAGCTTCTAAATTATCTTTTAATGGCATTTGCTAGGATTTTAATCAGTTCATTCTGCATATTGTTTTCTAAGTCATGAACCTTTGTTTCATGATCAGTTATTTTACGTAGATGCTCCTTCATGACTAGATCAAACAAAGCTGGGTATTCAACACATTTTTTAAAGTTTCCATTACCTGAAGTGTATCATTTTTTCATTTGTGCCGAGGCCATTGAATGCTAAATTTTGCCCACAAGAACTCACTAAAGCAATCAGACACTATTATTTGCCGCCAATATTCGTATTTTTCCTTGATCACACGTACATTTTCTTCATCACTAGTTTTGCCTTTTTTCAATCGTAATTCAAGTTCTTTCCCATTTTGAAGACATTCAAAATGTTCTTTACTTCTTTCATGTGAAGAGAGAATTGAAGATATGTTTTTCCAGTTCTTTGAACCATTTTCAGTAAGTGATGTACCAATTGCTTGATTTGTAAACAACTTGCAGCAAAAGCAAAATACGGAGTCCTTCGACACTGAATATTGTAACCAGATTAAATTCTTCCCCATTAATGAGTTTCCTCCTGTAATGCTGAGCAGAGAATTTTCTTTTATTTCCATCCTTCGGGAATGGAAATTCATGAACTTGTTCGGGTCCATGTTCCACGAGAATTTGCCGCACACTTTCATCACATCTGGCCCATGTGGCTGGGGCTGGTTTATAACTTCCTCATCCTTTCTTCCTTCTACTTCATTTACTTCGATTTCTGCATTTGTCTCTGAAGGTGAATACATTTTTTTCCACTTCCATTTCAGTCTAATGCTGTGAGCTGCCTTCATCTAGAAGTTTCCATTATCTTTTTTTGTGGTTGTGAGGAACCCTTATCTCGAAGTAATATTCCTTCATCTTGTTCCAAACTGCCTACATGCGCATGTGAGCTAACCTCCACTCCAAGTAACATCCTTCATATGGTGGCTGTGAACTGCTTCCCTCTTTATTTGGATTAAAGAAAATATATTTCAGGAAGGATCAGCACTGTTTAGCTTGGTCCTGTTCCTTCTCAGCCTTTTGTTTACTATTCGCAGCTCCTGAGGGCTTTTTTACCTCCTCCTGCCATGGGAGGCTGTAAAAAAAAAAAACGGGGAAAAAAATTAATCGCTTCATCATTTTCAGCCAAGATACAGTATACAGTGAAGAAAGTATATTTTTATGCCTGAAATTATGATATAATCATTATATCATAATAATACTATTTACAGGACATTATCGCATTATTTATTTATTTATAAAATATTTTACCAGGAAGTAATACATTGAGAGTTACCTCTCGTTTTCAAATATGTCCTGGGCATTATAGCATTAAGCGTGACTGAAACACCACATGGTTGGCAATTTAAACCACATTGCAGATTTGCAGCCATCCCAACATGTCTTTTCACTGCTTAAAGGTTCAATGTTTAGTAACATACACTCACTTACCTTTTAAAACAGTTAGTTACACCATTTACTTGGAAACAAAATGACTTGTCAACGTTATAACCGGACACCGGTTGTTTGGAAAGTAATCTCCTTCCTCAGGGTTACCCACTTGGAGTCTGACGTTATCACTTTCGTAGTCTATTAAACGTTAACGCTGTTCTTTTTCTTTTAAGGACCTTGTTTATTAAATGTGAACAAGTTATAAAAAAGAAAAGTTCATAATTATACAGCCGATAATAATAATGCTAAGGTTTAATAACGCTTAAAGATACCCACATTTTGGATATATAATAAATGCTAAGCTTTGTCATTATTGTACAGCCCGTGTTGTAATCATCATTTTAAGTATAGTCCAGTGTTACAACACATGTTGTTGACATGACAGAAACTACAGGTGACCTGACACTGGATTATATTGTAGAGGAATATTACAACATGTTTAAAGCTATGCAACAGGGGGATACTGTAACGGCGCCTGACAAAATATTGTCACAGGATGGTAATAGTATTTGGATGTACAAAATACAACCGTAAAATGTCCTGAGTGAAAATCTCCTGGCCACTCCGAAATTTGTGCTGCAACGGATGATTATCTCAGCATATGAAAAGCGACTGCCTAGTTCGCCTATATGGACGGGTCACCCTGAATCCGTAACTAACCTAGTCCTAGTAGTGTATAAGAACTTGTTTTGGAAGAAATCGTTTATATATAATGAGTTACATGAAAAGGGACTTGTCATGATAAGGTCATGAGATATTGTTTTTTTTTAATCCCTCTGGGGCTTAAGGGGTTAATGAGCTACAGTTTTAGGAAAATACAAATATGTATGCTGTCTTTTCAGAAATATCTGGGTTTCAAAAGGCTTGATTGAAGTTGTGTGAAAAGTACAGAGGGGGTTTGGTGTATGTTAATACCTAATTTGCAGGCAAAGTGTATATTGCGGGTAGAGACAGCTAGGCCCATGTCTGGAGCATTGGGTGTGAAATATAGCACGCGTGACAAACATTCTCTACACAGGAGGCCCAGCTTCAAAGCATTTCTTGACAAGGGGTTTTATGGGGGCCAGGGGTGTGGCTACAGAAGGAGATATCAGAATGTGTGACCTTGTTAAATATAAGAATATCATGAGACATCCTCTGCTGAACATGCTGAAAGTAACATGTGTGTATCCGTGGAACCGAGTCGCAAATAATGATTACAAACACATGACGTCTAGCAGGTACTAAGAGACAGATATTAATAATTCTTAATTTTAGTATTACACGGTTATATTTAGTCTCATTGGGAGCGTCATGCATGCCAGAATGTATTAATATGTCACGCGTGCCAGTAAGTAATACTGAACTGAAGTTATGAAGTTATTTAGATAAGAAAAGCCGTTTTTAAACGTCCTGGGGTGGGAGGAGTTTTACTCTGGGGAAGACTGTCAACCTCACCACTGATTTATGACAGGGGCTGGGTTTAGGTTGTGTTCAATGGGAAATAACTGTATTTAAGGCTGAGCAAGTGTGGTGGGGGGTAGATATCTACAGAGGAGTATTTTGAGACCGTATACGGGATATGTATGTATGTATGTATGTCTTTATTTGTTTAGCGCCATAAAATGTACATAGCGCTTCACAGTAGTAATACATGTCATATAAATAACAAATATAAATAACAGATCATGGGAATAAGTGCTTCAGACATACTGTAAAAGTAACATTAAGGAAGGAGTCCCTGCTCCGAGGAGCTTACAATCTAATTGGTAGGTAGGGAGAACGTACAGAGACAGTAGGAGGGAATACTAGTAAGTGCGTCTGCAGGGGGCCAAGCTTTGTGTCATGTGTCCATGATTATCCAGTGCTACTCATATGCTTCTTTAAGATATCTCAATGTTTCTTACCAGCGACCTCTCTGGGGGAAAATCTATGTCATATGGTGAAGTATAGATTTTCTTTTATGTTTATCGTTTTATTTTAAGAAGCTGTTCTGCCTTATATTGTAATAACTGTATGTTTATTTTGTAATACCTTTTCTGTAATCTAAGCACTGTATTTTTATATATATATTAAAACATTTAATAAGTAATGCTTTGGGCTCTGAATTAACTAATGCGCGCTCTGGAGAGAATAACTTTCGAATTCGGGCACATGTTACTACAACTGATTTTGTGTTAAAGTGCATAGTTTTTCCTATAATAAACAGGGACCCGAGGCCCTGGCGGATATTTTAGTCTAAGATCTTTTATCATATCTGCATAACCTCAGGTGGTGGCAGTGGATGGTTATGATGTGCAATTGAGTAGGGGTTAAGACAAACTTGCTGGTTCCTTGAAGAGGAGAAAAGGGGGTTGCTAGAGTAGCCGTGTGTATTAACCCTGTTGCATATCTAAAGTCACTTGCTCACTTGTGTGCTGTTCGTGGCGGTGGTATAGTGGGACGGCTTGAGGAGAGATACAACTAATTTGATGGACCCTTGAGGGGGTGAAGATTGGGGCAGCTTGCGGGTTGTGTATTGATCCTTGAGGGGATATTGTCCATTTGACGGACCTTTGCGGAGGTGAACAGTGGGTGCCCTTGCGAGCTTCGGTATTAACCCTTGTCCCGTATGCAGGTCACGTGCTAGCAGGGGGTCGTACGTGACAAATGGTGGCATAGCGGTGGGATAACAATTTGTATTTTTGTTAATATCAGAGCTTTTTAGTGGTTTGCGTTTATGCCTGTGGGATAAACGAAACATTAAAATTGACTGACCTGTGTGAGTCTTGCGAGAGATCACAGCTCAGTACCCCAAAGCTATTACTCAGTGCTATTTTTATAAAACATGCAAGCAGACAGTTTCGTGCCCCCCCCCCCTCTTGTTTTTCTTTTGCTATCTTTTTATTTTGAGTAAAGTGTAGTGAATATGGCTGCTTTATACCAACGCCAGACAAAAGAGACACTGATGGCTCTGTGTGAGGAGCGTGATCTCCATGGTCTGGTTAAAGATAAAGAAGAGCGCATACAAGTCTTGCTGGAAGATGACAGAGGGCAAGATGCTACACTGTGCCAGGATGCCCACCGCAGTGGAAGTGAGTGTGGCGTAGCCCTGGAAATCGCCCACGAGTGCCTGGGACCAGTAGATGAGGGAATGCAGTTGCAGCTCATCACCCAGTCCCAAGAGAGTGAGGCTGAGAAAGACCAGCTTCAGAACATGCAGAAGCGATATATGCTGCGGGATGTGCTGCAGAAAGAGAACGGCCAGCAGCTTCAGAAACGAGAAGCGCTGCAGGCCTACGGCAATAGATGGAAATTGCCAAGCTCCAGAGGGCATTGCCAGAACCAAACAGCAGAGGATCTAGCCCTTCAAGACCACGGATGGAGCATTTCCCAAAATGGAAGGGGGGTAGATTGGAGGAATCCCCCCGACCTCCTCTTGATACACCAATTGAGGCTTCTTTTGGAGGGGCAGTTGGCACACCGAGACAGGGGGATACCCGTCGGTGTTTTGCCTGCCAACAGCTGGGGCACATCAGCACCAACTGCCCAGAAAGGAAGAAGCCTGCAACTGCCTCTGGAGGGGATCGCCCCTCAGGAGTGCACCTAGGTGCCTGTGTGATACCTGGGCAAGAAGAAAACAACGGTGCCCACTTGCAGCCAGTCCAGGTGGGTCAGAAACTCACCCAAGGACTGAGAGACTCGGGTGCTACACTTACCCTGGTGCGACCAGGACTGGTGCGGCCTGAGGAGATAATTTCTGGAAGGACTCTGCATATGGGGGTGGCGGGAGGGGGCCACCACGTTTTGCCAGTGGAAAAGGTATACTTGAATTGGGACACTGGGCAGGGTGTGTGGGAGGTGGGAGTAATTGATGTTATTCCTGCTAATGTGTTACTAGGTAATGATCTTGGCAAGATGTTTACCCAATATGAGACCACTGTGACCCAACTAGCCCAGGAATCCGCTGAACAATTCCAGATACTGGCGCACACTGGGGATCATAGAAGGGTGACTGACAGGGGTTGTACCGGAGTGGGGGGCAAAGATAGTCTCTCAGTACAGCCTGCCATCACAGAAAACCTCAGGGGGATGTTCAAGGGGGATTGTGCCAAAGGGGGGGAGAGAGCTTCCCATTGCAGCCTGTCATCCCTAGGAACCCAGAGGAAATGGTAAAGGTTTTATTTGTTTGAGCACAGGGCTGGCATGTAAGCTAGCCCCTTCGCTCATTTTAAGGAGGGAGGTGTCATGATAAGGTTATGAGATATTGGGTATTTTTAATCCCTCTGGGGCTTAAGGGGTTAATGAGCTACAGTTTTAGGAAAATACAAATATGTATGCTGTCTTTTCAGAAACATCTGGGTTTCAAAAGGCTTGATTGAAGTTGGGTGTGAAAAGTACAGAGGGGGTTTGGTGTATGTTAATACCTAATTTGCAGGCCAAGTGTATATTGCTGGTAGAGACAGCTAGGCCCATGTCTGGAGCATTGGGTGTGAAATATAGCACCTGTGACAAACGTTCTCTACACAGGAGGCCCAGCTTCAAAGCATTTCTTGACAAGGGGTTTTATGGGGGCCAGGGGTGTGGCTACAGAAGGAGATATCAGAATGAGTGACCTTATTAAATATAAGAATATCATGAGACATCCTCTGCTGAACATGCTGAAAGTAACATGTGTGTATCCGTGGAACCGAGTCGCTAATAATGATTACAAACACATGACGTCTAGCAGGTACTAAGAGACAGATATTAATATCTCTCTTAATTTTAGTATTACACGGTTATATTTAGTCTCATTGGGAGCGTCATGCGTGCCGGAATGTATTAATATGTCACGCGTGCCAGTAAGTAATACTGAACTGAAGTTATGAAGTTATTTAGATAAGAAAAGCAGTTTTTAAACGTCCTGGGGTGGGAGGAGTTTTACTCTGGGGAAGACTGTCAACCTCACCACTGATTTATGACAGGGGCTGGGTTTAGGTTGTGTTCAATGGGAAATAACTGTATTTAAGGCTGAGCAAGTGTGGTGGGGGGGGTTAGATATCTACAGAGGAGTATTTTGAGACCGGATACAGGATATCTCAATGTTTCTTACCAGCGACCTCTCTGGGGGAAAATCTATGTCATGTGGTGAATTATAGATTTTCTTTTATGTTTATCGTTTTATTTTAAGAAGCTGTTCTGCCTTATATTGTAATAACTGTATGTTTATTTTGTAATAACTTTTCTGTAATCTAAGCACTGTATTTTTATATATATTAAAACATTTAATAAGTAATGCTTTAGGCTCTGAATTAACTAATGCACGCTCTGGAGAGAATAACTTACGAACTGATTTTGTGTTAAAGTGCATAGTTTTTCCTATAATAAACAGGGACCCGAGGCCCTGGCCGATATTTTAGTCTAAGATCTTTTATCATATCTGCATAACCTCAGGTGGTGGCAGTGGATGGTTATGATGTGCAACTGAGTAGGGTTAAGAATAACTCGCTGGTTCCTTGAAGAGGAGAAAGGGGGGTTGCTAGTGTAGCCGTGTGTATTAACCCTGGTTGCATATCTAAAGTCACGTGCTCACTTGTGTGCTGTCCGTGGCGTTGGTATATTGGGACGGCTTGAGGAGAGATACAACTCATTTGAGGGACCCTTGAGGGGGTGAAGATTGGGGCAGCTTGCGGGTTGTGTATTGATCCTTGATCCTGTAAGACGGGATATTGTCCATTTGACGGACCTTTGTGGAGGTGAACAGTGGGTGCGCTTGCGAGCGTCGGTATTAACCCTTGTCACGTGCTAGCAGGGGGTCGTACGTGACAGGACTATAAACCGAATTACCAGTCCTTGTGTCTTTGCCAATACAACCTACATATACACCACAAAGTGGCAGGGCCGTCAAAAGATTTCCAAGGTCACAGGACTAGAGTTATGACTGGGCACCGCCTCCCTTCCCCCCCATGTCAGCAGTCTTGCGAGCCTCCTCCTCTATTTTGACCCTCTTTCTATGTATTTCTCTCCCCCGTCTCACTCTTACCCCATCTCTTCCTCACTCACTTCCCCCCTCTCTTACACCCCTCCTACCCTCTCCCCTCCCCTTCCATAGAGTACCCCACTCCCTCAATCCCTCCCTCCTCACACTCCTTCCCCCTGGCCACACACACACACACACACACACACACACACACACACACACACACAATCTCCCCCCCCCCAAAAAAAACAAGCCCTGCAAAACATACAAACCCCCATCCATAAATACATTTAAAAAAAACAAATATGTACCCTCCCCATCCCCAAATACATACAACCCCCCAATTACACTTTTTTTTTTAAAAACACCCCCCAAATGCATAGCCCACACCCCCTAAATACATGCCCCACCCCCCACCCCCAAACATACATAATACAGACTTACCTACCTTGGGGATGGTCTCGGGTCTCTGGTGGCCTGGTTCTTCCCAGCTGTGTGGGCCTCACTCTCATGCCATGAGAACCGGCATGAGAGGGAGGCCCACAGCAGGGGAAAGCTGGGGCCCTGTGAGGGCCTCTCTTATGTTCTGGTGTGAGCTGGAAACTGGGCCCAGCTTCCGGTGTGTGCTGATGTCAGAGGCCCGGCATGGGACAGTGTCAGTGAGGGAAGCCCGCAGCTGGAGAGCTAGGGCCTGGCAGCAACGAGAGCACCGGGAGCCGAGCAAATAGGTTGGGCCCGACTGGGCCCCCCATAGCCATCGGTCAGGGACACTTGTCCCGGCTCTCTCTCCCCTCCCCCCCTTTCCCCCCTGTCGGCAGCCCTGGGCTTCTGGACTATGGTACTTGATGCCTGGTCACATCTTTTTAAGGAAGTGTGTAGTGTAGTAAATATTTTTAGCGTGATTTGAGCAGGTATTGATGTACTACAACATTATGCTACTGGGAAGCAGTATCAGATTGCTGTGGAAGATGCAACTGAACTGCTGTATGCTGTGACAATTGGAGAATCAGTGGCAGTTGGGAGAAAGAGACAGATGTATGTACAAGAATAAAACCCAGAGAACAGCAGAAATTGAGAAATAAGAAGAAAGTGAGACACAGAAAGAGAAACAACTGAGCAAGTGAGAGAGAAATTTGATTGATACAGTGACTATTAGAAAACTATCACAGACAGAGCGAGGCAACACAAGACCAAAGGTTAGCTTTAGTGGAGAGTAAGTCAAATAAAAAATCAGTTGCTATTGTGTTGTGCATTGCAGTTTCCAGCAACCTTTTCCAGCTGCACTCTCCATTGATGCTTTTAAACTGCACTTTACAGCAACGGCTTCATGAATCATTTCTCAGGTTGACAATTCTGAACGGATAAGTAGAGATCTGAGCTCATGGAAATAAAGAAAATGTGAATTTGAAAGAGGAACACATTCATTTTTAGTGTACTTAATCTATAGAAGGTTTTGTATTATTAGGTTTCTTCTTTTGAATTGTATGTAGCACATGTACCCCCACCCTCTAGGAGATACTTGTTGCGGCTACAGGTGTTATGGTGCGGCATACCTGTGAGGGTTCAGGAGTGCTGAGTTGTCTGCGATGATATGGAGACCAGGACTGGCTTTTGATGATCACTGACGTTCTTTAGGGTGCTTAGCGCCTCCAGCTGTAGTGGGCTCCAAGGTGCCCAGAGATCAGTCCCCACTAAAGCACACTTATTTCCTCTTGCCCAGGGACTAACACTCAGACAGGAGTATGATGAAATCAAAGGGATCTTTATTGTGGCAGTCACTGCAGATCTTTCACAGCGCTGCATAGAGTCATCAGAGGATCCCAGACCTCTGGATGGTGCTGGCTCTCCTAGTGTGGATCCTTAGATCTTCCTGAGCCAGCCAGCCACGAGGGCCTGGCTGGCCTCTCTCTCCCACAGGGAGAACAGACAGGCCCCAAACCTCCACTCGATTAGAAGGGTGGGAGAGCTCAATACATTTAGCACTGCCTCTCTGAGGAACCAGAAGGGGAGGACTAAAGGTCTGTACCTATACCTGATAGGCTATACACAGGCCATGAGTCACCACCACACTTCCGTCACTCAGAAAGGAGAATGAGGGGGTCAAAAGCCCACCGGATGGCCTGTCACAACCTAGACTGCTAAGGACTTATGTACAGGGGGGAAAGAGAGGTAGAATCGACTAACTATGTTTTTATTCATTTTATCCTGTTCAACAACAATGATTATTTACTTACTAATATAACAATCTCATGTGGGAGTCTATTTTTTTTTTTATACCAACATTGCGTAAAAATAAAGCACAAACTACCTTGGACACTCAGTTAATAAAGGGAAGTCCACAATATAATTTTTTATTGTCATTAGATTGCCCCAACAGCATTGGGGACGTCTACAATGCATTAGTTGGAAACAACACTGAAAAATGAAGAGAAACCGCCCATTTCCCAAAGTGTGTTACATTTTACCAAAATAATATTACAATGTAAATATCATGTATTTTATAGTGTGTGAACCTAATTTAAATCATAGTGCTAGCTTCCTGTGATTAGATTTACTCTCTCTCTATGTACATAGCGCGTCACAGTAGTAATACACGTGACAATCATATAAATAACAAATAATAGATCATGGGAATAAGTGCTTCAGACATAAATGTAACATTGTGAAAGAGGAGTCCCTGCTCCGAAGAGCTTACAATCTAATTGGTAGGGAGAACTTACAGAGACAGTAGGAGGGCATTCTGGTAAATGCGTCTGCAGGGGGCCAAGCTTTATGTATCATGTGTATATTATTACCCACTGTGCTACTCGTATGCTTGTTTAAGCAAGTGTGTCTCAAGGTGGGTCTTAAAGGTGGATAGAGAGGGTGCTAGTCGGGTATTGAGGGGAAGGGCATTCCAGAGGTGTGGGGCAGTCAGTGAGAAAGGTTTAAGGTGGGAGGGGGCTTTAGATACAAAGGGAGAAGGCATCCTTGAGCAGAACACAAGAGTCAGGATGGTGCATAGCGAGAAATTAGGGCTGAGATGTAAGGAGGGGCAGAAGAGTGTAAAGCTTTAAAAGTGAGGAGAATTGAGTGCGAGATGCGGGATTTGATAGGAAGGCAGGTGGGTATTTTCAGCAGGGGAAACGCTGAGACAGATATACCTGTAGGAAAGAGTAGAGTGATTCTGGCAGCAGTGTTTAGGATTGATTGTAGGGGAGGCAGGAAGGCCGGACAGCAGGAGGTTACAGTAATCAAGATGGGAGAGAATGAGAGCACAATATTGTATCATTCAAGCTTCTGTATAGGAAATGTATAACCACTGCTCAACCTTAATATTCAAATCACAAAGGTAAAAAGTGGTGCGTGGGAAATAGTCACATTATGTGTATGAATGGTCTAAGATGACCGACAGAGAAGAAATCCCATAAGGTTGCACTCAACTAAATTATAACTCTGAGTAAATAGAACTAATTTGCAAACCATATGGGTTACCAGAAGGTTAAAACACAAAACAAAAAATTATTTAATATTACATAAATTAACTCATCTAATTGAAATCTATTTATAGTTTTAGCTTATATATAAAAGTTATCTTAAAATTCTCTAAAGAAAGCAGCGAAGGAGCAAGTCAGCAAACCCTGGTGTGGGTGTATAAGTATAGGACAAATGTTTGTAATCAATATACTGTCACGACGGTCCTATATGTAGGTATAAGTGCATGAATACAGGACTAATCAATATAAGTCTGTATATAGTGCAATAAACAGTGTAGAAATAGGCTTGAGTATGCCTAGATAAATACACTTCATACACTAAGACTGGCTGATATATGCCCAAGACCGTCTCCGATGCGTCACTACACAGGTTGCATCTATATTCCCATAAAGTGTATACTCCTCAAAGATGGGACATAGTACTCCTTGAGTGTGCAACGTGTCTATAGTGCGCTAAATATCACCCGTTTTCGCGATGTAACCCATCAGTTACTGGGGATGCCTCCCGCTCCGTCTTCAAGCTCCAAGACAGAAACTGGCTGACGTCATCGGTCTGCGCGTCGCCTGACACCCGACGATCGTTTCACGCCTCTTGGCGCTTCTTCAAGGGGGGAGGAGTGTACCATTACTCCTCTAAAGTCTGTATTTATACACATCCTGGGGGCGGGATTAGGGGCGTTTAAATAGTAATGAGGAGTCCCTATTGGTTGGTCTCCCTCAGTCTAATTAACTGATTAGATGGCTTTTGATAATGTAGCCGTTTCAATCAATATGAATAGCATATGCATAGATATGGGTCAGAATACTATTGGTTATACATATGACTCTTTGTGCGAGTGACGTATAAATGTACATCAGTGGGACCGCTAAAGAGATATTGATAATAGTCAGCTTAAATATATTTAACAACTAGTAAGACCATATTGACCCTTTTGGGCGGTCTAAACAGCTAGCGGTCATTCCTACACTCAATACATAACCCACCCCTCACTCTGGGTATAAATGTACATAGTGGGACTGACATAGAGATACCCCTCTATCACCTAAGTAATGTACAGGCAGCATGTGTATATATATATATATATATAACATTAGCAAGACCGTATTGACCTGCGGTCTAATAAGCTACCTGTCAATTCTACACCCAATACATAATCCATTTGTTGCATGTTTATATTAGTGCATCTCGTAGACTCATGCACGCATAGTTCACCTACTAACTAACCCCGCAACACGTATACAATCTATTACAAACATGTCACGTCACTCGCACAAAGAGTCATATGTATAACCAATAGTATTCTGACCCATATCTATGCATATGCTATTCATATTGATTGAAACGGCTACATTATCAAAAGCCATCTAATCAGTTAATTAGACTGAGGGAGACCAACCAATAGGGACTCCTCATTACTATTTAAACGCCCCTAATCCCGCCCCCAGGAGGTGTATAAATACAGACTTTAGAGGAGTAATGGTACACTCCTCCCCCCTTGAAGAAGCGCCAAGAGGCGTGAAACGATCGTCGGGTGTCAGGCGACGCGCAGACCGATGACGTCAGCCAGTTTCTGTCTTGGAGCTTGAAGACGGAGCGGGAGGCATACCCAGTAACTGACGGGTTACATCGCGAAAACGGGTGATATTTAGCGCACTATAGACACGTTGCACACTCAAGGAGTACTATGTCCCATCTTTGAGGAGTATACACTTCATGGGAATATAGATGCAACCTGTGTAGTGACGCATCGGAGACGGTCTTGGGCATATATCAGCCTGTCTTAGTGTATGAAGTGTATTTAGCTAGGCATACTCAAGCCTATTTCTACACTGTTTATTGCACTATATACAGACTTATATTGATTAGTCCTGTATTCATGCACTTATACCTACATATAGGACCGTCGTGACAGTATATTGATTACAAACATTTGTCCTATACTTATACACCCACACCAGGGTTTGCTGACTTGCTCCGTCGCTGCTTTCTTTAGAGAATTTTAAGATAACTTTTATTTATAAGCTAAAACTATAAATAGATTTCAATTAGATGAGTTAATTTATGTAATATTAAATAATTTTTTGTTTTGTGTTTTAACCTTCTGGTAACCCATATGGTTTGCAAATTAGTTCTATTTACTCAGAGTTATAATTTAGTTGAGTGCAACCTTATGGGATTTCTTCTCTGTCGGTCATCTTAGACCATTCCTACACATCATTCAAGCTTCTGCCTGTTCCTATTCTGTCCCAGTAGGGGACTGCAACTTTAACGGATATATATATTTTTTTTCAGGAACTCCGTCCTTAACCTTCAGTGGTTTATGCTTCATAACAATGACAGACAATATAATTCAGACACACTGTCACTTTTAAGGGAAAAACCAAAGCATAACATGTCTAACTAACACACTGGCTGGCAATCTCCAGTTTTAAAACAGAACGCATTATAACGTAGAATAGGAATAAACTGTCCTTATCTGTAGTTGTGGGAACTCGGTCCCAAGCAAGCTCAGGCAATCCTTCTGGATACTGCAATGCTTGAAGGGGGTGTCCTACCCACACTTGATGCAGGGAGCTGCGGAGCCCCAGGCTCTAGGAGAGAGACTGATGCAGCAAACCTAACTGCCATAAATACCTGTTCCTCAATTAGGAGAGCAAGTGAGGGGAATTAGAACCATTATGAACTCTGGTCTGGATTTCCCAGCCACCAGCCTCAGTAACTGTGAAGCTGTGGGATGGATCACATTTACACCCTGTCTGCACTTTCTGAACTAAACCGGACAGAAAGCTGCCTAATATCCTGGGACTATGTCACAATATATAAAAGCCAAGGTAAGGGCATGGTTCTGAGACGTGTCAAAGTGATTATAGTCCATGTTAGTTCAAAGTTTCGAGCCCACAACAGGGACCTTTATCAAGATCTTGATAGTGGGTCCCTGTTGTGGATCAAAACATTGAACTAACGTGGAATAAAATCACGTTGACACTTTACAAGACCTGTGAGTGCGCGTCCTTACCTTTGATTTGATGTGCCACTCTCGGTCTGTAACCTTAAGATTACTGTGAGTGCCCAGTTTATATATATATATATATATATATATATATATATATATATATATATATATATATATATATATATATATATATAGCACTCAAGGTATATTGCAAAAGTGTATTTGAAAAAAAGCAGGCACATATAAATCCAACGTTTCGGTCCTGTATAGGACCTTCCTCAGGGGCGTGCACCCCCTGAGGAAGGTCCTATACAGGACCGAAACGTTGGATTTATATGTGCCTGCTTTTTTTCAAATACACTTTTGCAATATACCTTGGGTGCTGTTTTTTGTCTCCTTGGTGGGACACCTGGTTTCCTGTTATTTTTGTTGAACAAGCACCTATTTCTTTGGAGCCTTTGAAGTGCCTGCTGTTATCTTTATATATATATATATATATATATATATATATATATATATATATATATATATCTCAAATCAAATATATATATATATATATATATATATATTTATATATCTTGTGAGCGTGTGTGATCCCCATATAAGCAAAAAAGCAAAGGCTTACAATTTCAGCAGCCCCAGTGCTACGTGTTAAATTGCATTAGTGTGTCTGTATGTACACCAGTATATAAAAGTGAATTTGCGCCCTGGTGTTAAAGAGAATCAGGTGCTGGTATTACGAGGGTCAGCAACTCTAAATGGCGGAAGCCAGCAGGGCCGCCGATGGGGAGGGGGGAGGGGGGGCAAAAGGTTAAAGTGTCCCAGGCCCGCTTGGGGGGTCTGGCGGCCATTGGTGCAAGTTGTCCCCGACCTCTATCCAGGCCTGGCTGCCGGTCCTCTCACGACCGGGCCCCGGCTCTCTCAGATGCCTGCAGGCCTCTATCACTGTCCCGCACCGACAGACCTCTGTGACGTCAGCAAGCTGGAAATAGGCCTGAACCAGCATCCGGAGCGTGACGGCATGGGAGGAGGCCCGGTGCACGTCAGCTCGGCGTGGGACAGAGGGATATAAGCCTGCAGTGAGGGAGAGAGCAGGGGCTGCGATAGGACCGGCAGCTGGACCTGGCCAGGGGCCGGACCCAATTTGCAGTGCCGGCCAGAAGGTAAGTTTGGTTTTTAAAAATATGTATTGGGGGAGTGGGGGTCTTTTTGATATGTATTGGGGGAGTGGGTGGCCTTTTAAAATGTATTGGGGGAGTGGGGGTCTTTTTCAAATGTATTGGGGAGTGGGGTCTTTTTAAAATGTATTAGGGGAGTGGGGGTCTTTTTAAAATGTATTGGGGGAGTGGGGGTCTTTTTAAAATGTATTGGGGGAGTGGGGGTCTTTTTAAAATGTATTGGGGGAGTGGGGGTCTTTTTAAAATGTATTGGGGGAGTGGGGTTCTTTTTGATATGTATTGGGGGAGTGGGTGGCCTTTTAAAATGTATTGGGGGAGTGGGGGTCTTTTTAAAATGTATTGGGGGAGTGGGGTCTTTTTAAAATGTATTAGGGGAGTGGGGGTCTTTTTAAAATGTATTGGGGGAGTGGGGGTCTTTTTAAAATGTATTGGGAGAGTGGGGGTCTTTTTAAAATGTATTGGGGGAGTGGGGGTCTTTTTAAAATGTATTGGGGGAGTGGGGTCTTTTTAAAATGTATTGGGGGAGTGGGGGTCTTTTTAAAATGTATTGGGGGAGTGGGGATCTTTTTAAAATGTATTGGGGGAGTGGGGGTCTTTTTAATATGTATTGAGGGAGTGGGGGGCTTTTTAGAATAGGGCAATTGACGGAAGGTGGGGCGAGTGAGAGGGGAGAGGGAGTGAGTGAATGAAGTACATGTGAGGTGGGAGGGGGGTGATTGAGGAAGAGGGAGTGAGACGGAGGGGTGAGAAATACATGGGAAGAGGGTGGGAAATAGAGGGAACTCGTGAGGTATGAAATGGGGGGGGGGGGGACCCGCAATACCGCAGGGGCAGGGCCCCGGACGTAACTCTAGTCGTGGGCCCTGGGAAATCTGTCTGCGGCCCTGGAAGCCAGTATTAAAATGTAGAAATGTAGGCGTAATGTGTATGGATAAAAAAAATATATAGTATTTTGTAAATTAGAATAGATGTGTTCTTTTGTTGATTTGTGACTGGGGTTAAAGAAACAAAAGTTACTAAATGTTCTGGAGAATGACAGTATGTACTGTAGCTGCAATCTGAATGCTTCATTTTAGAGCTTTGATTAATGTGTGTAGAGTTTCCTGCTTATTAGAAACCTTTGTTCAAAGCAGTGTTTAGCATTCACAGTGTGAAAGAACAAAATCACCACAGACTTTATTTCCTCCAGAGTCATCAAGACAATAGATCCCCACTCAGCATTAGGGATTTAAAAGGAGCTGTAGAAAGTGATAAGACTTGAGAGAGATTCTGGTAAATTTGAATTTCGTTCCATTGTATCGTCTCAATAATATGCAAGGTGTTAATGAGCAGCATTGTGTATTGTGGTGAGAGTGATTAGATTGTGGTTCATTCGTATTATGTTTTCTATTATGAAAGTGCAGGTTTGTATCATTCTATGCAATGTTAAAATACTTTGTAATTCTCCCTAGACACCAATGTAAATGTGTGTTCAACTACATTATATCATCCCACATTATTCGACTGGTTGTATTTAATATTTAAATATATAAAATGATGGTATACTATGTGACAATTGTTTGGTGAGTCTTAAATACATCGTTAAAAAGGTGAATAGAAAAGAATACGTAGATTACATAACATTATATTTAACATGCATTTAAAATAACAATGAAGTCCTGAGTGTAACCTTATAAGGGCTGTTCTATAGAGTGTGCGGCCGTGCGCGCGCGTGCCTGTGTGAACGCGCATGCACGTGCCGCATGCTTTTTGTGTGTATGCTGTGAGAAGGTACTGTGTGTTTGTGTGTGTGTGTGTGTGTGTGTGTGTGTGTGTGTGTGTGTGTGTGTGTGTGTGTGTGTGTGTGTGTGTGTGTGTGTGTGTGTGTGGGGAGGGGGGGGTTGGGGTAGGTATGTATGTGTAATTTATTTTAAAAAAATTAATTTTTATTAACATTGTGCTGATACGTGCAGACACACACATACATTCACACACATATATACATACATACACATGCATACACACACACACACACACACACACACACACACACATACATACATTTCAGCGCCGGTAGCAGCGCGAAAAGATTATTTTCCCCGTCTTCCCCGCTGTTGGCCGGATACACGCTGACTGCCGAGCGCGCGCGGCCCTTGTATCGAAGGGCTAACCTCAGCCAATTATAAGTGCCGCGCGCACACGGCGTTGCGCACGCGGCCACTATATAACAGCCCTGAGGCTAATGCCCCGCTCCCTCAGTTAGCGCACCCGCACTGCAGACAGGCGGGGCGCTGACAGACACAGACCGCGATATGCGGTCTGTAGGGAGCCGGGAGCCAGAGCGGGAGTGGGAGGGAGGGGGGCGGGAGTGAGAGGGAGGGGGGCGGGAGTGGGAGGGGAGCGGGATCTGATTGTGGTGCCATCCACCCCCCCACACACATACACACACATACACACACACACACATATACATATACACATACATACACACATACATACACACACACACACACACACACACACACACACACACACACATACATACACACTCACACACTTTAACCCGCAGTTCCTTCCCTGCTCCCTGCCCAAGGCGCCTCCTATCTAGCTCCTTCCCTCCCCTCCTCTCCATTGGCTGACTCGCGTACCACGTGACGCGTCAACGCCGAAAATCACTAGATTCTTGCAGCATCGGCCGGCTGACGCGTCACAGTACGTAGTCAGCCCTGCCAGAAGTAGGCAGTGGGGGCAGAGACCATTCGGGCAAGGGTCTGGTGGTCCGCGGCCGTGCGCCCCGCCGGCCGCAACGGGTTCGCAGCCTAAGGAGTGGTTTGGGACAGCTAGCTCTGTGTGATAAAGTAGTGTTTTAAAGTCTGGTGATTTCACTCTGTAGATCATTTCTTCACTCATTCAGCTTCCAGGCAGACAGATTCCCTGTTGATTATCACCTAAATGCTACAGGCTTTTGCTGTGCAGAATAATTTCCTAATATGGTTGCAAGACATTTTTCTCTGGTTTGAAAAGAATATAACTCTGCTGGAGGAATGTAAGTAGAAATGAATCCATCAGAGCTGACAGCATGTATATTTTCACTAATAAAGAACAGCAAGTGAAGTCCTGTAAAAGTTTAGCACTCCTGCTTCAAACACCTTCCAGAAAGGGCTCGATTTTGCTAGAATTATATAGCAAGGCATTTAAAAAAAAAACATTTTTTTTAACATTCCTGACACTTTGTAAATAATAATCCAAGATATGGTAGGGTAGAAGTAATAGCTTATGTTTGAGAAGTTCAAACTTGCAGGACCACTTAGCTGCTTGTGTGTCTAAAGAAAGCAGCTGTTAACGAAAGGCATTACAAAAAAAGAATGAATGAACTGTTTTGCTCCCTTATGTAATGTGAATATATAAACTTTAACAGGGCCTTTGGCAGTGAGGCCAATGCGAGAATCAAAACTTTCTATAAAGGTTTATTACTGTTAACAATATTTTATATATAAAAAAAAAAGTATCTTGAGTTTTGAAAATAATTTCGCTATCTATTCAGCATAAATATTTTTATTTTGTCCCATACAGGTAAACATCTATGCACATACTGTATAGCAGATCTTTTTTTATAATAACTAAATTAGCTTTCCAACACCTTCAATGTTACAGGGTCTTGAAATTAATTTATCTCCATAATTATTAGGCTTAACATGGACCAGTCATTGACAGAGTCACTTGTCCTGAAGCAGGGATACCTTGAAAACCTGACCTGTTGGTGGCCCTTGAGGACTGGAGTTGCTCACCCATGACCTATAGCCTTCTTTTCCAATTAAATTTAGGAGTATATGAAGAAAAACTATGAAGCAGTATGTTCATTTTTTTGTTGTTGAACATTTATTTTGGGTAGCAATCAATGTTCCTCTTAAATTGACTGCCTACCGTGGATCTTGTTTTGTTTTGCAATGGAATCCAATATGAATAGAAGCAATCAGTGAACCACAAGATCATTCTTTTCAGCTTGTGTCTGTCACTACTCCATAATAAGATTTCTGCTGTCTGCTGTGTATGTGAGCTGGAAAATAATGTACTTCAGAATAACAGGTGTAGTGTCATGTTTTTTATGTAAATGCCACTCAAGGTAATGTAAACAAATAGACGGCATTCCAACATATGAGATCATTATTGATAGCGCCTTTAATAAAAGTAGCCCTGCGCTATATGTAAGGGGCGATATGACCGCAAGGCTCTCCCATTCCTCCCTTACCTCCTTCCTTGGGGTCACTGTAAGCAGGGGGCAGCCAAGGAGTTAAGATTTGTGAGAAGGTCACAACGCAGGCCTAAAGGATGGGCCAGGGATAGGAGGTGATTGTTGGCAGGAGCCTTCCGTGCCTCTCCATTAAAGGATTTTTGCAAAATGTCAGCTCCGGATGTCAGGAGCTAATCCGCAGGCTTCGATCGGAGGCTCAATCCTGGGAGAAGGGATGGCTGCAGCGGCAGCTTCAGGGAGTTTTGAGTGGGGCAGCAGAGAGTGCTGGTGGTGGAGGTGGTGCTCCGGTGGAGCCCTCCAGCTGATCATGTGTCAGAGATGGCGGGGAGTCGGAAGAGGCCACCGGAGATGCTCAGCTCGAACAGGGAGCCCGCTGCTGTGTAGGCTGGTCACAGGGGGAGGCGAGCAAGCCGGTGGCCAGGTTGGCTAAGGGTAATATGAGGTCCCTGGGACAAAGGCCTGTCGCCTCCCAGCTTGAGTCACTCTCCGCCCTTTCCCTTTAGCAAGTGAGTCCCAAGAGGAGGATAAAAATAGTGAGGTGCTTAGTTTCCTCCTAGGTGTTGAAGAGCCACGATTTTTTGAGTACACTGGGGGGGTGGGGGGGAGTTGGCCTTGTCAAGTGGGGGGTGTTGGTCCCCTTGAACATGCTCCTCAACAAATAATGGTGGCTGCAGGAAGGGTAGCTGGGCTAATATCTGTAGTTGGAAGTGAACCCAGTTTGATTAGGTTGCTGCCTGGGGGTTCAGGAGCAAGGGATTTAGTGGCCCAGTTAAGAGGCATATTGTTAGCTCTAGAGAGCATCTCGAGGTGCCCAAGGGAGTGTGTTGTTCTCAGTACCAGCATCTGGTTCTGTTGAGGCTCCTGGTGTGGCTGCAGAATTTGATGGGGCCTTGCCTTTGCTGGCTGTGGTCAGTTTTTGCCTGGGCAGATTATAAGTGAATGTTGGTACTGTGCCTACTTCTGGTGGTGAGGTATTGGTTCCGCTACTTAGTTCCATGATGGGCCCAGCTGAGGCTGGTAAAGTGTCTGATGTTTGTTTTTGGAACACTTATATGTGCATCACCAGAATGCATCACCAGGTGAAGGAGAAGATCTGGGGTGGAAGGAAGTACGTTGAATTATTATCCTTGCTGCCGGGCTATAGGGCAGCTTTAGCGAGGTCTAGTAAATAAAAAGCAAAGCTTAAAAAGAAGATATTGAGAAAAGGCTATTCCCCCAGACATTTTCTAATTGGCTCCGAAGGTTCTCCATCTTAGAAAGCGTAATTTTTGAAAAATAAGCCCAACTTTGCTCAGCTGTGTTCAAATGCCAAGACATGGTGGAGTTTACGCATTGGAATTATAGCTGGATGGCTTGGTGACTCTATGATGAGCAATTTCACCAAAATATGGCGGTACGCAAGCAATTGTTTTTGGATGTAAAAGATATGGACTTGTGAATTGAGCTGATGACAAAGCAAAATCTGGCCCCCAGTCAGGGGGTGGCTGGCAGTGGGTTTTGCACTGGTCTGTCAGCCGGTAGTAAGAAAGGTAATTGCTGGCGGGTGCAGATTCCAGCATGAGTTTTCGTTGTGTGGCGAGGCCCACTCCACAGCCAGATGCTTCTGTAAGACCAAGATGGGGGCAGGGGGTTGGCAGGCAATTTCAGCAGGCTTCGACAAAGGGCAACTATGCAAGTGATCATAGAAATTATGGCATTTTGGCCTGATCACTACCCCAATAAAGAGGTGGCCAGTCTGTTATGGGTTGATTTTTTAATTCCTTTTCAGAGCAAGGCGAGTTATAGTATAGAAATGTTTTCATCGGTTAGGGAGAAAATGTTGTGCTAGGTAGGATGGCAGGTCCGTTTCTATCTCCACCTTATCCTGATCTTAGGGTGTCACCATTGGATATTGTTCCCAAAAAAGAGAAGGGGACTTTTTGGCTTATCTAGCATCTGCCCTATTCTGAAGGATCGTCAGTAAATGATAGTATTGATAGGCAGCTTTGCTCAGTGAGCTATGCTATTTTTGATGAAGCAGCCTCATTGGTAGTGCAATACGGCGGGATGTGCTGCTAGCGAACATTGACACTCAGTCCTATTTTTGGTTACTGCTGGTGCATGTTCATTCCATTTGTTTGGGTATAAGACGATTTAAAGCCGATATTGGAACATTCAGCACCTTCTTGGAATGGGTGGTACGGAAAAAAGTACAGGCGATCAGGGTACTATATTCCACGGCCGGCTTTCTGTTTGTGGGTGCCAGTTTTTGGCGATGGCACTCAATGGCAATCAAGTTTGGGGTTGCACTGACTGTTAAAAAAAACTGAGGCCCCAACACCAGTGCTCATATTTTGGGGGATCTAAATGTATACTGCTAGCATGCAGTACAGGCTCCCTTGGAACAAACTTTGGACGCTTTTGGTACTCTAGAGATTTCCTTGACACTTAAAGCTTAGCTTCATCAGTTCCAGTGTCTGTTGGGTCACCTGCTCTTTGTGGCCAGAGTGATTCAATTGGAAGGCTGTTTTTTAAAACTCTTTGTTAAAGCACTAGATACTGCATGAAAACATGTCAGAGGTTTTTTTTACCTTCATGTGTTTGCTTTTTATCCATTAAATACCATTTTATATCGTTTGCCTCCAGCCCTTACAATTTTATCACCAATGTGATCTGCCATCTTTTTTTTGTATTTTCGTAAAATAAATTTTTTTGTATTTTTTCTAAATGATTGGCTTCGGCAGGGGTGAAATGCCCGCACCATTTTGTTCACATAACGTCCGGCATTCGGATTTGGTGATCTGGAAAAAAATGTTGAGAATGATGCGGAGCACAGCCCAAAAATGCAATTTTGGACAGATAGATCGTTGAAAAATGCATTGGTTAAAAAATATACAGCTATAGTCCCGACAGATCCTCTAACACGTTTCACGCACAGGGCTCTTTGTCAACGAGCACTCTCATGAACCGCTCACGTGACGCGCTTGCGAGTAGCAAAATCAAATTTGCTTGCTCTGCAACCAGCTAAGCACCGAGCAGGCGCTCGCTCACGCTGGCGGCGATTAAACACATTGCGGCAATGTGTGGCCCGCCCGCTCAGCGCCACCCTGGCCGAGGCCTAATGTATTATTTATTTATTTACGTTTTTAATGTTGTTGTGATTTTACTTTTTGTTAATCCTTTTATTACATTTATAGTATCACTGACAGTGCAGCCTACCTACCAGCTGTGCCAGGAATCGGGTAGTAGCAAGCAGTGGAGAGCAGGTCCACAGCGCTTAGCAGGGCAAACACCAGAAGGAGGTGATGTCACTGCGCTGGGGCGTGCTCCTCCCCTGGCCTCTTTCGGAACCATTATCAGCCACCGTATCTCCGCAGCACACCATGTTGTCCGCCCGCGCACCCGCCCTCTCCTTTAAATATCAAACATTTCCCAGCCTAGCTGGAAAATCAGAATACTAGCTTGCCCTCTACCACTGTTTTTATCTCAGCTCTGCATCATACTATATGTGCTGCTCCCCCAGCCTGGTTTGTACTTAATAAATACTTGACTGTTTCCTTATACTTTTCTGGATCATGCTGCCTACCCTCCTTTGGACTACCAAGCATAGCTCCAACATCTGTTACCTACATGCACGCATGACAATTGGACGGCTAAAGCCTGTAATTATCATGTGTGGTCTGGGCCGCAGACAGCTTTCCCGGGGCCCAGGACTAACGTTTCCACCGGGGCCCCCCACCCACGTGTCGGTGGCCTTGCGAGAACCACTCCCCCTGTTTTCTCTTACACCTCCCCTTCTCACACACCTCACTCTCATCCCCCTCTTACATTCCCCCATCACCCTTTCCTTCCCCCCCTTTCTCTCTTACACCCCCACCTCTCCCACCTCCATGTGTTTTTCTCCCCTCCCCACACTCAATAACCTCCCTCCCCAGTGTACGTGCACACACACAGTGACACTCACACACACACATAAAGTGACACAAACAGTGACCCGCACAGTGACACAGACAGTGGGACACACAAACACAGTGGGACGCACACAGTGTGACACACAGTCACACAGTGACACACACAGTGGGACGCACACAGTGACACAGTGACACACAACCACACAGTGACACACACACAGTGACACACACAGTGACACACACACACAGTGAGACACAGTGACACACACACACAGACACAGACAGTGACACACACACATAGAGTGACACACACACAAACAAAGCCCCCCTCCCCAAACATACACATAAAAATAAGCCATCTCCCCCTTGGGAGGGGGGGAAGGTAAGGTGCCTGGGAGGGTGGTATAAGGGGGCCTGAGGCATGTGGACTTACCTGGGACCGGTGGATGGGCCTGCTGGAACAGCATGGCCAGTGCCCAGCAAGCCAGCGGAGGCCTGGGGAGGGAGGGACAGATGGGCGTTCCATGGAAAGGGGAGGGCCCTGCAGTCCTACAATAGAGAGGGAGGGGCGGTAATGAGAGAAGAGAGGGGGCAGTGCTGAGATTAGGGAAGGGCCATGCAGTCCAACAGGAGAGAAGGGAGGGGCGCTGATAAGGAGTAGCAATTCCTGCCCCAGCTTTCTTCTTACCTCTCTGTAATAGATTGTTTCATCTCAGCTGAGGTTTTTCTTTAAATATCAAGCATTTCTCAGCCACCTTTAGTACCTGCAAAATCAGAATCCACCATCCACCCCTCCTCCTCCTTTTCATATTCATTTCTGATTAGTATGGGTCTCTAACCATCCGCTAAACACATTACACGCTAATATAGTAAAGCCAAAGTTCCTAATTTAATCAATTGTTACCAAATCGTTATATACAGTACATACATACGTCAATGGAAATATTTTATTAAACCACTGGAGCAACAGGATGGAAACGCTTTAGGAGAAAAAGGAATGCAAGAGCAAGCGGTTGTGCATTGAAGCTTGAAGGTACTAGAAGAAATATACAGTACATGGAACAGTTTCTCAGCATACAGAAGATAGCTATGGCTAATACAAAAAAAAACAATTGAAAGCTGCTTGGGATTGACACAAATATGGGAAAAAGACAGGGATCAAATTTGTTCTGTCTTTAAAACATCTTGGGTAAATTAAAAGACTAGCTCAATCATGTTGACTTTATATGCCAACCATTTGTAAGAATGGGGCATATCTGGGAGAAAGGGAGCAATATTTTGCAAATAATATGTGTACCAAATCTATACCGAAATTTTGAGTGCAAATCAACTTATTAAAATCTGGCTTTTGTTCATGCCATTTACTCAATAAATGAAAGAGTGCTAATGAACTTTTATGTGCTAATAGGAAATGGGCTTAGGCACTACAGTATGTTCTAAATGCTGCCATATTAAGCTCCTTAATAAGAATGCATATACTGTGAACTGGAATCTGGAAGGCCCACCATTTCAAGCAACTAAAACAATACAATGTAACAAATAGTTATGTTGGGTTGCTTTTTGACATCTCAGATCACATCTATTACGAAAACGTATCAGTGAAATTATATTCAAAAGTCTAATAGGACCTTTTGCTGCCGCCAACTCTGCTGTTGCCGTTCAGCTGCCAAGGACGGTCATCAGCCAGTCCTTTCACCCCTAAGATAAGTGATTACACATTAGGGGTTCATTTTAAGGAAACGGATTTTAAGGTAAAGGGTTAAAGGTTTTTTGGTAAACATTAGCGTTGGCATTAGGAGGCTATGGTTAGGTGTGTTAGGGTAAGGGATTAACGGGTTAGGGGTTAAGGTTAGAGTTTTTTAGGGTAAGAGCTAATGTTTGGGGGTTACGGTATACATTACCTTTTAGGGTTAAATTACCAACAGCTGCGGCCACAAAAGGACCTAGAGTCCTAGACGCTTCAAAAGTAGCTCTAAAAATTAACTTTTTTTATTCGCAATATCTCTTCATTATGGATTTTTTTTACTTTCATACTCAAGCTTGAAGATGTTGCAGCTGAGAATGTAATCAGAAATAACTGCTGCCTTTATTTTGACTCCTACTTGCGTAACATGGTAGGATGTGACTTCTTTGATTAAAGTGCTCAGCAGTGAAATTGTTTCATCAAATCAGAGCTTCATCTCGCATTAATTCTTTCTACCTACCATTTCTGATAACTTTTGATTGGTAACAATTTCCTCTGCACTTAACAGTTGTGAAGGTAATAAAGACTGCATTCTTTTTTTCTCGCAAACTACTTCATCTGAATAAGCCTTGGACAAGTGTGGGGGGTGGGCGGTATAGGGAAATAGGAGAACATATATGCACATCACGGTAAGTGCTCGGTTAGCTGTAACTATGAATTATTTCAAACGAAAGTCTATCCCAACAAAAGTATGCATACAGTGTCTGCCAAGCCTAATGTGTCTTTAGTGTCATTATATACTGACATCATTTTTAGTTACTTTTATTTTACTTTCTACTTGTCTTTTCATTAGCACCTGGAAGAAGTATTCCTACTGAGCTAATAATAATGTTGCCATCATACCAAACTTGGTGTTATATCACAGGCTTACTAAAGTGTTACAGATGTAGCTAATCTTATTACTCCCATTGACAGGTGGCAGAAGGGCACGCATAAGGCCTCGGGCATGGTCAGCGCTTAGGCGCTGACCCGTGCTGAGGCGCGCTGGTGCTTACCAGTGAGCCCCTGCAGCTGCAACGAGAGCAGCTTTAGTAGGAGCTCGCCTACGCTTCCGCAAGCGTGCGGAAGCGTAGGTCTTATCCAAATTTTAGATTTCGCGCTCATGGGAGCGCAGGGCCGGTCACGTGAGCGGTTCGCCCAATGAGGGCGAACCATCTCCGTGATGTCACTGGCCCGCCCACAGACGGCGCGCTAACCAAGGCCAGGGAAAGCACCCACTTTCCCTCAGGATCAGCGCGCCTCCGTACGGCTGCTGCAATACTGGACACAGCCTAAGGCTGCTGTCCCAGTGACTGCTACAGCGCACACCTTGGTGGTGCGCTGTGCATATAAGCACCGCCCCTCAATGGGGCTGGGCCCAGTATGCACCTTTCCACTGAAGGCGCAGCCGCGCCGTACTGGCAGGTTTTTTAAACTCAATGAAATTGAGTTTAGAACTTGTGACGGAGGCGTGGCCAATGAGGGCAAACCAGCCGCGCGAGGTCATGGCCACACCCCTGCAAACCCCCCACCACGCCCCCTCCCGTCGCAATCTCCCTCTCTCCCTGGAAGACTGCCGATCGCGGTTAGCGCTGTGCACGCGCGGACCACCCCCACACCCCCCCACCGGGCGCGCTTGCCACAGTGCTGACTGGGACCGCAGCATAACCTGCCAGCAGGAGAAGCCCCCATTCATCAGAATTAAGTTGTGTGTAAAAAGGGGGCTGGGTTAAAGCATTATCGTGCACAGTGCAATTTGCCAGCGGGTGCAGTGATGGGTGCTCCATTGGTATTTTACATCAATAATTATTTCAAATTGAAGACTATTGAAGGCTTGTACAATGAAGTATCTGAAGGATTAGACAGGAAACATAAAAGGCA